>NC_092873.1:523950627-524250627 GCF_028372415.1 Notamacropus eugenii
TTTAAAATTGTTTTATACTTGTTGCTGAGGAAGCCTGAAGCAGACTGATGCTTTGTTCTGGCTCTGGTTAAAATATTGGTGCAAATGAATGGTAGCAAAGAAGTCCAATTCCTATGTCCTAAATAGTTGGGTCCCCTCTTTCTATAATCAGAAGACTGTACCTTTAAGCCCTCTATTCAATTCTATCATAACACAGATATAAGTGTAGGTCACAAGGGAAGGAGACTAAAAGATGGTGAATGGATCAGTACAAATAACACCAGTAATATAAAAGCAAGTCAAATAAGCATGCTTTAGAGATGGTCCATCCATCTGTGCACAAAATATTAAAAATTGTAAAATTTGGAGAAATATGGGAAGATTGATACAAAGCAATGCAGAACAGAAAGCTGATCCAGGACACCAGGATTAAAGGTAATGATAAATGGTAATATTGATAATATTGTTCAATTTTATTTTTTACCCATGGTGAGTAAAGACCACTTCTGAGAAATAAATAAAGAATTAAACGTCTGGTGGTTTAAAGAGAAAAAAATTAAGAAGAGCAGGAATAATAAAAAAAATTCCCAAATGTTTTAAGATTTTCAATACTTTTGAGTAACCCTTTAAAATCTTTTGACATTTTTTTAACTTTTCACTCATTTTGCTTTGCAAATTTTATCCAGGCAATCTATTACTCAAGACTCATCTTTCCCAAGCAGTTTTCCTAGACTTTAATATGTGCACTGGATTCAATTTATACTCCATTAAAATAGCCATTATAGTATTATGTAATTGTTCTCACACTGTTGTGCTTGTACATGTTTTTACTCTACAACTACATCAGTGGCTCTTCAGAGGGTAAGAATGTTGTCTGATTGAGTCTGCACACTCTCCACAGAGTGGTGCCATGGAAAGAACCCTGCAATTGGACCAGTGGGGGTCAAGTTCAAATCCTAGCTTGGTTACTTACTATCATGAGACTTGGGCAAGGTCCTTCATCTCTTGCGTCTCAGTATCCCCATCTATGAGGATGGGACAGTGGAGTAGACAGCATATGTGATCTTTTCCAGCTCTCACATCCTGTGTTCCTATGACTAGCGCAAGTCACTATTCAGTTGGTCACTCCAAAAAATCTTGACTTAACCTAGAAATAGATTGGGAGTAATTAGATTATCATGAAATTTCTGATGCTATAAGAGTTGGCCAAGTCCATGTGGAAGCTAAAAATTATGACATTAAAGTTCAGACTTCTTAGCTTGATATTAAAGACCTTCCAGACTACCTACATGTATTTGCAACTTTTTCTCCTTGTGCTCTCCTGTTCAACCTGAATAAACTATGTTTCATCTAAACTTTTTGCTTTTAAAAATGTTCCTTAATTAATTAATTAATGTTTTAATTATCATTTTTGTTTTAGATCACATTCATTCCCTCCTTTTCTTGTCCCTCTTTTGTTTCCCCCCTACCCTTCCTCTCCCAGTCAGTTTTCCCTTATAAAAAAGGGGAGGGGGACAGAATTCAATGTATACATGCACTGAATCTGACAGCGTACACAACATTCTACAACCATAATACTCCATCTCTCCAATGAAATAAGGTGGATTCATTTCCCCATCTCTTCTCCAGGGACCAAGACTGGTTATTAAATTGCAAATTATTCAGCTTCTATAGTTCTCATGGTTTCCAAACATTACTTCTAATACAAATTGAGTACATTCCCACCTTCAGACTTTTGTCTGGGCTCTTTCTGTAGTTATAGTTCCTCAAGTTCTAGTTTAAATACCTCCTCATGCCTGAAGACTTCTCTGATTATTCCAGGTTAAGTTGATACTCCATCCTTGGAATTCCAGTAATACCAATTACATAGCCCCTTTAGCATTTGGTGTGTCACCATGTTACACGTGTTACACATATGTTCTTTGTCTCTAACTTGTTTGCAAGCCTTCTTGAAGACAAGAACCTTCTCTTGGTATCCCCGGTACCTAGCTTAGTATCTTGCATAGAACAGTCACTCCGGAACTGTTGATTATGATGCTTAAGGGACTTGGGACAAATTAAAATGTAGTTACTCTCATTTTTACCTCTTTTTATATATGAGTAGCTTGCACACTTCAGATTAGGAAAGAAATTTCTAAAACTACTGTCCTTCTTGCTTGAGTTTTCTCTGTTCTTGCAACTTAAATGTGAAACAATTATTCCTCATTGACACGTGGTAAATCAATTTTTAGCTTATAGTGAATTTTTCAGGTCTGTGATGAAAGACCCTGAAAAATCATCATTAAGAATGTGTTAGAGCTTTCATGGGAATAGGGATGCTAATCTCAGTGTCTCTTGGGAGGTTCTATTCCTGATGAGCTTAACATTATAATACATATGTAAAACACACACATATATGAAATTTCTTTTTGGTTGTCCTAAATTCTACAGTTTCACTTGGAGAAGTGATTGACAATTGACCAATCAATCAATAATTAAGTGTCTATTTTCTGCCAGGTGCTGGAGACATAGAGAAGTTGCATTTACTTGAGGGAGACAGCATGCATATAATATAGGTGTACACAAAAGAGACACAACGTTTTTGATGGGCAGGGCAAAATAAATTGTATCAAAATTCAACCACTACTTAAGTCTTGAGTTACCAGAGTGATCTGCTCAATCCAATCATCTAATACAAGGGTTTTATGTTGAATAAAAATTTGTTTATCAATAGAAGGGACTCAGTCTTCACAAACTCCATGGCAAATTTCTAGTTTTTTATAAGTTTATCTTTTAAAACTTCAGTTAAAAAAAAACTCCAGCCTTATAAGTTAAAATAGTTCATAATAGGCTCAAGTCTGAAATAAATGGAAGATTAAAAAAATCAACAATTAAAATCTGACCCCAGCACTGGAACTCTGTTGTTTTTATATTCATATTATATATCTAATATATTTTATGTTGGTTATTTTTATTTTTTCTTTACATTATCAATTCATAACACAGCTCTCTCCATCCTTCATAGAATTCTCTCTTGGAACAAAATTTTGTGTTGCCACCACAGTAGTTGTGCTGATAACCTATGCCTCACTTTAGGAAGGGGGAGGTTTGTTTCAGCATCCATCCTCTATAGGCAAGACTGTTCATTGCGTCAATCAGAGTTTAGGTTCATTTCAAAGATGATTCCCTTTGCCTTATTATAGTTATTGTAGGACCATTGTTATGGTCAGTCTACTTTCTTCCTTCTCATCAGTTTATACAAATCTTTCCTAGTTTCTCCAAATTATTCATATTAGTTATTTTTCATGATACAAACTGTAGTTCATTACACTCAGCTGTTCCCCTATAGATGGGTACTCATTTAGCTTCCAGTCTTTTGTTACTACAAAAAATGCAGCTACAAACATTATGGATATTTGGGAACTTTCCCACGGATCTCCTTCGGCAATATGGCTCTTGGTGGGCATTATTGAGTCAAAGAGTATGTACAATTTAGTGAACTTTCTAGCATAGCTCTATATTGTTTTTCAAAATAGACAAATTAGCAGCTCTCTCAACAGTGAATTGGGGTACCTGTCTTAGTCCCCTTCAGTATTTAAGCATGGATGATTCTTCAGTCTGTTGTTATTTATTGCTAATACCATTATGTCTCTGCTAAGTATTATTCAATAAGTCTATCCACAAGCATTTATTAAGCACTTACTGTGTGCCAGGCACAATTCTAGGTGTTTCATGTATAGGAAAGATTAGAAAAAAATTTCTCAAGGCTGACTTTTAGTCCTCAAATTTGTATGCAGGGCAACAGATGGAGAACAGAAAGAATCTGAAGAAAAGTAATGGGTTCCCCATTTCTAAATGTGTTCAAACAGGATGGTTAATGTAGGAGATGTTGTCGAGGGGATTCATGTATAACACTTATTGTGGAGGCCTCAAATTGGACAGCAGATCGTTTCTGTACTGATGAGTCCCAAAAGCACAGAACTGAATAGCTGGGGGAGCAGTGGAGGATGCCCTAAAGGGCGTCTATCAGGGCAAGCATGCTGGTGGGATCTTTAAAAGAGCAGAGGAGATAGGTATGGTTATATATATATATATATATATATATATATATATATATATATATATATATATATATATATATATATATATATATATATACACATATATATATGTATATGTATATGTATATGTATATATATGTATATATATATGTATATATATATGTATATATATATGTCTGTAATCCCTGCTACTGAAGAGACTGAGACTGTGGATCATTTACGTTCTTGAGTTCTGAGCTGCTGCTCTCAGGCTAAAGCCAATTGGGTGTTTGGGATTTGGTCCACTATACTCCCATCCTAGATGAGATACAGATCTATTCTCAAAAATAAAATAAAATAAAAAGTTCAGAGAAAATGCTTTGCTACACTCTGCATTGCTTGGTCTTTAAGAATTCAACTTTGCAATAATGATTCTTGGCTTATTTTCTCTTCCTGATTGGCTAACTCCCTAGGATACAGCTATAATCCTAGAAGAAGAGCAGCCTGGAGTGGAGAGTTCTTACCAAGTCCAGGAAAAACCCACCAAGTGACTGACTTATCGTTGGCTACACGGGGTCTAAGTGTGGGAGGAGATATGAAGAAGGGGGCTAACCATGGGGATAAACCTGTGCACTCCTGGGATCCCAGCCAGCTGATCTATCAATCAGTAGATGCACCTGCCCAGACAGAGGCTAAGAGCTGAATGCTGTTTCTAAGACGGCCGGGGGTGGGGTGGGGGGTGGGGGGCATTCTCCCTGTTCCATGGTGAATTTGATTCCTGGAAGAAGGCTTGAAGGAACTTCCCTGGAAACGTCTTTGTGCTGTCAGTGTCTCTTTCCTGTGAGAACTAAGGGTCACATCCTGGAATAGGGTGAGGAACATTGAAAAATCAGCTTTACAAGAAGCAGCGGGGGCCGCTCCTACCACTGAATGCTCATACTTTATATTTTATTTTAGTTTTCAATGTAGTTTAACAGATTTAATCTAAATAACAACTGAGTGAATTCTTTGGGTTCATGCTGAGCCAGGGAGCTCAAGACCTCAGTGGGAATGGGGATAATGATCTAAGTGTGTTATGAATTATTATTGGAATATCCATATCCCCAAATTGGAACGTTGGAGCAAAAGGGCATCCAGAAGCATTTTGATATCTGGTGCCATCTGTGTATGTGAGCTGGTAGCTAAAAGCTGGGGACGGCCGGGTACATTCAGACATGCCCATTTGAGTAAGCTGGTGCAGCTTGAGCTTGGAGCACCACCTGGTGGCTCACCCAGGTATGGCACTCCGAACAGGTGCTCCAAGACAGACCCTCCCGCCCCCAAAAATGTTATAGTTCCATATGTGTGAAGGCAAGAGTTTCATATACACTTGACAGAAAGTTGTATTAAAGAAACTCTAAATTGACTTATGATGCTAGAATTCCACAACTCTTCAAAATGTTTAATTAAACCTGGAATGATATAGGCCCTCAAATCAAGGTGATCACCTTAGGCTTTGATTCTCCCTTGAGGATATTCTCAATAAACTGAATCAATAAATATTTATGTGATAGTCACTGGGGATATAAAGATAAACATAAAACAGTCCCTGACCTCAAGGAGCTTTGAAATAGGACCGGAAATCAAATCAACAAACAACTTGACTTCAGTTCCAGGAAAAATTCTGTCATCACATGGTGATTATATGTTATTATATGTTGATGGACATGTAAGCAAAGCAATAGTTATGAAGGGTCAATGAGGCTTTACCCAAAACCAGTCATGCCAAACTAACTCCACTCCCTTTTTTGAAAAGATGACTAAGCTGAGAGATAAGAGCCATGCTATAGAAAATTGTAGCAAAGCTTTTAATCAACTACTTCATATTCTTCTTGCAGAGAAGATAGATATGGAGTAGAGATAATAAAGTCAGATGGATTCAGAGTTGCTTGGATCATATGTTTGAAAAATTAGTTGTTAATAGCTGATGATATCAGCGAGACTCCAGTGGAGAGTCCCAGGGATCTGTGTTGTTTAACATTTTTGTCAAAGGCTTGAATAAATGCATCATATCTGCAGATTACACAAGGGGGAGAGGGATAGCTAAAACACTGGATGACAGAATCAGGGTACAATATTATCTTGGAAAGATAGAACATTGAGCTAAAGCTAGTAGAATGAAATTTGGTGGAGATAAATGTATAGTCACATTTGGGAGCAAAAAGTTAACTTTACAAGTACAGGATGGGGAAGATATAGTTAGACAGCAGCTGTTCTGAATAAGATCTGGGGATTTTAGTGGACCACCAGTTCAATCACAGTCATCAGTGTGATGTGAAAGTCAAAAAAAGCTAATGAAATTTTGAGTTTCATTAAAACAGGAATAGCTTCCAGAAATGAAGACACGATAGTCCTACTGTACTCTTCCCTTGTCAGACTTCATCTGGAATATTATGTTCAGTGCTGGGCACCCTGATTTAAGAAGGACATACTTATTGAATATGCTGTAGAAAGGATCCCATTTAGGTGTGGCTTGGACTGAATGGTTGCTGGGGTTATTTCTACCTCTTAAATTCTGTGAAATTATATTCCTATAAACCAGATACTTAGTAGAATTTAATATTTTGCTTTTGGGGCATCAAAGAACATAAATGTATTCTCACATGATTGCATGGTAACCAGGCATAAACACTAAGTTTTCAAGTTCTGTTCATGAATATGCTCTTATCAGTCTGCACACAAAGCTCTGCTTACATTCCATGTTCTGTTATGTACTTATTCCCATTTGAGGTTTTTGAAGGTTGTGCTTTCTATGAAATGACTGCTATGACCCTTCTCTATCCTTTGACCTAGGCTCACTTTTCCTTGTCTTTTGCTTCTTCCCTTCCCATTCTTTTCTTCTGCCCCTCCCTGGATCCAAGACAGAATATGGCACCCAAATGGGGTGAAGACCAGAGTGGAGGAAGGATAATGGAGGATGGGAGTGGGAAATTATTCATACAGATCCCCTTTTCTTCAGAGATCAAGATTTGGGTCTTTGCATTGAGTATAGACATTTAGAAAGGCATAGCATTAGGGAATGGATGAAGAGTTAGCTGGCCCTGGATTATAATCCTACTCTGACTCATATGGGTTGTGCCACCCTAGACAAACCACCCAACCTCTCAACCTGGAAACTCCTTAAGATTAGCAGTTGCAGAATGTATTGCACTGGTAAAAAAGAAGGAAGAAAACAAGCAATTACTAAGCATTAACTATCTTCCAGGCACTATGCTGATATAATCTCACTGGATCCTCAAAAAAAATCTCCATGAAGTGGGTACTCTTATTATTCCCATTTGAGGAAACTGTTGAGGAAACTGAGACAGATAGAGGTTAAATGACTTGCCAGGGTCACACAGCTAATAAGTGTCTGAGGATGGATTTGAACCCAGGTCTTCCTGACTCCAAATCTAGCTTTCTTTCGCTGTAAAATACCTACCTGCCTATAGACGTGATCATAGATCCCTTCAAAGTGTAATGGTTCTTTGAGCTCATCAATGTGGATATTCTCTTCTTGGGTTCAGATAACAACCCATCCACACCTTCTCACTCAATGAACTTATCTGTGTTGTACAAATCCTCCAAAGATTTTTGTTTTCATTTTGTGAGTTCCAATTAAACCTTCAGGCTGTCTATCCATTGGCCATACTTCTTTATCCACTAAAGACTATGAAGATGTCTTACCATGGTATTAGGAGTGTCATTGAGCCCTGAAAGGTTGTTACAGCAGATGGTACAAAGCAGAATTTAAACCATGCAGGTTCTATCAAACTGAAATGACTTTGAATAGAGCTGGATGACACACTCCACTTAGGTACATTCAGAGAAGCTCATTATGAGAGGCTGGGCAAAAACATTTTTTTAATACAGCAATTCATGAAACAAAGATGTGGAGGAGTTTTGATCATCATAGTTATAATCAATTTATGTCAAGTGAAATCAAGGAATTGTACAATATTGAAGAAAATCTCATGCATATTTGTGGTATTGTCATAAAAAGTAAACATTTATTGAGATCCTTAAGATGCTAAAAATCAAGTGCTTATACTTTTAAAAATGGGTTTTATATAGATTAAAATAAATGAAGTCTAGAGTGTCCTTGATATGTCTATAATGCTGTTCAACAACTTTTAAAACAAAATGTGGATGTATTAACTTATCATGTCATGCATTGAGAGCAAATGGTTGCATGAAGTTTCTTGATGTCTCAAAAGACAACTCTAAGACTTGACTTCTTAATTGCTTTGTCTCACAGTCTCTAATTGGTTGGTCCATTCAGCAGCTATCTTTTACTTTCCCACTTCTATTTTCCATACATTAAAAAAAAAAACCAAAAAAATCTCAAGTAACAAAGAGCATGTCTAAGTAGAAGCATCTCATAAAGGCAGCAGTTGGTTAAAATTGCCAAGAGAATGAGAAGTAAAACTTCTATTTTTGTCTAGTGTAGCCCATCAGACCTGTCCTCAATCTAGAGCTGCGTAATCCCGACAGCAAGTTGAGCTGGTGCAACAATGGCATTTTAACTCCTGATGGCTCCTGTGTTGGTGTAACTCAGACCTCTGACCTTATTTTCTGAAAGACATTTTTTGTTTTGTTTTGTTTTTTCAAAATCTGGTCACCCATAGTACACGTGTTAATGGAGCAAAGGAAAGATGGCATCTCATAAATATGAACATTATATTTTTCTTAAGGGACAACACCTATTCTGGAGACTTTTATTGAGTTACATTTTACTAGTCCTAAAACATTTAGCATTATGTACTTAAAAGATACAGAGCATAGGTATTACATCCACAGAAAGTATTTTAGTCAGTGAATGTTCAATGTAGCAGGTAGAGATGAACTTAGCACGTCTCCTAGACTGAACTGGGAACAGACTCTTCAGCCATAAAATGCACTTAACAGTCTATTTAATAGTGGTGAGGTCCTTGAAAATGCAATATCCATGCTAATCTCGCCTTTTCTAAATCACAGATGAAAAATAGGTCAGTAAGGTAGCGCCTTCCCTTTCTATGGAAAATGTAACATTTAATCTAGTTAAACAACTACCAAAACTTTATTAATTCAGGGTGAAGAATGAACTGTGAGTGAGTGGGGAACTTTATTAAGAACACAAACCTTTCCAAAATCTGAGCTGGACACCTTGGATCTCAAAACTCAGTAAAACTTCTTGGGATTTCGGCCAAATGGAGAAAAAGGGCCAGAGCAAAGCGGTCCAGAAAGCAATTAAGTCCCACAACACGGCAAGATTAAAGGAAATGAGATTTGTACTGAAGGGATGAGGGGGGAAAGAGACACTGGTAGCTAGAGTTCTACTTCAAGATGCCTTCAGGGAACATCCAGATGAGCAGCGAGCATTCTGGCCCTTCCTTGCTTTGTCTACAACGCCCTGCTGAGAACATTTGTCCCAGGTCTTAGTGTATTTTGCCTAAATCAAAATAAAAAAGTACCTACTTGAAAGAAATGTCAAAAGTCTGTGAAGTGAATAAATACAATTAAAGAGAAAAGATGGCTTTAGCATTTTCCCTTTCTCTCATTTTAAAAGTACTTAATGTTTCCTGATTCTATCTTTCTTTTGAGGAGTTCCTAACTTGGGGTTTTGGAGGGGAGGGTTCTGGGAAGTAGGATGGGAAAAAAGTATATCTCGATTTTTATTCTAACTGAAATTGAGCATTTTATTCAAGGATTTAAAAACATGATTCTGAGAAGGGGTCCAGAGGCTTCAGCAGATTGCCCAAGGGATCCAAGACACTACAAAGGTCTGGTCCCTCTAGCATCATGTATAATTAGGTTAGTACAGGGGTGTTTTCTCTTGCCTCAAAAGAGACGCTGTGGTCCAGAGTAAAAAAGGGACCAGATCTTGCTAGAATCAGAGGACCCCAATTCTTACTTTGCTCTGCCCCTTACTCCCTGTATGACCTTAAGTCAATCATTTACTCTTTCTAGGCCTCAGTTTCCTTATTAATGAAGAAATTCATGATCCAAAAGAATATAAGGCCATGTGACAACTAAAAAGCATAGGCAACCTATGGATTTTGTTTTCCTTAAGTCATTTTTCACCTGTGTCCAACTTCATTTGGAGCTATCTTGGCAAAGACACTGGAGTGGTTTGCCATTTCCCTCTCCAGCTCATTTTACAGATGAGGAAACTGAGGCAGACAGGTGACTTGCCCAGGGTCACAGAGCTCACAAGTGTCTGATGCTGGATTTAAACTCAGAAAGATGAATCTTCCTGACTCCAGGCCCAGCACTCTATCCACTGAGCAGTTTGAGTTTGAGCTGGAGTGGAGAAGCAGTAATGGTTGTTGGTGAGAGAGAAAGAAGGTTCTGCAGTCATGTGATGTGAATTCAGAAACTAGATTCTGGGCATTGCAGGCTTTGCTCCAGAGACCAAGACTTCCACTCATTAGAAACCCCACCCTGTTGGGCTTGGGCAGAATGGACTAAGGGTGCTGGTTATTGTTCCTTTTGGGGGTCAATGAAAGGACAGAGTTTAAATCCCCTTAATCCTTTTTTTCTTGCATCAAGCAGACACTTTTAAAACATTTTTTCTCTATAAGTTGTTTTTAATTTATAATTTGTCTCATATGAAACTATGATTAATCATAACTTCTGTGGTTCATGTCTATTAATTGTGCACAGGAAGATTACAATGGAGGAAGTCAGGGAATAGTTTGTATAGAAATAAAGAGGCATAGAGGACAGATCTTTTCTATCTCACTGCTGGAGTGCCTGAAAAAGAAATCCTTCTCCCATCCTCTTCATTACAGGCTGGGCCAAATGAAAATCTGTTCATTTATTAATTTTAATTAATTAATTAAATTAATTATAATAAATAAATAAATAATCATTTATTAGCTTGATGTGAAGTTTGAACTCTGAATGAATGGGGAACTTATCAAGAACATAAAACATTCCAAAATCTGTGATGGACACCTTGGAACTCAAGACTCAGTAAAACCTCTACTTGGGATTTTAGCCAAATGGAGTAAAAAGGGCCAGATCAAAGCAGGGCAAAAAGCAATTAAGTCCCACAATATGAAAAGATTGGTTCTATAGGCTAGTCTTTTGGTTCTATATGCTACATTTATACTCTCTCCAATAGCAGAGATAGATATACCACATGATTAGAACCATTAACCTGGATTGAATGTTTTGGTGTCAAGGATATTTCAATGAAATTTTCAGCCTCCAAAGTGAAAAACAGAATATAAGCTTTGGACTAAAATACCCCTTGGGAGAAGGAAGGTGTGGTCTGGGAAGAGTGGTCTCTAGCTAGAATCTCAGTCAAGCCTGAAGACTATCAAGGGAGCTGGGGAGTGTGGGGTGGAGGGGAAGAGTTCCCTAGGCTGAAGTCCAAACCTTGCTAGACAGCGCCACCTGCTGGTTACTGTACAAAAGAAAGGGAAAGAACACGTCTTACATGTGGTTTTTGCTGGGTGATCTCTAAAGCTGGTTTCACTCCTTAGCTATAAATAACACGGATCTCAAATGCTCAGATGGGTCTGTGATATAATTGACTCAGGAGTTTGTTCCCTCAAATAATGCATATTACAACCTCTCCATTCCTGCCAGTCTTGTGTGACTCTTATCCAGGAAGATGCTGAGCCTGGTTTGCTTCAGTGTAGACATTTACAACTCTGAAATCAGAAAACAAATTAAGGCTTCAGGGCTTGATTGATCGTTTTGCTGATTGTCTAGACTTAAGAAAGTAGTGGAGAAAATGTTAAGGTAGTGAAAGTTGTTCCCCTTGTGTAGCCTGGGGGTGTCTGTGTGGCTCCCAGGTAGAAAGAATAAGCATCTCCAGCTTCTTCTTTCCCGTCCCTCCCCCACCTTCTCTAGGGAAGACTTTACTTCTGACTGAAAAGGGAAGCAAGAGATGGAGGCCGCAAGCTGGAAGCTGATGGCTCTGCTCAGCTCATGGGAGAAAGGGAGGGTGCCGAGCTACAATTATATCTGCCTGACCCCTTAAATAGTGTTTGTCAAGTTCAAACTAAATTCTTGACCTCTGTTCATTAATGGGAAAAGGAGGACTCCAAGCTTTATATCTGAGACTTGATTCCCTTCCCACAAAATACCATTTTCACAATGAATACACACATAGCAGGGAAACAAGAAACCTATTTATCCAAGTTTGTAGCAAAACAGAAATCATAGAAAATATATATAGGAGAATGTATACCAGACAATACAGCATGAAGGAGATTTTTCCATTGAGAGTGAAATAATTTAGCTCAACAGGGAGAGGGAGAAAGAGAGAGAGAGAGAGAGTCCCAGATCTCTTACTCAAGGGAAAGCTCCTCAATGTCTCTAGAGTAGCAAACTGGGGACTGAGACATGATGAAGACTGATAACTCCTCTCATGTTGGCTTCTTCCCAGAGTCTTATTTTCCCTTCAGCAGCCCAAAGTGAGCTTGGCATCATCCATCTTCCTTCTCAAAGCTGGAAACCAGAAGCACTCAAAGCCTAAGGACACTAAAAAGACTTCCAAGAGACTTGAAGAGATGCCCAAGAGAGACAAGAGTTCTCCTGGAGCTCTCATCAACTCCATCCTGCCTCTCATGCAGATGTAGGGCATTGATCTCCATCAATGAGGAGAGAGTCCCATTGGGTTACATTAATAATGCAAATTAAATGAAAAAGTGTTGGGTACTTCAGAGAGTCAGTTGTTAAATGTTTACCAGCAAATCACTGCTCTTCATCATATTCTCTCAAAAATTCACTATAGGGAGAACACCCAGTATTCTAGAGGCTTTCTTACTGTCGCCCAACATTGGGATGGCAAAGAGTGGAGCACTCTGGTTACTCACCTGGCATTTTGCCTTGTGCTTCATCCATCTTCTCTCCCTTTTATACAATTCCTTGATGACATCCTCATGATGAAAAGGGTGTCATTAATATAGTTAATGGTAAATAACAATCTATATAATCCATAACCTAATAAAAGTCTATTTTTATAAAATTAAATATCAAGGGAGGTAATTTCCAGAATAGAAATTGTACATCAATATAACAATTCCATAAATATTACAGGGGGCCTTTTATATGCCAGGAGATAAGCCACAGAGTAGAAGAGACAGTGTGGCAGCCTTTGAGGAAGGAAAACAGTCTTTCAAATCCTGATAATGATCCATACTCTCTAGGTGACTACGGGCAAGCCACAATCTTTCAATTACTTTTTAAACTCTAAGAAAAATAACAAATGAGTTGCCAACCTGAATCAGCAGAGGAATTTTGCACATTGGGAGATCCTCACAAAGGTCAAACTGAAACTGAAATGTATAAGGCACAGAGCAAACCACTGCCTCACTTTCAGTTCTAATTCTGTATATACAACACACAAATAATATTGAATATGGTTTTTTTTTTTCTGGATGCTGTGTGTGTGTGTGTGTGTGTGTGTGTGTGTGTGTGTGTGCGCTAAATGGAATTTTGGTCATTTCCCTTGGGAAAAGATTTTGACCACAGAATTACTCTTATTAGTAGGGTACTTCCTTTATATTTAAACCAAATACTCATTTTCAAAGACCATTTTTGACAAATACAGCAATATTGCTAAGCCAAAGGATCTGCATGACACATAATGGAGTGTGACAATTCGCTCAATTGTGAAAGACACAGGAGATAAAGTAGGAAAGGCAGCATTTGTGGGATCATATTGGTTTTAAGGCTCTTTAGGAGGGAAAATTGACCTAACAATGCAAACTCTTTGCAAATTACACATGTTTAGAAAGCTCCCTATCATGCTGTATTAGTCTATGGTAGAAATCACTTAAATAACTTAAAACACAAAATCTTAAATAGAGAGATATGGATCCATGGTGCTCCCTGAAGGTTTTTAGGTCCATGAACCTATGAAGAGATTATATTGCTACATTAAAACAGTCTTTTTTCCCTCTAAAGATATAAGCACCACTCTATATTTTAAATAACTTTGAAAAATATAGCATTAAAGTCTTAGAATTTTATAGGGAACTTGATTCCTATATCCCACTAAATCTATTAGGTTTTATAGGAGCAACTTCTTGCCTTGTTTATATCTTTCTGAAAATCATAAAAAGAAATATGAATACACTGTGAGATCATATTCCAGACTGGGGATTGCTTATAGATGTTGCTAAAATAACAATAATGTAGCATGTCATAGCAGGAACATGTAATAGTTGATTTATCGTTCACACCAATGTAATTATTTATGCATAAAGATAGACAGACAGGCAGGCAGGCAGATAGATAGATAGATAGATAGATAGATAGATAGATAGATAGATAGATAGATAGATAGGAATAGTGATCAGACCTGTGATGTGGTTGATATAAAGAACTCTTAGAAGACAAAAGTCTTTCTACTGATGAAGATCAAGGGCTTTTTTTCCTACAATTTAAAGTCTTAGACAATTTCATGAAAAGACTAAGAGTCTCTCAGATATAGGGTGGAGTAAGTGTGATTTGAACCCAGGTCTTTCTGGCTTCACATTATGTCTCTCAATGAATTATTTAAAGTTTACATTTGGATTAGAAAATATTATCAGAAGAGATAACTACGTACAAAATTAAAAACACTAACACATCCCATATAGAAGGACTATTATTCTAGGATTTCAAAATGCTGCATAAGCAAACTTGGATTAATTGTATTTAACTGCAGGAAAATCAAAATACCCTGGTAATTTCCTATAACACTATGGATAGTAGAGAGAAATTAGTATAAGGTGGATTTAGTTTGTATCTCACAGGGATGGGAGGATGTTAGTCATTGTAGTTGCAAAAGGGACTTCTCATATCCATAAGTCAAGATCACAGAATCCAAGCATAGTCATAGAGAGAGACTCCAGTGAGCAAAGGAATGATTTTGTTGCAAGAGAGACAATAAACTTTAATTCAGGACCCCCTACTTTCAGTCTTCTGATCCAAATGTCCATATCACTTCTTGAGCTCTTAGCAAAAAGATTGTGTATTTAATATTTAGTGAAATGAACAAGACAGTTCAACTAACTTTTGAAAATGAGTTTGAAGACAGGTTCTGATACTTACTGACTGTGAGCCTGAATATGTTCAATCCTCTCTGTTAGTTTCATCTTTTAATATGAAGATGGTTTTAGACTTAGTTACTTTGCTTTCCTTACAGGCTGCTGTGAGGAACAAACAAAGATTATCATTATTCTCGTTCATGGGCTCTTAACCAGAAATCCACCAAGAAGTCTGTGGATGAGTTTCACTGGGTCCACAAGCTTTGATGAGAATAAATACATTTTTATTTTCACTAACATCCAAGTGAAATTGAGCATTTTTTTCAGTTATCTAAAAACATGATTCTGAGGAGGTTTCACCAGATTAGCACTCATCACATACAAAAAGGTGAAGAAGTCTCAGTTTTATAACTTGTGCATCTCAGATTCTCCTGGATTGTAAGCAGTTTGAGGACAGAAATGTAGCTTGTGCTATTTTCCTCATTCCTTCCCCTTCTCCACTTCTGCCTAGCCCTAAGTACGGTACATTGCCTCGCTTAAGAGCTCAAAAAATAAATGGTTGAGTGAGAGGAGAATGTAACACCAACTTCCAATTAATGCATGCAGAGATGTGCTCTGAGATGAGCCCTGAACTCCCACCACAGATAAAAGCAGTCCTAAGCTTTTGAGCCCGGACTCTCCTGATTTTCAGTAAAGACGGCTCATTCTGTGGGCAGAAGTGCACTGGTAAATGTTTAACCACTGGCTCTCTGAGGAAAAGTATTCTGAATGACACAATTTGACTTTTAATCTGCAACTTTAATATTATCTCCATTACTTTCTTAAGTCTAGACAATTCATAAAACAATCAATAGAGCCCCAGTTTGTAATATTTGCCAATTTCAGAGGTGTATATACTCCCACTAAAAATTTAACAATTGGCTCAGTTTGAGCTAGCTTCAGCATACCCCTTGCAAAAGTCAATAGGCCTGAGGTCTTGAGAGACAAGAGCTCCTGGATCACCACTTACCTCCTTCCAAAATCTGCTTATTACTTGTCCTTCATGGAATCCTTCTTATCTCATTCCACATAAATGTACTCATTCCATTCATTCTAGCATCACTATTCAGCTCTATAATGCCTTCTTAATATGTCTTCAGATATAGCACATCTGGAAGCTGGAAGGCACCCTAGAGGTCAATTAGTCTAAATCCTCCCCCTCTCCCCATTTTATAGATATTTTTGATAGAGAGGAAAGAGCATCAAACTGGGAGTAAGGAGTGAGTAGCTTTGCCACCACTTGGTATGATCTTGGGTAAGTCCCCTAATTTATGTTTTCTCTCTTGGTGATCTTACCAGCTCCCACTGGTTCAACTGGCATCTCTACACAAATGACTCCAGCCCAATGTCTCTCTTGAGCTTTAGTCACATATCAGCATTTGCTTCTTGAACATCTCCAAAGAGATGTCCCATAGGCAGCCCAAGCTTAGCATGTTTGAAAGAGAACCATCTGTCCTTTCTGCCAAACCTCCTTATTTCTCTTGATGGCATCATTGTCCTTCTGGTCACCCACGTTTGCCATCTCTACACTTTCTTCTGCTTCATGTCTCACACGCACTCAGTTACCAGGTCTTGCTGATTCTACTTTCATAATATGACTCTGAGGCACGCTGCCTGTTCTCTGTTCACCAGACAAATGCAGGCACTCTTATCATCTCTCACTTGGATTATTACAATAACTACTCACTTGGTCTCCCTACATCCAGTGTCTCCTGTCTCCAATTCCTCTCCTCTGAGCTGTCAAACTGATCTCCCTACACAAGGAGATACATTGGCCTCTTCTTGCCTCGAGAATAAAACACACACACTCCTCTTTTTGTCTTTCAAAGCCCTTCAGTGATAAGTAAGATTTCAATAGGTTTTGTCAGAAATAATAATAATAATAACTAGAATTTATAAAGAGTGCTAAGGTTTACAAAGCAATTTACAAACATTATCTTTTTATTCTCATAATAATCCTACAAGGTAGGTGCAATTATCATCTCCTTTTCACAAATGAGGAAGCTGAGGCAGCTAGAGATTAAGTGACTTGTTGAGGTCACACAGCTACTAAGTGTGCAAGGCAGAATCACAAATCTTTCTGAGTGCGCCAGCAGCTCCTTACTTCTATGAATGTGGAAGGGAGAAACTTAGGTTCCTGGGTGTTAACCATTGAAAGAAAACAGGTACCATTTTTACTTTCTTAGAAGATTCTCCTAATTTGATACCTTTCTTTAACTTCCTAAGTTCAACATTAGCAGAGTCTCCAAAGCAAAAAAATTGAAAAAAATGACAGAAACAATCAGTACATAATAGTTCTATAATATAAATCTGATTTGTTTGTGAAGGTCATTAAGAGATTGACGGACATGTGATTATATAATTTACAAGAAATATCAAGTACAAACTGCTGATCCAGAAGTCTGTAATCAATTAAAAATATCCTGTGCTAGCTCGGATGTGTGAGAGCAGATGCAAAAGACATCCTAATGGAAATTTTCAAGTGATTAAGGATAAAACAGTCTTTTGGGGAAAAGATTTACACATATGAAACAATCAGCAAACAGTCAATGCCATAATATTAGCTATTGCTAAAAGGTAGCGTACCAGAAATAAGGGCCATCAGAAGGATATGGATGAATATGCAAATCTGTCTGGGCCAAAGGTATCAGGCAGAGCTTTACAGAGGTGCTAGCAGACTCTGCAGTATACAGAAAGTGAGTCGGGAAGACCAGAGTTTAAATCTAGCCCTAGAAACTCACTAGTTGTGTGACCCTGGGCAAGTCACTTAACCTATTTTCCTCAGTCCTCATCTGTAAAATAGGGTAGTAACAGCACCTACCTTCAGGGTTGTTAGGAGGATCAAAGCAGACCATAATTTTAAAGTGCTTAGCACAATGCCTGGCACACAAAAGGCTCTTAATAAATGCTGATTCATTTCCTTCCTATAGAGGAGTTGGGTCTTGGAAGTTTGGTAGGAATTGGATAGACATTTTCTGATTTATGAAAGACAACAGGAGTGGGAATGGTATTCCAGTGAGAAGGAATAGGATAAGCATAGACTTGGAGGTGGACTTGGAGGTAAGGTATTCATAAATAGAGAAGAGATCAGCCTATTTGGACCTGAATATCATAGATGGGAGGTGATGGAATAGTTTTATCTTAGATAAGATTATGGAAACCATTGAAAGCCAATCTGAAGTGAGGATTTTCTCTTACTGCCATGAGTGGACCATTTATAAATGGTGATGAAATGATTTGGCATAATGCATGCAAGACCAGAGTTCTGGGACCCAGGAGTTATATGTCCTTAGTCTGATTCCTTCTTGCAACACTTTTGCTAAGTCATCTCATTTCTATGGGCCTTGACTCAAGTTCTAATATTTTCAAAGAAGGAATTATGAAAGTGACATCTCAGGCAAGATGATCTATCAGGAACATGGAGAATAACTTAGAATCTGAGAGATCACTTGGATGAATCTATAACACCTCCGTTCATGAGAAAAAATGCTCCCAACAAGTGAAATCAACATTAAAACTAACCTCAGGTTTCACCTCCCACCCAGAAAGTTGGCAAAGACGACAAAACAATAGAAGAGTCCAATGCTGGAAGGGCTGTGGAACAACTGGCACGCCAATGTTGGTGGAGCTGTGAATGAGTACAAGCATTCTGGAAGTTATTTAAACAAATTGGCCCTAGTGAATTTTTGACCCAGAGACCTCACACTGAGACATATATACTGGAGTCGGCTCAAACCAGCTCTGGAGAAGTGATTCTGAAATGATCCGTATGAGCATTGACACCTCAGAAATCAACCAACCCCACAAATCAAATTATTGTTTTGTTGATTGTCTAGACTCAGGAAAATGATGGAAAAAAATGTTTAAAAAGGAACTTAACATTCCTTAAAACTTAAAAGAATGTCATGCACACAAATTGGTGGTGGTTGTGGTTGTTGTTATGGGAGCCTATTTTAAGCATTAACCAGCTTTTTTGTGGTTCACTCCATTTCAGTCAAGTCCAATTCTCTGTGCCCCTACCTGGGGTTTTCTTAGCAAAGATACTGGAGTGGTTTGCCATTTCCTTCTCTAACATTAACCAGTACACCTCTACATATATCCAAGGGTTATTAACAAAAAGAAAGGCTCAATATACACCAAAATATCGATGGCAACACTTTTTGTGGCAGCAAGAATTAGAAACAAAGTAGATGCCCATGAGGAAGGACTAAACAGTATGTGGTACAGGAACGTAACAGAATATTGTTACTGTGATGTAAGTAACAAACATAAAGAGTCCAGAGATATATGGAAAAATTTACATGAAATGATTCAAAGGTAAATAAAAAGAGTCAGGAAACCAATACGGCACATTGACTACAACAATATAAACAGGAAACACAAGCACAAAACAACAGAAAATGAATGTTGCAAAATTACCAAGAATGAGCATGACCTCAGAGAAAAGGCAGGAGAAGACATCTCCCTCCACTTCTTAGCAGAGGTGTATGTCTGTTGGGGGGAGAAGTGGAGTATCGAGGGGGCAAACTAGTACCCTTCCCCTTAAAGTGACTAGGAAAATCAGTTTTTATTTTGAACTCATAAAAGAGCAACATACTTCATAGACTGCAAGTATCTGATATGTAATCTATAGGCATATATACATATATATTTAGCATATGTGTAGATTACAAATATTTTCTGTTATATATAGTGTATACATGCATATGTATGTATAGTGTAATTCAGATTACCAATATTTTATATGTAACATAAGTATAGTATATACACATACTTAAGTATCTACATGCATATACATAAATGTGTCTACACACGTCTAGATATTTGTAATTCTATCCCATTACCTCTCTTCAAGATGCTGTTGTTGGATAGCCATCATTCTCAAAGAGGACCATAACATCAGGAAGGTGATCCCATGACATGCAAGTGAACTGGATTTAAGTGAGGGAGGGCTGGGCAAAGTCACTGGCCTCACTTTCTGCTCCAAAGCCATCTAGGTGACTGAGTAGGGAAACACCCAGCAAAAGCCTCCTCCTCTTCTACTCTAAAGTAGAAATAGCTGCTTCCCTTGGAGTCAGAGAATGGTGATGTTCTAGATCTTATCCATCTAAATCTAGCCTTACACCACTGGCTGCCCTGGGACCCTGAGCATACTAGATTCTATTGCAAAGCTATTCATGTATCTCAGAGTCCTCTTTAGCAGCCTTCTTACCTACTGTCCTTCCCCATGGTCATCTTATACATCATTTCCAAATTAAAATCACAGAATGTCCAAGTGGGAAGGAGTCTGAGAAAGTGACTAAGTGAAATCCCTTGAATATTTTCTTGACAAACATTGTGCTTAGGCCAGGGAGGAGATTCTGTATTTTTCAATTCTTAGACAGAGAAGTGACAACTTGAGCAGGTCCCATCCCACTGGAAAGGCTCCAAGGACCGGACCATGTATGTGTCTGCCCAAGGAGTAGCCTGGGAAAGCTTAAAGGGGACCGTCATCAAAAAGTTGGCTACAGGATATTTTTTTCTTTTAGGGCCAGCAGCTCAAGAAAACCAGAAGATGGTGACTACACTTGGTATTTACAAAAGGGGTGCCTGCCCTGGGAAAATCACAGATCTTTTAAAGAAGTACAGACAGTTCTCTCATGTAACTTCACATGAGAAGTTCAACTTTATATACAGAATTCTGAAAGAAATCTGCATTTCAAAGTATCACCTATGTTAACTTTGCTGTACAGTTGGTGTTCTCTCTCTCTCTCTTTCTCTCTCTCTCTCTCGCTCTCGCTCTCGCTCTCTCTCGCTCTCGCTCTCGCTCTTGCTCTCGCTCAAGGCCTCCCTCCTAAAAAAAAAAAAATAACCCCTCCAAAACACCTGGCCTTCCCCTCCATGCCCTTGAACCATGTGCCAGTCAGCCTCCTTCCTTCATGGACATGGCCCACTTCCTGCCCCTCTCCCTTCCTCCCTTCTCTACAGCTACTGGCAAATTCTCATTATGTAAAAATCCACTTCACTTAGAGGTCTACAGAATGGGCCACTTCTGTAAAGTGAGAAGTGTCTATATTTGTGTTTATGGAGCAAGATCAACCAGGGCACACACTATTTCTTTTCAGTTTTCATTCAGGACTCGTAATCTGCAAAATGGAGCCCAAACAAACTATCTCATCAAATAGAATTTGAAAATGGAGAAGTTTCCTGGGCTTATTTGGCACTTTCACATCCTCTTGTCTTGTAAAATGTTTCCTAGTTTTGTCATTCTTCCCAAGGCTTTTTGACTTTCCTTTAGCAATGTCCATCCCCCAGGTCCTTCTCTCCTGGCTTTCACTGCCAGCACCAAGTTCGGAGCTCTATCATCCCAAGCCTAGATCACTGCACTAGCCAGTTACCTTATCTCTTTCCTTCTGATGTCTCCATGATGCAATCCACCTTGCATCCTGTTGCCAAATTGTCTTCCTCCATACAGCATGGGCCACCCTGGGACACTGTGGCTCTTCTCCGATCACTACCCTGATTAAAAGTCAACATGGCTCCCTACTGCCTGCTGAGTGAGGACTAAATTCTGATGCCTGGCCCTCTCCAATCTGGCCCAAACCAACCTTCCCAGCTTTCTCTTCCACTGTTTCTCTATATGAATCCCACACTCCACCCAACTTGATTAATTGCCCTTCCATATATAAAGTTTGTACTTTACTAATTTAATATTTTTATATAACTACGTCCTGCCTATGAATCTCCAAACACTTGGATGATGAAGTGGGTAGGGCCCCAGATCTGGCTCAAATTCAGCCTCAGACACTTCCTAGCTGCGAGGCCCTGGGCAAGTCACTTAACCTGTTTGTCTCAGTTTCCTTATCTGTAAAATGAGCTGGAGAAGGAAATGGCAAACTGCTCCAGTATCTTGGCCATTAAAACCCCAAATGGGGTCACAAAGAGATGGACACAACTGAAATGACTCAGTAGCAACAACAACAAAAAATCCTAGAGAGGAAAGGGATATGCTCCAGGGTTTTTGATCAAGTGAAAGTAGTGGGCCTAGAACCCAAGATTCTAGGCCAGGGATAGGGAACATGGGAACCCCACCCCTGCTCTAGGCTCTACTTATTGAACTTTCCATTATATCAGGCTTGCAGCCTGGAAGATTACTCCAGCCCTAGAATTCATCACTTCACCCCTCAAAAGGACCCTCTCCCCCTTGAACCCCACCCTCTGATTGGAGGGTGGCCTCCTCCTAGAACCTCAGCTTAAGGAGGGTACCTGGGCCAGTCATCTCTTCATTTCCCATAGGGCTGTGCTCCTTCTGACTTCTCCATCATGCCCCCAGGACCTTCTCTCCCCTCAAAGTAGCCTCCCACTAATTTGTTTAGTTTTTTTAAAATTTTATTTATTTATTTTTAGTTTACAACATTCAGTTCCACAAGCTTTTGAAAATTTCTCCCTCTTCCTCCCTTCTCCCCTCCCCAAGACAAGTGCATTCTGATATAGACTCTACATATACATTCACATTAAACATATTTTCACAGTCATGTTGTAAAGAAGAATTATAACCAATGGAATGAACTATGAGAAAGAAGAAAATAGAAAGAGAGAGAGAGAACAAATAGTCTGCTTCAATCTGCATTCAGACTTGGTCATTCTTTCTCTGGATGTGGACAGCATTTTAAATCATGAAGGCTCCTACTTCTTGAAGGTTCTCCCTGTTCCCCCAAGAGATCTATTCCTCAGCCCCTATAGAAAATGTAATCTATGCCACTACTCACTTGGCACCTAGATTGCATTCCCTTCTAGTTTTTACCATCTATGTATGCCCTGGATTGCTATGAGCCAGCACAATGGTTTGCAAACAGTAGAATCATAGAATGTTACATTGAAATTTGACCTTTTCATTTTATAGATAAGGAAACTGAAATTCAGAAAAACTAATTTATTTTTGTCCAAAGTTACATGGCTAGTTCATAGGAGCATAGCTTTGGGGCTAAAAAGAATGTTGTTGTCCAGTTGTGTCTGACCCTCCATCACCCCATTTGGGGTTTTCTTGGCAAAGATATTGGAATGGTTTGCCATTTCCTTTTCCGGTTCATTTGACAGATAAGGAAACTGAGGCAAACTGAGTTAAGTGACTTACCCAGGATCACACAACTAGGAAATATCTGAGGTCAGATTTGAACTCAGGTCCTCCTGACTCTACTGAGTCACCTAGTGTCCCAAGAAAGGACCTTAGAGGATTATGAAAATGTGTATACCCTTTGACCCAGCAATACTACTTCTAGGGCTGTGCCCCAAAGAGATCATAAAAATGGGGGAAAAAGGACCCACATGCACAAAAATATTTATAGGAGCTCTCTTTGTAGTGGCTAAGAACTGGAAATTGAGAGAATGCCCATCAATTGGGGAATGGTTGAACAAGTTGTGGTATATAAATGTAATGGAATATGATTGTTCTATAAGAAATGATGAGCAGGTGGACTTCGAGAAAACCTGGAAAGACTTATATGAACTGATGCTGAGTGAGGAGAGCAGAACCAAGAGAACATTGTACACAGTAACAGCCACAGTGAGCAAGGACTGATTTTGACAGACTTAGTCCTTCTCAGCAGTGCATGTACCTAAAACATTTCCAAAGCACCCATGATGCAAATGTCATCCATATGCAGAGAAAGAACTATGGAGTCAGAACGGAGAATGAAGAAGATTATTTTTTCTCTTGTTATGTTTTTCTCATGGTTTCTCCCATGTGTTTTAATTCTTCTATGCAACATGACTGATATGAAAACATATTTATTAGGAATGTATGTGCAGAGCTCATATAAGATTGCAAGCCATCTCAGGGAGGAAGGGGAGAGGGAGGGGGAGAAAGTTTAAGACTTATGGAAGTGAGTGTTGAAAACTAAAAACAAATGAATTAATAAATTTGGGGAGGAAGAAAAAGAAAGGTCCTTAGGTATCATCTAGTCCAAACTCCTCATTTTATGGAGGAGGACCTGAGAACCAGAAAGGAAATAATTTGTTCTTATCAGACTATAAACTCCTTGACAGCAGGGACTTTGTTTTACCTCTCTTTGTACCTGTAAGGCTTAGCACAGGGCCTTGATCAATGCTGACTGACTGGCATTTTCCCAAGGTTGCTATGATTCAAACCCAAGACCCCAACTCCAAATCTAGGTCTATTGACTGTCATTACATTAAAGGTCTGATGATATGTGTTTGCACTTAATGTGGAATGCAGGAGTCAGAGTTTTAGAGCCAGGAAGGACTTAGAGATCCCCTTGTTCGATTCTATCACTTTACAGAGAAACTGAGGCCTAGAGAAGATGACAGTGACTTTTCTGAAGGCCACAGAGTCAGTGAGGGCAGAGGCAGGATCTGAACCCAGGTCTCTGGACTCCTGATTCAGTGTTCTTTTCACTCTGCCACAGGAGGCTGACCTTGAAGAAGAAACAAGATGCTGAATTAAATCAAGGAGCAGAGATCTGAAAGGATAGGAATCTCCTGGCTAGGACCCTGGGGGTGGGAGTGGGTCAAGGAAAAGCAGGGAGGTTTCTCTAAGTCTTAAATGGCCACAGGTTCAGGGGCCCGGGAGAGCATAAATTCAGCTCAAGCACTATGACCTCTCCCCCCATTAAGGTGCATTAATGTTGTGTCTGCCTTAAATGTGTGTTCGCCCCTTGCCAAAGAAGACCATGCCATCAGAGAAATGATGACATGACTGGCACTTGACTTTGTTTTGAGTGAGGGAGGGCTGTGCAGGTCGCCAGCCTCACTTCTACTCCAAAGCCATCTGAATCCATGACTGGTGATGACCCAGGATGAGGCAATTGGGGTTAAGTGACTTGCCCAAGGTCACACAACTAGTGAGTGTCAAGCGTCTGAGGTGAGATTTGAACTCAGGTCCTCCTGACTCTTGCACTGGTGCTCTATCCACTGCACCACCTAGCTGCCCCTATGCCTTAAATGAATGAATGAATAAAAGCCTTTATTAAGTGCTTGTGTTCCAAGCACCACGCTAAGTGTTGGGCAAACAAAAAAGTAAGATGTCTCTGTTCTCTGAGGATGGGTGGGGGGCAGTCTAATGGTGAAATAAGTGAGAAAGTCTTTACATGGGGAAAGGAAGTTTGGAGGGTAGCTTGAACTGAAGAACAGGATTTTCTGAGTGGTATGAAGGCCTTACTATGTGCCAGGCATTGTGCTCCATGCTAGGGATGGAAGGCAAGACGGTAATGCCCTTGCTCTCGATGAGCTCCTTGTCTTTTGAGGGGAGATAACATCTCTATGTCTGCCACAGCTATGAATCCTTCTCTCCACCTCCAGCCAAACCTCCAGCAATGCCTACATCTACAACAGATCACAGCTGTCTAGATCTGTGCAGGTGTCATCTATTTACATATGTAACTAGAATAGAATGTAAACACAACGTGAATAACTAGATTCATACAGCACCTATCAATTATCTATCAGTCTCCATATCTGTGTTATCTCCCTATTATCATCATCTATCTTTGACCAGTGGACAGATCTCTGAACCTGGAGTCGGAAAGACCCAACCCAAATGTGGCTTGCGGATATTTCTTCGCTGTGTGACCCTGGGCAAGTCCCTGAACCCCTGTCTGCCTCAGTTTCCCCATCTGTAAAACGGGGATGGTGATAGCTCCAAGGCCCTAAAGTGTTGTGCGGTCAAAGCCGACCCCGTTTTCAGTCTGTATGTGATACAGTAACTACAAGACGCTTGTAGATACAAAATAACGAGCTATGCGCCCCTAGGCCAGGGCGCTTGGTTTCCCACCTGGTGCCCACCGCAGCAGCGCCTGCTCCAGAGGTGGGCAGTTTAGCCCTGGCAGAGGCCACTCTCTGGGCACTGAATGCCGTGCTAAGAGGCGGGTTCCAAGCCGGCATGGTCGGGCAGCGGCCGCCCTCGGGGCCAGGGGATTCCCGAGTCACCGCTGGCCAGCCCGAGCAGGAATGCTAAGCCGCTCCTCAGGCCCTGGCCCGACTCCTGCGAAAGCTGAGCCGGGGGATTTCCACCTGCCCCTGGGCTCACCCCGCTGCCTCCGCCCCTCCTAGGCCCCTCCCCCGATCCAGGCCCCGCCCCCACCCAGCTCCTCTCCTTGTCCCCCCCTCCGAACTGACGTCCGGCGTGCTCGCCCCTGCGCGTGCGCGTTCTGGGGGCTGGGCCGAGTCCTCTGTCGGGACAGTACGCAGGCGCACTCGCTGAAGGCTGCGGCGGGCGGGAAGCCCGATGGCTGGTGGGGGCTGTGAGCAGCGGGGTAAGAGTCTGGACTGGGGTGGGGAGAGGCTGTCTCGCGAGGCTGGCCCGGACCCTGGCGTCCAAGAAGAGGGGGGCAGCAGGCCCCCTTCGTCTGGCCAGGGGTAGAGGGGACGTCGTGGCTTCCAGCGTGGCGGGGGTGGGGGCGGGGCCGTACAGAGCGCATGCGCAGCGCGCTTCTTTCCACCTCTGCGCGTCTGCTGCAGGTGTCCTCCACACCTTCTGTTCCCCAGACCCCGGGGCTGTCATCTTCCAAGCAGAGGAGGGTCCGAGCTCTCAGAACCGCCCCTTCCTTTGGGAGTGTCACAAACATTTCCCAACTCCAGCATATTTCGCTGCGGGAAGAGCCGCCTGTTCCGCGCCTCCGTTAGCGCCCTAGATCGAGGAAACAGAGGAAACTGAGACCCAGACAGGATCGGAACCCTCCTGACGGAGCCAGTGTGGTCGTGGGGGGAGGCGCTGCGATGGTGTTACAGAGGGGGAAACTGAGGCAGCCAGACTCAGCGACCCGGGCGCGCCTTTCCTTCGTTCAGTAGACACGTATTGAGCGCCTGCTTTGTGCCGGGTGCTGTGCTAGAGTCAGTCTAGGATTTGAACCCAAATCTTCCCCACAGCCGCTCACTGTGCCAAGAAAAAGTGAACCCAGACCCTGCCCTCGGAGCGGTCATTCACGAGGCCTGGGTTCCAGTCCTGCTGCCCACACTTACTGTGTGCACTGGGCAAGCCACTTGAACCTGGCCTCAGTTTCTTCATGTGTAAAATGGGGACCTGCCTGCCCGGGCAAACCTGCATCAGGCTCTTTGTGTCAGCGGGCCCTATGTCCGTGACTGGGTCATTGGTGGAGATGCTGGCTGGGGGAGGCCCTTGTTACATTGTTGCACGTGTGTAATCTGTCGGTCCTCAGCCTTCTCTCTTGGCTCATGTCACACCACTCCGTCTCTTCTTCGTGTTCATGCAGTTTTTTTTCCTCTTGCACTCCAGTTAGATGAGAAGGTAAGGAGGACCTACGTTTTCCTCCTTTCGGCCTTAGTTTTTTCCTTTTCACTTTGCTGTCTTCACTTAAAATCATCCAAATAGAACAAAACCATCCTTAGGTTCTCTCTGAAGGCCCTAGGTTTCTGAAGGGATACATTTCTTCTTCCTCGTTACACTGTAGGTCTTTCCTCGTTCTGTAGAGGGTAGCAAGGTGGCACAGCAGATAGTGTCTGACCTGGAGTCAGAGAGATGCAGGTTCCTGAGTTCAAGTCTGGCCTGTATGATTCAGCTGTATGACCCTGGGCAGGTCACTTAACCTTGTTTGCCTCAATCTGTAAAATTATTTGGAGAAGGAAATGGCAAACTACTCCAGTATCTTTGCCAAGAAACCCCCAATGGGGCACAAAGAGTATGACTAAACAACACACGATCTTTCTGTGTTGTCCCTTCCCCTTGCTCCAACGTATTTACCTTTCTAGGTTTCAGTTGACTCTTTGTATTTGCATCTCAGAGAGTCTGTTTAGCTCTGAGCATTCATGGAGAATGCTTAGAACTCTTTTATTTCATTAAAGATCCATTTCTCCCCAATGGGATTATATTCAGTTTTGCCAGGCAAGTTATTCTTGGTTTTAAGCTTTTATCTTTTGCCTTCTGGAAGATCAGGCTCCAAACTCTCCTGTCGTTTATTATGGTGGCTACCAAGTCCTGTGGGATCCTGGCTCTGGCTCCTTAGTATTTGAACTCTTTCTTTCACTTGACTTCTTAGTTTTTTTGTTTTTTTAACCTGCAGACTTTGGATTTAACAATGGCATTCCTGGGAGTTTTCATTTAGGATTTCTTTCAGCAGATGAGTGATGGATTCTTTATTTCTCACCAAGCCCTCTGCTTCTGGTATGCCTGAGCAGTTTTCAGTGATGATTTGTTTTATTGTGGTATTGAGGCTTTTAAAAAAAATCAGTTTTCTGGTAGTGTTAATGATTTTTAGATTATCTCTCCTTGATCTATTTTCTAGATCATTTGTTTTTGATAGGAAATAATTTAACATTTTCTTTTTTTTCCAGTATTTCAATTTTTTTTTAATATTTCTTGTTTCATGGAGTCATATTTTTTTTGTCCATTTTGATTTTCAGGAAGCCATTTACTTGCATAAGATTTTACACCTTCTGTGCTAAACTTTTTTTTAGTTCTTTCCCTTTAGAGTGCTCATTTCATTTATAATAACTTTTTTTATCTCTTCCAGAAATTTTAATAAGCATTGTGGACAAGTCCTACATTTTTACCTATATAAAATAGTCCATTGTTACTAGCACATTATTTGTTTCCTCTAGGCTTGTGCACTGGACATCCTTGGATGCATGACATTTCTTTATTGTTGTTGTCTTTGGTCATCCATATTTCAAGCTTTTCTTCCAGAACTTGGATTTTTATAAGGGCCACCAAAGTCTGCCAGCCCTTGCCCATTCAGATGGGATTGCAGGCCCCACTTTGGTCTCCGCTGTCTTGTTGCTGGCCTTCTAGAATATGCTGAGAAGGAGGTACTTGCAGGTGCCAGGTTCCATGCTCCTGATGCACAGCACTGAACTCTTCAAGGCTGGCAGGACTGGAGGCCTTGCTGACAGATAAACCTTCCCTGTAGCAGGTTTGCCACCTTCCCTCCTAGTCTGCTCTGCCCAGGGCCTTATTTGCTCTCAGCTTTACTTAATGGGGCCTTCCTGGCTGACCTCTCCTACCTTGTGGGGGTGGAAGACCTGCCCCCTCCTGAGTGTCTGCAGACACTGGGGCATTTTCTTTTGGTGATTTAGGCTGCATGAAGGTAGTCATGTTCATTATACTCTCTCCCTTTCTTTGCTAATCACTGATTGGTGTGGTCCTCTTTTCTTTTTTCTTTTCTGGAGGACAGGAATGGCACTTGGGCTGTTCGGCTCCCATTGCCTCTGCCATCTTGGACAGCAAATGGTTTGTATCTTAACAGATGGGGCAAGACTGGTTCCTGATGTGGCAGTTAGGTCAGAACCAGCCCTCTACATACAGTGGAAGACAACCGCTGGGTAAATAGATGAATGCCTCTTCCTGCCTTGGAATAGACATACCTTCAAGGCCTGTCCAGCTGAGAATCTGTGATCCTCTAATGCAAAGCTCAAAATCAGAATCACACCAGAAGAATGTATAAAGATGAGAAGACTGGGAAGTTTTAACAGCTTCACCCTGACCTGACCTCACTTTTTAACATTCAATCTACTTAGATCAAAGTTTCTCCCATGACTAATGCTCCTGCTGTTTGGCCCTAGGGGAGTCAACCTTTCCTTTTGTTCGTTTCCTTCCCAAAACCCATTTTGGAAAAGGCCTGATGAAGCCAGACTTGTCAGCGGTGGGCGATATTTTACTGCTCACCCTGAGATCTCATGACACAGTTTTATTTTTGTCCTGACGTGGCTCTGTATTGTTGAATTGTACTGGGGGTGTTTTCTGAGCTGCAGGCTGGACCTTGTCAGCACAAAATAGAGTGAACAAGAAGACAGAGAAAACCCAAGTAAAGAAATGACATTTCCAAGGACTTCTCCAAGGAATTCCATAGCTGCAAATCTTCATTTATTTTTAGCACTAAAGTGTCCGCACCCAGAATCAAGGCTTTACCAGCACCAGGGGTTTTAGTTCTGTTTGTGCGAAGAAATATCTTTGTTGTAATTAATGTGCATTTTTGTTGTTTACTCGTTTTAGCCATGCCAGATTCTTGATGATGTCACTTGGGGTTTCTCAGCACAGTACTGGAGCAGTTTGCCATGTTCTTCTGCAGCTCATTTTACAGATGAGGAGACTGAGGCAGACAGGGTCAAGTGACTTGCCCAGGGTCACATAGCTGGGAAGTGTTTGAGGCCAGATCTGAACTCAGGAAGATGAGTCTTCCTGACTCCAGGCCTGGCACTCTCCTCTGTAGCACCACCTACCTGCCCCAGCGAATGTGCTTTAGCCTGGATTCACTGTCTTTTTATCCATATATTCTCTAATTCTAATATCAAACATATACCCAGATCAATCAAGTTCATTAATTGATGGCGTATTCTTGCTCGGTCAGCCTTCTTCGTTTTGGCTGAAATTGGAGAAGGGAGTTGTTCACATTTAGGCCGTGTGATTTAGAACAGAAAGAAATCATCCAGCAGCCCATCCTCTTCATTTACAAATGAGGAAACTGAGGCCCACATAAATTGGGTGGCTTGTCCAAGGTGACGGTGATAATTACTTGCAGATCTGGGATGTCTAAATGCTGAACTTTCCATAGTTCCTTTCTCCCACCCCCGTCTTGTAAGTCCCTGACTAACCTGATGGTTTTACTCGGTTTACTCATATCTTAAAATCCTTGAATTTACTTTTTTTTTTCTCTTAGAATCTTTCTTGCACTGAGGTAACAGACCACCACTTTCTGAATCCACACGTAGAAGTTTCTGTTGCTTGAAACTGGCTGAAATTCTCGACTGGAGAAGTGATAACACCTTGAATATTGACATTCTTTTCTGATCAAGAAAGGAGTTTTGAGGTGAAGGAATTGTACCTCTTTAAAAGTACTGAGCAGACATTTTTGAAAGTGACTGGGCCTGTTCTTTCTTTGTGGTCCAAGTGAAGAAGAACTATGAAAGAGTGGCACTCGATGACCATTGCAGTCCTCATCGGACTAACAGTCCGGTGGACAGTCTCTCTGAATTCTTACTCAGGTAAGGTGTGTTTATGGCTTGGAAGATGTAAAAATGCTTTCTCTTTAATTTGTTTGGTACCAATTTGCAATTCTATAATTCAGAAAAGAGGTCAAAGAAAAAACATTTGGGTCTTGCCTATAAAGTAAAAAAAATAACTTCTAAATTTGCTGTTGATACAGTGTTTGACGGAACCTTGCTTTGTTCTGTTCAGTTGAACCTAACTTGAGTAAAAAGCAGTGCTTGGTTGGTGCCCTGGGGGGATGGGTGGTCTTCGGTGGTGAAAGAGACACATCCCCCAAGCAGATTCTGGCTCTCTGAAGGTTTGATCCATGAGTAGGGAATGTGGCATCTGAGGGCAGGCTGCCATTTATCACTGTATCACTGCATGGCTTGGGGACTTGGTTTTCTCTTCTGTAAAATGAGAGGGTGGAGGAGAAGCTCTCATGCTCCCATACAGCCCTAGATCTGTGAGCTTGTGAATTAACAGAAACCAGGCAGCCCATGGAGGACCCAAGAGCAGAATCTCTTGGCAGATGTTGGCAGCATGAACCTTAGAACTGGAGGCAGGAGGTGCCCCAGAGGCCACCTAGTTCAGCTTGTCCCTGAGAGTGGATCTCTGCCACCCCTTTTATGTCCATGGTGCGTTATCTTTTGCTGTATGACAGTCTGCAGTGTTGGGGAGACACCTCCCAAGGAAGACCACCATCCCCTCTAGACACTCTGTAGTGATAGGCTTCACACCCTGCTTACTGTTCTCGTCTCTCTCAAGGCACAGACTAAGCCGTGCTCCTTCTTTGAGATGGCCCTCGGAGTGCTTGTGTCCCTCAGCCCTGGCCAGGCTCCCCCTCTCCAGGTTCTACAACCAGGCCTCATCGGGTGTGCACTGCCCTTACCGGGAGAGTCTACTCTGCAGAGCTGGGCCTCTTCCAGCCAAACAACCGAATCTGAGACTTCCTTGACTTAGGCTCTGCACATCACATGCTTGGCTAAAGACACTTTTTTTCTTTAGCCCTCCATCTGTCCCTTTCTTGTACCTTGTCCTTTCTACATGGTTTTTATTTAACTTTTTTTTAACAAGTATAGGTATTCATGTAGTCAAGAACTTAAAATGACCACAGTGCCTGGCATATAATGGGCACTTTCTCTCTGATCTTCTGTGTTCGTATGGCAGTTTCTTAATTATTTTGGGAGGCAGGGCTTTCCCTGCAGTTTTTCCATGCTCTTTTGCCCATCCCTGCACCATAAGGAAATGCCTGCTGTTCATCGTTCCTCCTGGAGAACTATCACGACGAACAGGACATTTGAACGTGTCCAGGTATTGGCATTTTACTGTATGGGGCTGTGTAGTACATTCTTATTCTTACTTCCCAGATAGAGTGAGAACCTAGAAAAACAAAAAAATGACCCAGTATTCCATAGCAGTTTTCACCGTCATCATCCGATGCCTTTTTAACTTCAAAACCTCTGGAAGTCAAGACATCTGCTCTTGTTGGTTCTTACTCTAATTTCATGTGTCTTTTTCATTATATTGATGTTCTCGGCACACATACAGCTATTTTGTCATGCTAAGAGTCTGCTTATGAGCTGATAAGAATTTCTTAATGATTAATGAACAGTTACAAGATCTGTGATCTCTTTGTTAAGATGACTCGTTGCCCACTGTGAGTTAAAGCGCACTTTTAAAATTGCTGTAAGGTATTTCTTTATTCTGGCTTTGGTTTACCCTTTGTGATATTTTTAATTGATGCTTAGGAAGTGCTAAGTATGATTCAGAGAAAAGAAAACTTCTCATTTACATTATCTCATTTTTTGCATTTTTCTCATAATTTACTCTTTCCCTTTCTGATGTCAATATGCTGTTTGCACACTTACTTTCTATTTTCCCTGAATTGTCTGAATTTTTCAAATAACTGTCCATTGACCCCAACTGGGAGGGTCCCCAGTATCTGTTAGGATAGCCTCTCTGCCAGGTCACAAGCCCCGCCCCAGGCTTGTTAGCCATTGACACCACTACTGATGCCTTTGGAGCTGATAACATAGGTGCTTATTGAAAAGACCTGGGGTAATCTCTGCTGGTTGTTTTAGTTCTTGTGAGAAGAAGATGCATAATGGCCACTGCTCCGTGTATACCCTTTAAAAAATATTAGAAAGCAAGGAAACAAGCATAGATTAAGCCACTACTGTATACCAGGCATTGTGCTAAGCACTTTATAAATGTTAACTCATCTGATCTGTACAACAACTTTGGTATAATTATCCCCATTTTACAGATAAGTAAACTGGGCAAATAGGTCCAGTGACTTGACCAAGGTCACACAGCTAGTAAATGTCTGAGGCTGGATTTGAACTCCAGGCCTCATTCTCTGTTCACTGTATCTTCTAGCTTCTTTTAGATCAGTTAGTATTAAAGATGTGATAGGCAGTGTTTCATTGGTCATTAATTTCCTTCTATTTACCTGTGTTTTGCAGTATTTCCACTCTCCCTAAAAGTGTTAAGATGGATTTTGCCATAGACAGTTTTAGCCAAATTTTGCTCTCCTAGACTATAAAGGTTTTCCATTTTAAGGCATCATCATCCATAGTATATACAGCCAATGAAGTATTTGCCTCTTAAATTTCAGCATGATTCTACATAATACAATAATCAAAATATGAAATGAACATTGAAGTGCACTGCATAGACGTTTTCTTGAAAAGAAGAGGAACTACAAAGTGAAGCCGTACAAATAGACAATGCTGTATTTTCTTTGTCTGATTCTGAGTGGAGCATAAGTGAATTTGTGGAATGAATCAGAGTGGTAGGAATCCTTTTTGCCCTTCCCAAGTGGAGCTCCCTTAGGTACCGTTGGGTTGTCCTTCTGGGCTGCTTTAAGGGCACTTTAGCAGTTTAAAAAAAACTTAAGTACTAATTTCATAGCCAGTGTCAGCTGAATTTATTGAACTAGGTCAGGCTCTGGATAGAAACTTGTTTCTCAACCCTAAAGAGAGTCATTATCCATTCTTCTGTTTGGTAGAGAATGGTGATAAATTCCTCCACATTGGCCGCAAGTCTAGAGCAATTTGGGAAAATCTGGATACTTGGATTTTCAGGTGCAGGAAATTGTGTAAGATCCATTTTGACCTTAGGTCCTCAGCAAGCTAAGAACTATAGAAAGGGGATGTATTCTTTTTGAATGGTGGAAAGATTAGAGAAATCTGAAAAATAATGGATAATTTTATTTATGTAAAATACCTACTGTAAAATCATCATCTGACAGTTATTTGAGGGATTATATAATTTGTGAATAGTCTGTCTTTTGTTTCTCCTTCGGATTCAGTTTGGTTTTGAAAAAATTTTTCAGTGCATTAGTCCATAGCACTGTGTCTGTGAGTGATGGAAAATGCAGACCATGAAGAAACTTTTTGTTTTGTTTGGGTGACAAAACTTATGTGAAATACCTCAAAGAAAATAGAAAGCAACCTAAGGGCCAGAATATGTGTTAGAAACAGTCAGTGCTGTAAGGTGGGAGAAGAGGGGAGAAGTTAGTGTTGGTCACAGTCACCAGGGATGATTGAATTCGGCTGCTATACATTCTGACCAGAGAGGCCAGGAGGAATGGGGCCTTCCCTACTTGATTGTTTAAGAGGATTTGATTCAAAACTCTTGCCTAGAGTAAGTACGCGGCCCATTTCCCCTTTCTTTGGGAGAAGGCTGAGCTCAGGAGATGAAGCTGCTTCTTCTTTAGCTTCTTCCCACCTTGAAGCCCTCCAGAATAATTTCCTGGAAATAAAAGTTCCCATTTTTAGGGAGACAGCAACAGCTTCAGTCTTCTGTCCCCACTGCAGCCCTGGAAACACATGCCTTTTAGGAGCTTAGCCACTGGGCACTGTGCTTGCTGGAAGCACACATCCTTCTCATCACCTGGCCCGTTCTGCTGCCGGTACATCTTCCAGACTAGAACCCCAGAGTCCATGCTTGGAAGGAGCTCCACCACTTCGCCCGGTACTCCAGGGCACCAGGCCTCCTTATCTTCCTGGCTGTTTTCCACCCTCCTCTCGTTTGTATCCCTTGTTCTGAGAACTGTAGACAAGTCTCAGAAACAGGCTGCCATCTGTGGCTTTCCAGCCCAGAACCTCCTTCTAGAGTGGCCACCCTTCCCCCTCTGTCTTGTCCCCATTAGAATGGAAGCTCTTTGAAGGCAGGAACCGTCTCCTTTTCATACTCATATACTTTGTGCTTAGCATAAGCTTGGAATATTTTGCAGTTGTTGAGTCCTTTTTCAGTTGTGTCTGACTCTCTGTGACCCTGTTTGGGGCTTTTTTGGCAAAGATACTGGAGTGGTTGGCCATTTCCTTCTCCAGCTCATTTGATAGAAGAAGAAGTGAACTCGGGTCACAGAGCTGCTTAGTGTGTGAAGCCAGATCAGAACTGACCGAGATGAGGCTTCCTGACTTGGGGCCTGTGCTCTGTTCTACAGCACTGTCTGCAGGGCCAGGCTTAGCATAGCATAACTGCTTGATGCTTGAAAGGCTGGCCCTTAGGCTGAATGCTGCCTTGAGGGGCTGACCTTCTAATGGAGGAGATGACACCTCTCAGACCAAGTGGTGACCAAGGGGGATGGTGCTGGTTGGGGCACCTGTCTTGACCTGTCTTTCTGCTTAAATGGGCAGGAATGTCGAGTTAGCACTCAGACCTCACCCGACTTCTACTCAGTGACTACCATTTGTGAAGAGCTTGCTGCGTGCCAGGCATGACGTCCTGGGCAAGAAACAGAAGACCTTAAGGGGAAGGAGGGATTGACTTTTTGCCACTCCTAACACGTGAGTGTAGGGGCTTGAATAAAGACAGTCATGTTGAGGAGTCAGCAGCAGCAGATCCAGAAGATGGATTTCTGGAACAGGAATTAAAATATGGGAATGGCATACTTTTGGCCAGGGACAGAGCATCCGTAAAGACTAGTAAGAGGAGATTTTTCTGAGAGTTGTGCATATCTAGTAAGGCTTTAAATTAAAATGAAGAAGCAAGGGTGAAATCTTATCTCTGTATGTTCATCAAGCTCAAGCTAGATTTTGTAAGAAAAAAAAGTTGCAATGTAGATAGTAAGGCATTGGAGACCGCACCCCCCCAAGGACACAGGAGACAAATACTAGAAAGTCTTCAGGCATCTATAAACAGCCACATATAGTATGCATAACAAGCAAGTTGGAACTAGACATCCTGGTGCAAGGAGGCCTGCTTGACCTCATTGGACTTCACTGAGGCCTGGGGTGTGACTGGCTCTGAAGAACGTGGGCCAGATTCCAAAGGAACAGAGTCCATGGACAGGGGAGGGTACAGGAGCATCATTAACCTCACCCCCACCCCTCAGCTGAAATGGCTTTTTCCCAAGTTACCACTTCTGTCTTGTTTGCCCCATGAGTGAGGGGATCTACCCTTAGTGGGATCCTGTTTCAGGTTATCCTTCAGCAGATAATGTAGGCTGCTACCTTGGGACTCATCAGGGCAAGCATTAGGTAAGGAAAATGGAAAGGTTTTTGGTGGATGGGAATGTTTCTAGGCACCTGGGAATACTCAACTAAATAGGGAAAAATTGAAGGGTAGAGAAAAGGAAGTAATTGTAGGGGCAGTCTGCTGGAAGAGAGGGAGAAGATGGTGTTAAGGGTATAAGTAGGCATGGATTACAAAGTAAAACAACTATATTGAAATACAGTTTTTAAGATATATTTTTAAAATATTTTTCCAGTTACTTGTAAAAATAATTTTACCGTTTTTTTTTTTTAATTTTGAGTTTCAAATTCTCTCACTGTTTCTTTTCCCTCTCCTCTTTCATTGAGAAGGCAAGCAATTTGATATAGGTTATACATGTGCAGTGATGCAAGACGTATTTCCATACTGGTCAAGTTGTGAAAGAAAACACAGACCAAAAAAATCCAAGGAAAATAAAGTAAAAAAAGTACGCTTTGATCTACATTCAGATTCCATCACTTCTGTCTGTGGAGGTGGATAGCATTTTTCATCTTAGGTCCTTTGAAACTGTCTTGGATCGCTATATTGCTAAGTCATTCACAGTTGATCATCATACAGTATTGCTGTTACTGTGTACTATAATATTCTCCTGGTTCTGCTCACTTCTCTTTGCATCAGTTCATGTAAGTCTTCCCAGGTTTTTCTGAAAGCGTCCTTCTCATTGCTTATAGCACAATTGTATCACATCACAATTGTGTACCACAACTTGTTCAGCCATTCCCCAGTTCATGGGCATTCCCTCAACTTGAAGTTCTTTGCTACCACAAGAAGAACCTCTGTAGATATTTTTGTACATATAGGCCCCCCTTTTTTTAATGTTTACAATGTGATACCCATAGCAGCTGCTATGAATATGCATGCATATTTCCAGGGTAAATTTGGAAAATATAAATAATGTTTTTCCTCAGAGATAAAAACCAAGATATTTCAGATACCAGAAAGCCAAATCCACCATGGTAACAAAGAAATTCATACATATCACCAATCCAGGGAGCACCCAAGCTTGCCCTCAGTTCAGCCTCCCTACAAACAAGTTCCCCTAGGCAAAACTCCTCCTTCTCACTCATGCTAGCTGCTCTGCCTTAGCTCTGCCTCACTCTCACTTCTTGCTTCACTCTTTTGGCAAGCTCCTCCCACCATGGGCTCCATGTGATTCAAACTGTGGGCTGGGCCAAAGCTCAAAGCAGGTCACATGGGCCTATTAAGGGGCAGACGAGATCTTCAGATTCCCTTAACATTACAGATATAGACCCAACAGTGGTGTTGCTGGATCAAAGGGTGTGCACAATGTTATAGCCCTTTGGGTATGGTTCCAAAGTGCTTTCCAGAGTGATTGGAACAGTTCAAAACTTACTAATAGTGCTTTAGTGTCCCAGTTTTCCCACATCTTCACCAACATTTGTCATTTTCCTTTTCGGTCACATTAAGCAGTCTGATAGATGTAAGATACTACTCCAGAGTTGTTCTAATTTGCATTTCTCTAATCAGTGCTATAGAGCATTTTTTCATATGAATATAAATAGCTTTGATTTTTGTCTAAAAACTACCTGTTCGTACCCTTTGACCATTTATTAGTTGGAGAATGGCTTGTCCTTGATCTTCTACATTTGACTCAGTTCTCTGCATATTTGAGAAATGAGACCTTGATCAGAGCAACTTGCTGTACATTTTTGGGTTGTGATTATTAACTGCACACTTCCCTCTCCTAATTCCCCAGTTCATCCTTTTCTTTCTCTCCTTTCACCCCATCTCTCCTCCAGAGTTCTCTTCAGTGAATTTTGTGCATCTTTTTTCATTCGGTTAATTTTACTTTTTTAAAGTGTTCTTGTCTTGAGTGGATTTTTGTGCCGTTGTGCATTTGTCTTACAGTGCTTACTTATTCCATTTTTTGCCTTTCTCTTGGTTTTTAATTGCAGGAAGGGAGTTTTAATAGTAGTGATGCCGAGGAAAAAGACCCTTGAAGCAATTTTTAATAGGCACAGAAGGGATCAGAAAAAGTTCTAGCAAACAGGGCAGTTAATGAAAGTAAAGTGAAGACTTCAGTACATTTTATTTTAAAAGCAAGTGGTATGAAATGAAGATTCCTCCTTTCATTTAGAGGTCTCTTTGCACTTGGTATAAACCCTTTTTATTTATAGACATGCTGTTTTTGGTGTTTGAGCTCAGAATGAAATGTAAACATTTTTTGGAAGGATGACGCTAGAGGTTTTGTCTAATACCTCCCTGAAATCCAAATATGCTAAATTGGCAGTATTACTTTGATCTACCTTTAAAAAAAAAGAACACGGTAGTTTTTGCTGTCCAGCTTTTTTATCAACAAAAATTCTTTCCCCTCATCCCTTTAATTGAGAAGAAAAGAAAAATAAACTCCCTGCCACAACCATGGATAGGCAGGCACAACAAATCTCTGCACTGGCCATGTTGACAAGACAAAATTAACACACATGCAAACACACATGTGTGTTGACATGTACAAGACCAAGCAATACACAAATGTCTGTATACAAATGCATATGTGTGTATATGAGTGTATGCATCCATATGTATGCATATATGTGTATACATTTGTGTATCTGCACATGTTCGTGTGCTATTTATGTACAGACACACACACACATGCACACAGGCTAGTGGACCTGGAGTCAGGATTCCTGAGTTCCAATCCAGCTCTGTAGCCCTGGGAGGATCATTTAACCTCTTTACTTCAGTGTCTTCTCCTGTAAAATGGGGATGATAACAGCACCTGCCTCCTGAGGGGGTTGTGAGGGTTAAATGAGGTCATGATTGTGAAGCCCTCAGCCCGGTGCCTGGCACGCAGCAGGCACCGATGGACGTTTGCTGCTGTTATTACTGCTGTTATTCCTCGCTGCATCACGGAGCCCTTGGCTTCTCTTGGTCCATTCTCATTTTTAGTCCGTTTGTGTCTTTTGGCGAGGTTAGTGATGCTTGAGCCAGGCTGTTTCTTTTTCTGATTCTTTCTTCCATAGCTGTCATTTCTTTTCACATTTTTTCCTTTAGTGCTTTCACTTCATTCACAAAAAAAAAAAAAAAAAACCCAAAAAACTCTTGCTTTATTTTTTCCTGGAACTCTAATTGAATTTGGGCCCAACTTTGATCACCATTGATGCTTTGCTTGAAGGTGTTTTGGACTCATTGTCCTCTTATTGGGCTGGATCTTGGTCATCCTTGTAACCATACTAACTTTTTCTGGTAAGATTCTTCTTTGTTTTCTCCTTCTTCCAACCTCGGTCCTGACTTAATACTGGATTTAGGACCAGGCTCTGTATGCTTTTGAAGGAAAGGTCAGGGCTGGGCCTATTGCGCCTTTCTTGGGATATCAAGTGTTACATTATTGCAGGCTCTGAGGGACGGCACAGGCTGGTGACCCACAAGCTGCCAGTGCTCCCAGAGTGGTCTAGTACAGGACAGAGTCTGATTCCCCCCACCCTGGTCTGAGCTCTGCAAGTTAGTAACCTGGATTTAGGTCTGATCACTGTCAGCCAGGTGGGAAGCTTTGCTGTTTCAGAGGGATAGAGAGCAGGTGCTCCTAGGGGCCAGGCTACAGGCAGCATGTTTCTGAGCTTGCTTCTTGGTTCACTCCCTATGACTTGTGTTTGACAGCTCCTTATTCCAGTATGCTATCTTGGGCACAGATGCTCTCCTCCATCTGCCATGGATCTAGGACCCAGGATGGGGGTACCCTATGCCCATTTTTGCACCCCTGTGGGTCCCTGGGCTGGATCTGTGATCTTCCTTTCCCTGGAACATTCCTCATTGTGTTCCTCTCCAGAACTATCTTCAATGTCCAGAGGCCACTCTGTCAGTCTCCATAGGTCAACCTGAGCTGGGAAAGTAGATCACTGTGCCTTTTTGTTGTCTCCTCAGTATAACATAAGCTTCTTGAGAATACGGCATGCTCCCTTCTTGTCTTGTTCCCTCGGGCTTAGCATAGTGCCTAGTGCTGTGACTCTGGGTACATACTTGTTGATTGATCGATGCAGTAGTACTTTTCTTCACCCCCAGTTGATCCTCTCTTCCGCTTTCTCTGACGGACCCCAAAAAAGGCCTTTTTGGTTAGTATTCATTGCCAGCGTGAGCCAACACTGGGCTTTACTTAAACCTTTTCTGTTATAACCTTTGTTGTTTGGTTCTTACAAAATTGGTGTAAGCTCTAGAAGGCTTTCCTAATCAAACTAAAAGATGACTCAGATGGTAAGGGATCACTGACAGGCTGGGTGATAGAGCTAGATTTTTTTAAAAAAGAACTTGACTAGATTTAGGACAATGAAAATAAATAGGATCAATAATTATCATCTGAATAATAATTTTGATAGGACCAACTGCATGATGCAGGCTGCTATTAATTATTGTAAAGTCACCTGATGCTCATGGCTGGACACCAATTTGTATGGGCATAGTGGTCATGAGTCTATATGAGTCCGTGGTATGATGTGGCAGCAGATCTCTAGCACTTCATTCAGCCCTGTGACTTTCTTTCTCTATTCTGTATTATCTTGTAGAGCAACTGGCTTATCTTTGCTTCAGGGAGATTAGGAGAGGGCTAAGCATAAAGTTGCTTCCTGATGTCTGAGACCATATGAATCATAAATGTGTGTTCAGCAAATGTTGGAGATATTATGAAGGTAAAGTTAACAAGACTTAGCAACAAATATGGAGGATGAGAGATAGTGAGAAACTGAGGTTGGCACCTAGGTTGTAAGCCTGGGGTACTGGGCAGGCAGTTTGGTGAGGGGAACGTTTGGGGAAAGAGAATGACTTCAGTTTTGGACTTGGTAAGTGTAAGATCTCTACTGGACATCCATTTCAAAATGTCTGAAAGGCAGCTGGAGGTCAGCAGAGAAATTAGGGCTAGATCTATAGATTTGAGAATCATTATCATGGTGATGATGGTTAATTGATGGGAAATGATTTAGTGAAATTATGTAGAAGGAGAAGAGAAGAGTCCTGTTAGGACAACCCCAGTTATTACAAGTGACCTTGGTGAAGATACAGCGGAAGAGACAGATGGGCTGGTTGGAGAAGTGGGAGGAGAGCCAGGAGAGAGTGTATTCTGAAAACTGAGGAAGACAAGGGAGAATGAAGTGGGGGCAGGGAGCCAATGGACTTGGCAATTGGGAGATCACTGGTAGCTTTGGAGGGAGCAGTTTCATAGGGATGATAGGGTCAGAAGCCAGACCATGGAGAATTAAGAAGAGATTGAGAGAAGTGGAGGCAAGTGGAGTTTCGCTAGAGAGGACAATTGCCATTATATGGAAGTGCCTAGCACATAGTAGGAGGATATGGATTGATTGTTCTGTGGTGCTCCAGAAGGATGACATTCAAGTAGTTTGTGGATTATCTAGATACTCAAAGAAACAAAAGTCCCCATGGGCCTAAGGTTTGGAAACCACTTCTTGGCATTAATTGTCATTAGTGGCCAAAGTTAATAATTCTACACAGTGTTTCCCACTGGTATTAAAGTAGAGAAAACAGAGTAGGTTGAATTGTAATTAGTGGTGGCTTAAGAAGGTCCTATATTTTCCTTCAAAGTTAGAGGAAATTGATGAGAACGGTAGAGGTTATCTTCTTGAGATCCAGAAGAAGCAGCACGCATAGTTGCTTCAGCTTTTCATATTTAATAATTAACTTTGTAGAAATGAAGTCATAACTCTCAGCGCGTCATGGAGATGAGCACTCTCCACTTCAGATTTGTTCTCTTTGGATCCAGAGGGAAGAACTACAATAGTGGGCTGCACTGACAAAGACAGATTCAGGATTGGCCACCAGTTAGCGCTGTCCCCAGATTGCATAGGCTCCCCTGATAGGCCTGAGTCCCATAGCTAGAGACCTCCAACCCAAGACTCTGTGACCATCAGGGCGGATTAGTGGGTGAGATAGCTCTGAGGACCCTTCCAACTCAGAAATCCTGGGAGTCTCAAGACTCCCAAATGTCTGTTAGGTTTTTTTTATGAAGAAAAGTATGTCTTGGGAGAAAGGATGGTAGAAGGCCCAAAGATAGGTATCTGTAGGCAGTTTCCTTTTTCAGAGTTTGTGTTGTAGTTTATAAACTTGGTAAAAGATGTCATCAAAAAAATGTGTGAATAAAAAAGGTGATGGGTGGATCATTTGGTGAGAGTGAGGCCTAACAAAGATGGCAGCCTGTGTGCTCCATCATTGGTGGCTGTGTGGGTGGAGGGCTGGGCCTGGCATCAGGAAGACCCTTACTAGTTGTGTGACCTTATTTGACTCAGTTTCTTCAACTGTAAAATGGGGCTGATAATAGCATGTATCCCACAGGGTTGCTGTGAGGATCAAATGGGATGATATTTGCAAAGTGCTTAGTGTGGTTCCTGGCAAATAGTAGGAGTTCAGTAAATGCTTGTTCCTTCCCTTCTCCCTTCAAGAGAAATTGGGGCAGCCTGGTGGTGCAGCGGGCAGAGCCCCAGGGCAGGAGTCAGGAGGACTCACCTCAGACACTGGACACTCTCTAGCTGTGTGACCTTGGGCAAGTCACTTAACCCCAACTGCTTCATCCTGGGTCATCTCCAGTCATCCTGATGAATATCTGGTCACTGGATTCAGATGGCTCTGGAGGAGAAGTGAGGCTGGTGACCTGCACAGCCCTCCCTCAATCAAAACAAAGTCCAGTGCAAGTCATGTCATCATTTCTCTGATGGCATGGTCTTCTTCAGCAACAAAGGACGAATACACACTCAAGCAGAACACACAAGAGAAGTTAAAGAAGGCTCCAAATGTATGATGGGTGAAATGGTGGTCATAGATTTATGGGATGACATGGACAGGAGCCCTACAGGGTCTGCAGGTGCGGCTGGCCGTCCTGATGGTCACAGATCTGACTCATATTTGAGATGAGGAGTCACGTGCGAGTCTCCTTTGTCCAGGTCCCAGGCCAGTTGGGGAGAGGAGTGAGAAGAAGCAGCTTCCTTAGGACACTCGATTAACACTGAATTACTGAGATGCTAAGATGCCATTTCCTTGCTTTTCCCCTTTTATCTCCAGGTGCTGGGAAGCCTCCCATGTTTGGAGATTATGAAGCCCAGAGACACTGGCAAGAAGTTACTTTTAATTTACCAGCCAAGCAATGGTATGGATGGTTTCCCTTAATACATAGTCTCTGTTTGTAGCTCTCTAAGCCTGTGAGCATTTTAAAAATGTGAAATGATAATTGAATAAATGAAAAGTCTCCACACCATCGGAAGAGCTTGTCTTCCACTCACCTGAATGAAGAGTGCTGCCCTGATCTGGCTTCCCACACTATCACTTTGTTTGTGCTCCCGGTCAGGGGGCTTCTCATGAGGGAAGCCTATCCCAGAGATGGGGAAAACACGGGCATGTTTGCATGCAGCAGAGAAGAAGCCCATCGGTAAGAGCTGAAAAGTAGAACCAAATGGGGTGATTGATAGGACCATCTGCTCAAGAAGCTGCTGGGGATGGGATCAAGGGCACATGAAGGGGGACGGGCTTGGCAGAGACAAGGGGCACCTCCTCATCAGAGCCTGGAGGGTCAGGGAGGAATGATGCCATCAAGGGACTGAGCAGGTGGGGGAGGGTGATGGGGGGATACTTAAGGAGAGAAGAGAAGGTTTGGAACAGCTGCCGTGGTGAGTGAGTGGGATAGCGAATCAATTAGGGAGGAGGAAAGGGCCTGCTTTGGTGCAGTGAGGGCCACGTGGAGAGGAGAGGACATAAATTTGGAGGACACCCATTTAGCACAGCTGTGGGACTTCCCCCATCTTGGTTCAGCCACCAAGTTGGACCACAGGGGATGGATGGTAGGAGAAATCCCCGGCTGAAGCAGAGGGTTCAAGAGCATGGGATGGTGCAGAGGTGAACTAGTAACTAAGTGGTTGAGACTGGCCAGGTACGAGGGGATGGCAATGGCATGAGGAAATCCCAAGGGCCGATGCTGAAGACAAGGATGAAGGGTTGGCATAGGAAGAGTCAGTATTATAGGATGTCATGGTCTAGTAGAGGAACTTTACCTCATAGTGCCTTGGAGTCAAGGGACCTGAGTTTGAATCCTGGCTTTGCTACTTCCCAGTGTGACTTAATTAGGCTTTAGTTTCCTCCTCTGTAAAATGAGAGGTCGGGAGTAGATGACCTTTGAGGGCTTTTCCGGTTCCCAACAGATGATTCCAAGAGCCAGCCACTTTTCTTCCAGTCTGATCTGCCTTCTGTTTCCTGTTGTTATCTTTCCATCTTTCTCCCTGAGCTAACCCTCTCCTGCCATCTCCATGACTTGGATGGTCCTACTACCCTCATTGAAGGCCCTCTCTTCTTTTTTTTTTTTTAATTTATTTATTTGACATTCATTTTAACAAAATTTTGGGTTCCAAATTTTCTCCCCTTTTGTCCCCTCCCCCCCCAAACACCAAGCATTCTAATTGCCCCTATCACCAATCTGCTCTCTCTTCTATCATCCCTCTCTGTCCTTGTCTCCATCTTCTCTTTTGTCCTGTAGGGCCAGATAACTTTCTATACCCCTTTACCTGTATTTCTTATTTCCTAGTGGCAAGAACATTACTCAACAGTTGTTCCTAACACTTTGAGTTCCAACTTCTTTACCTCCCTCCCTCCCCACCGCTTCCCTTTGGAAGGCAAGCAATTCAATATAGGCCAAATCTGTGTAGTTTTGCAAATGACTTCCATAATAGTTGTGTTGTATAAGGCTGACTATATTTCCCTCCATCCTATCCTGTCCCCCATTACTTCTATTCTCTTTTGATCCTGTCCCTCCCCATGAGTGTTGACCTCAAATTGCTCCCTCCTCCTCATACCCTCCCTTCCATCATCCCCCCCACCTTGCTTATCCCCTTATCCCCCACTTTCCTGTATTGTAAGATAGGTTTTCATACCAAAATGAGCATGCATTTTATTCCTTCCTTTAGTGGGATGTGATGAGAGTAAACTTCATGTTTTTCTCTCACCTCCCCTCTTTATCCCTCCACTAATAAGTCTTTTGCTTGCCTCTTTTATTAGCGATAATTTGCCCCATTCCATTTCTCCCTTTCTCCTCCCAATATATTTCTCTCTCACTGCTTGATTTCGTTTTTTTAAGATATGATCCCATCCTCTTCAATTCACTCTGTGCACTCTGTCTCTATGTGTGTGTGTGTGTGTGTGCATGTGTGTGTGTGTAATCCCACCCAGTACCCAGATACTGAAAAGTTTCAAGAGTTACAAATATTGACTTTCCATGTAGGAATGTAAACAGTTCAACTTTAGTAAGTCCCTTATGACTTCTCTTTGCTGTTCACCTTTTCATGGTTCTCTTCATTCTTGTGTTTGAAAGTCAAATTTTCTTTTCAGCTCTGGTCTTTTCATCAAGAATGCTTGAAAGTCCTCAATTTCATTTAAAGACCATTTTTTCCCCTGAAGTACTATACTCAGTTTTGCTGGGTAGGTGATTCTTGGTTTTAGTCCTAGTTCCTTTGACTTCTGGAATATCCTATTCCATGCCCTTCGATCCGTTAATGTAGAAGCTGCTAGATCTTGTGTTATCCTGATTGTATTTCCATAATACTTGAATTTTTTCTTTCTAGCTGCTTGCAATATTTTCTCCTTGACCTGGGAACTCTGGAATTTGGCCACAATGTTCCTAGGAGTTTCTCTTTTTGGATCTCTTTCATGCGGTGTTCTGTGGATTCCTTGAATATTTATTTTGCCCTCTGGTTCTAGAATCTCAGGGCAGTTTTCCTTGATAATTTCATGAAAGATGGTGTCTAGGCTCTTTTTTTGATCATGGCTTAAAGGGAGGCCCATAATTTTTAAATTGTCTCTCCTGGATCTATTTTCCAGGTCAGTTGTTTTTCCAATGAGATATTTCACATTATCTTCCATTTTTTCATTCTTTTGGTTTTGTTTTGTGATTTCTTGGTTTCTCATAAAGTCATTAGCCTCCATCTGTTCCATTCTAATTTTGAAAGAACTATTTTCTTCAGTGAGCTTTTGAATCTCCTTTTCCATTTGGCTAATTCTGCTTTTGAAAGCATTCTTCTCCTCATTGGCTTTTTGAACCTCTTTTGCCAATTGAGTTCGCCTATTTTTCAAGTTGTTATTTTCTTCTGCATTTTTTTGGGTCTCCTTTAGCAGGGTGCTGACCTGCTGTTCATGCTTTGACTGCATATCTCTCATTTCTTTTCCCAGCTTTTCCTCCACCTCTCTAAGTTGATTTTCAAAATCCTTTTTGAGCTCTTCCATGGCCTGAGCCCACAGAATATTTAGTCTGGGTGTTTGGGATACAGAGGCCTTGACTTCTATGTGTTTGCTTGATGGTAAGCATTGTTCTTCCTCATCAGAAGGGAAGGGAGGAGATGCCTGTTCACCAAGAAAGTAACCTTCTATAGTCTTATTTCTTTTCCCTTTTCTGGGCATTTTCCCAGCCAGTGACTTGACCTCTGAATATTCTCCTCACACCCACCTCGCCTCCTGATCCTCCCAGCCAAAGCTTGGGGTCTGAGATTCTAATGCTGCTTCCCAGTCTCAGGGCTTCCGCAGGGACGGGGCTGCTATTCAGTGTGAGATTAAGTTCAGGTACTCAGGTCAGGGCAGGGCCGCCTCTCGGGCTCAGTTCCCTCAGGGGGTTTATGCAGAGACCTTCAACAATGGATCCAGGCTCCTGCCTGCCTGGGGAGCCCTGGTCTGCTGCTGCATCAGCTACTGCCTCCCGAGGGGGCCCAAGTCATGGGGGCACCCACTCCCCTCTCGACCCGCCAAGAAGACCCTCTCACTGACCCCCGTCACCTGTGGGTGGAGGGACCCGCGGGGCCGCTGGAGATCCCGTCCCTGAAGCCCGTTCAGATCTGTTCTTCTCCGTGCCGCGGCCGGGGCAGGGCTGGGCTGGGCTCCACGTCTGCAGCGCAACGGATCTTTTGCGAGAGGTTTGCAGGTCCCTCAGGAACAGAAATCTCCTTTGCTCCATTATGCTGTGGCTTCTACTACTCCAGAGTTCGCCATGAGTTCCTTTTTACCGATGTTCTATGGGTTGTGGGTTCGGAGCTATGTGTATATGCGTCTTTCTACTCCGCCATCTTGGCTCCACCCCCGAAGGCCCTCTCTTCTAAGCCCAGCTTGGCTGCCATGTTGCTTGTCCCTGGTGCTTTTCCCTGTGAATTTCTCAGCTTGCTCCTACCTCTTTGCCGAAACCTCTCCTTTGTACCCAGATGTCCCAGCTATGGGCATCTCTGTCTTCTCTGTTGGGCCCATCTCTGTCTTCTCAGCGCCCAGAAGAAGAGGAGGCCAGGTTTAATCCACATTCCTCCCAGATTTTACAGAGCATTGGGTGTGCCCTTTGGTGTGGTAGAGCCAGGGAACCGGACTTAATCCTGGCCTGAGGGCCTGGGACATGTCACTGCCCCTTGCCAGGACTCAGTTACCTCATCTGTCAAAGGACGCATATGGAGTAGTTGACCCCTCTTCCTCCCTTCAGTGGACGCTTCAGATCCAGGCTCTGTCCCTGCCTGTGTGACCCTGAGCAAGTCACCTGATGTCCCAGCCTCTGAGGCTCCTCAAAGGCCCCTTTCAGTTTTCACCGAAAGATTTTGTGTTCTTGCATTGTTTCCCCTCTAGACCCTAATTCGATGTCTGAGCCTATTTAAATTGACATAGTAGGCCCTTCATATCCAGTTAGTGTTTCTTTTAGAAACATCATCCTGGTTGACTTGGTCTTGTCAGTGGATGGAGGTGGCCATGGTAGATGAATGGATGAGTCATTTCTAAGCCTGACAGATACCAGCTTTTGAACTTTGAGGCCTTCCTGGGTCTTTTTGTGATCTGCTTCATTCAGGGCATTATTTTCTCAGTTACTTTCCTTTGCCAGGTGGGCAGAGGGAAAGCTTGTGATCAGCCTTGAACCTCGTAAATGAGCCTTGTGTGGGCCAGTGTTTTCTGTTAGAAGAGGTGAAAACTGAATTTTGCTTAAAACTCAAAGACCATTGCTGACTAATCCTAAGCCAGGGACAAGGAAGAGCTGCCCTTCCTCCATCCTCACAGGCGCCCCATGAAGGAGGGCCCACCAGAATTACTGATTGCAGCCCATTCATGTCTGCTTATCCAGCAAGATCTGCCAGGCCTAGAGGCCTGAGGGCTACCCGAGTCTTCTTACCTCTATCCTGAGGTCTTCGGTTGGCCAAACCGGATGCTCATATGAGAGAAAGGACGTTCCAGAGTCGAACAAGGGTTGAGCTTTATTTCAGGGTCTAGTTACAAGTGCAGGGGAATTCTTCCTTAGGAGGGAGCGAAGAATCTCCCAAGGAGGCAAAGATCTTACAATAAGAAATTGGAAGTAGAAGTATAAGTGGGGAGAGAGGGGGAGGGGAGAGAAGAGAGAGGAAAAGCGGAGCCTTGTTGTCCTCACCGCTCCGCGCCCCTCCGCCCAAGAGAACTTTCAGGCTTTCCTGATCCTACTTAAACCCTCCAGCAGCATAGTTTGCATCTGAATACCGTGCTGTTAGATAACAATAGTGTGCCCAGATCCGGGACAATCTCGAGGGCGAGGAGAGCTCTCTCCCATCATGTCTCTCACGGGAAGAGGCGGAAATACACGAGATAGCTCGGTTCACCTAGATTCCCAGTCGTTTCCTGGGGGGTCTCGTGAGAACTCTAAGATTTAGAAGTTCCCACCTTTACCTGCCCGAGACTGTCCACATGGAATTGAGCTTCCATCCCCAGCAAAGATCCTTCATGGAACTGCAGCATTTTAGAATGGTTCAGCTTCTGCTTGGAGACCCATCTCTGGTAGACCATGTGGCCAATACAGCCTTTGCTGTAGTGAAGGTGGCCCACAACCTCTCAGAGTGGCCTCTCCTTTGCTGCCTCACTGTTAAGAGTTTGTCCCCCTTGCAGCTTCTGCCCATTCTTCTTGGTTCCAGATTCTGCTGTCAGCCGAATTGCCACTAGCGGGCAGGTAAGCCAAGAGCCCAGAATGGTCCCTTAGAGCAGCAGCCTTGCTATGCTCCTGGCCTTCTCAGCCCTGATCTTGGGCTGCAAGTGCTCCCTACAACCACCAGTACCCACTGCTGACCAGTTACCACTAATGGGGCAGGCCAGCAGCAAAGAGCTTAGGAGACACAGAAGGTGGCACATGCCAGGCAGGGCAGATGACCTCCATGACTTTCCTCACCAGCTCTCCTCAGACCCAGGTAGAAACGGGTCAAATTACAGTGAAGCCCAGTGATCCCAGATAGGATGGCATCTCCAGAACACAAGCCCTGTTGGCAGCCCCTATAGTCATCATCAAGGAGAAAGGGGAATGACATCATCACCACACGCATTCGCCAGGTGTGGGCAGGGAAACTCAAACACCACAGGAAGAACAGTGCCTGCCCTTTCGGGCTAGTGGTCTTGCACCTTCCCAGCCCCCTTCAACCACAGAAATAGCCCTGATGCCTCTAAAGTTACTGTAATTCACATACTGCCTACCCTACTCCCCAGTAGCCATCACTACTGAAGCCCTGGAAAAGAAATTGGCACCAGTAAGTGGGTCAGCAGTGCAGATAGATGGGATTTTCTCAATGTAAATGACGATGCAGAAGGTGCATCAGCATCTGTTCTCCTATGCCATAGGTCTTTCCATCTTCCTGGCAGCTGAACCCTCCTGGGGTAGAGAGTGAGTTTCCTGAGGCCAGGTTCAGTTTTGCCTTCTCATTGTCTTCCTAGAGCTCATCCCAGTGCTTGGCCCATAGAAAGCACTTAGCTCTTCCTCCATCCCACCATGCCATGCTGAGCTTTGGCCTCTGTTGCTGTTTAAACTGGGGCCATTTTTATCACTTGATAATTAGCAACTAAAGTGGTTGTAGTAGAGTAAGAGGAAATTTTAGTAGGGCTTTGCAGGATATTAAAGTTCATTTAAAAGAGTGAATAGCATCAGCTTGAATAGTTTTGAATGGTGAGCTCAGGAACAGAGACGCAGCTTAAAGAAATGTGATTTATTATCCGTTGTGCATAAGATACTTCAGGCAGCTCATGAGGAATTCACAAAATGTCATTTATTGTAGTAAATGTTAAGCATTTTCTGCCTTCGAGTGGATGCCCTGGAGAACGTTGCCTCTGGCAATTATGAAAGACTAGTTCGTTTGTCTGAGTCGTATTTAAAATCTTATTTTTGTAACTTATTTTCCTGAAGTAAGGTCCTTTTATCTAGTGGAGATGGCTTTAGTTTAAATGCTCAAAATTATCCTTAAGAAATTCCTTTCCCCTTTGTTTTTGGTATTGTGCATTATGAGGGGAGCATTGGTGCTGTGGACATGTCTAGAATATGGGTTTATATCTTACGCTTGTAAACATCAGGTTCTGCACATACTTCATTTAAAATAGTAAGAGCCATAATGGCTGATTATACATTTGATAGGGAACAAAAGAGAGAACGCTTTTTAGTCCACTAAACTTTAGATGATTTAAACTTTTTTCCTTTTTGTTGTAGAATGTACTTAAAATGTACTGAAGCTGTCTGGTTTCACCAGTGTTTGTTCCCTTGCAACCAAAGTGTATACAGAGTTTTCTTGCATAGGCAGGATGATACAATGGATAGAGTGCAGGCTCTGGATGCAGAGAAGCTGGGTTCAAATCTTGCCCCCGTACTGTCTGTGTGCCTTAACTCTCTCTGGACCTGACTTTCCTCATGTGCAGAATTCTTTAAAATAAGGGATCTATTCATTATCCACAAGTATTTCTGAAGTCTCTGTTGTGTGTGTTGTGCTAGGCTCTGGTGGGATATGAAGTTTAGAATAAAAAGGTCTTTTCCCTTGGGCAAGTTTATAATCTAGCCAGGTTAGTACAGCAATATAATGCAAAATGATGGATGAAGATGATAATTATGATGATAATAAATAGCACGTATAGTGGTTTGGGATTTGCAGAGTGCTTCTCAAATAGCCCCCCCAAGACCCCATCCCCATTGTGACTCTGTAACAAAGGCCCGTCTCTAGCTTGTGTTGCAGATGAATTTTACACAGCTTTGGGGGAAAAAATAGACACGGGCAGACTAAAATGCTTAGTGACAAACTCATTTTGTGCTGTGTAGCATAATTTAGCAATTTCCTTTATTTGAAATGAAATAAAATGAGGTGAGATGAGATATTGAATTCTTTGTAGATTTCTCTTCACGAATATTGGTTAATAAATGTGTTTTCTTATCTTTCAGGTACTTCAATAGCAGTGATAACGATTTACAGTACTGGGGTCTAGACTATCCACCTCTTACAGCCTACCACAGTCTTTTATGTGCCTACGTGTAAGCCATTCATCCTGAACATCTTGAGAACATTAGTTAGCGTCTAATGGCTTTCAGGTTTACAAAGCCCTTTTCAAATATTTTCTCATATGAATTTCCCAACAATTATATCCCCTTTTTATAGATGGGGAAACTGAGGCAGGCAGCAGGGTTAGATTTGATCTCAAGTCTTCCTGACTGCAGGCCCACCACTCCGTACTGCTGTGTGCCTCTCACAATGATGCTAACAAGTCTTTTGCCCCACCATTTTGTTGTAGAGAAGATGAACGTTGGAGGACCTCACATACACTTTTGGGAGAGAAGCCTCACTGTAGTTCTGCCTCCCATTATTCCATGTGTATCAGAGGATTGAAAGTCAGACTGATCAGATCTGGGTGGCTATTTTCTTATCATTCATAGAATATTATGCCTATCTAATAAGAGTAGACTGAAAAATACATATTCACTCAACAGTCTGACTAATATGTTTGGATGGAAACCAGAGTTCTGATAGTGTCATACCCTTACTTAGAAATGGGATTGCTATGGCTTCCCTAGTTTACAATTTGAAATGGAATTTATCAAAGACTTCAAATTTTTGGTTTCAAGACAGCTTTGCTTTAGAATGTGGTGGTGTTCAGTATACTGGAAAGTCTCTACACAGCATCCAGCTGGTGTCCATGTGTGGGCACGCAGCAGTCTTTTTGTTTGGACAGCTCTTTACTTTGCAAAAAATTAGTATGAAAGCTTGATTTACTATGCTGTGCAGAGGGGTCACAGTGAGGAAATAATTCCAAGAGTTCACAGTCTATCCTACATCTTTTCCCCTTTTCTCCATTCACTCAACCAGAAGTCTAAGCCAGGTTCTCATTCACTGTCACATGGATTCTCAGGGTGGCCTCCCCAGCATGTTCCCAGCAGCCAAAGTGATCACACCCAGCCACAGGCCTCCTGGCCCAGAAGGCGGTCTTCCGTGTAGTTTGTGCAACTTATAATCCTTTGAGTCTTGCCCCAGGGCATATTTTCATACTCATCTCTCACTGCACCCTCTCCCACACACACACACACGCACGCACGCACGCACGCACATGCACACTCGGGACAAGAAATGTCTGAGGTCTTAAGGCCTCCTGACACCAAATCGAGCTCTTGGTCTGTGGTGCCGCTCAGGCCCTGTTCAGTTAAGTCTTCAGATCTGTCTTTGGCGAGCCCCCATCCACTGCTCTACACCTCATGGGTGCTCAGCGAGTGGGTTTGATGGCAGCCTAGTTAGGCCCTGCTGTTCAGGCCCATGGGCCACCTGTTTTATAGCCCAGTTGGTTTCACAGTTGTTATCGTTTGAAGCGCTTCAGTGACCATGTGACCCTGTGACAGAAGTGGCTTCTCAGCACTTATTGGGGAAGGCAGTAGGGGAGAAAAAGGACAGGTACATCGTGACTTAAGCACACACATGTTTTCTTTTATAGGGCAGAATTCATCAATCCAGACTGGATTGCTCTCCACACATCCCGGGGTTATGAGAGTGGTGAGCATAAGTTATTCATGCGTTCAACAGGTAGGAAAACATTGTACTTTGAACATAAAGGGGAGGAAGGGGAAGGGTGTGCTAGGCACTGTACCAAGCATTTACAAATATTATCTCCTCACAACAGTCCTTTGGATTAGGTGTTCCTGTTACCCCCAGTTTGCATTTGAGGAAACTGAGGCAAACACAGGTGAAGTGACTTGCCCAGGGTCACATAGTAAGTGTCTAAGGCTGGATTTGAACTCAGGTCTTTCTCACTCCAGACCGAACACTATATTCCTTGCACTACCTAGATTCCACTGTAACTCAGTTCACTTTATTTTTCCCATTTTGGAAACATTAACAAAGGTAAATTATTTTCTCTCACATTTTTTTTTAAGTTATAATGGAGTCACATCTTATATAGGGGCTAGATTCTAAAGTCAGGAGATAAGGAGAAAATCTTATAGAGTCAAAATTACCTTTGAACATCCCTTCATTTGCCTACAAAGTACAGTACAGTATCTTTAAGCTATACCTGCGACTGAGAAAGGGGGTTAAATGTTTCTTTAAAACTGGGATTTTTGACCTTTTTGTGTCCTGGATCCCTTTGGCAGCTGGCCAAGCCTGAGGAAGCCCCTTCCATCCTTCTCACGGGAGTGTTTTTGAGTGCATTCAATAAAAATAATATATAGGCTTGTAAAGGGACCAATTACATTTAAATTCTTCTTAAAATTCTTTTAGAAGGAACTTATGACCCTTAGGTCAAGGACCCCTCCTAAAAGCAGGTCTTTGTTTTGGAGAGCAAGTGAATCTCGTGTGGTTGTGATGGAAGTAATTGATGTAAATTTTATTTTTAACTCTATCCAGCAAGGCTTTTGACCAGGAGAGAGGCAGGAGCCAGAAATTCTACTAGAATAGAAGAAAGCACACCAGTCAGAACAGAAGATTAGGGCGGTCTGTGCTCTCAGAGGGACATCACATGGGGGCTTCCATGGCCCCAAAACACTTCCTTCTTCCTGCTTCGCTGGGTGGTCTGAGGCCAAGCAGAGACCGTCTGGCTCAGCAGGGAGGCCAGTCAGGCCACCTTTCTGAGGAGAGTGACTAGACTCCAGGTGGGGAGGCTGGAAGGGACCCACCCAGGCATCCAGAAGCTCATGGTATGCAGGGCACCAGGCACCGTATGAGGCTGAGGACTGCTCATACCTCCCTGTTTGGGCCATGTAACGCCTGCATGACTTCCATAATTCTCATTCTTGCAAGTTTAATATGGTGGAAGATAGTGCCCCCAAGCACACCTGTATGGTGATCTCGTATTTATTTGTCCTTAACCAGTCCTGAATTGGTCTTAAATCTGATTAGATGGAATAGAAAGGAAAATGAGGACAAGAACAAGAGAACAGACTGTTCTGTACAAGTCAGCGTTTCAGAATGAATGATGTAAATAAAGAGTTCTCCAGCCTGCTTGGGTAATGCTTATTCTAATTCCAGATGGTTTTTATTCCACAAAGCATAGCTCTATGTTCTTTAATTCTTAAAGTTAATTAATTTAAGAATAATTATATTTTATTTAACATTCTTTTTTTAAAATTTGAGCTCCTAATTCTCTGCTTGCCTCTATGCCCTCTCCCAGCCATTGAGAAGGCAAGCAATATGATATTAGTTATACATGAGAAATCATACTAAATATATTCTCATATAAGCCATGTTGCCACAAAAAAAAAAGAAAAGAACTTTTAGTAAAAAAAATATGCTTCCATCTCCAGAGCTCATCAGTATCCATCCTGGGTTCTTTGGAATGTCTTGGATCATTGTCTAGATCAGGGTAGCTGAGCCTTCCATGGCCGATCATCAGCTGTCATTGTGATTGCTGACACTGTGTACAGCGCTCTCCTGGTTCTGTGCACTTCACTTTGCATCAGTTCATATCAGTCCTGCCAGGGTTTTTGGAGAACATCCCTCTTGTCATTTCTTTGGTACAGTAGCATTTCATCATGATCATCGACCACAGTTTGTTCATTCATTCCTCAGTCGATGGGCATTCCCTCAATCTCCAGTTCTTAGCCACCACTTAAAGAGCTGCTATCAGTATTTTTATGCACATCGATTATTTTCCTTTTTGTTTATCTCACTGAGATGCACAGACCTGCTGGTGGCATTGCTTGGTAGCAGAGTTTGGGCAGAGTCCAGATTATTCTCTAGAACCTGGCCTGTCTTTTCAGCTTCCATACTTCTCTCTCTGCTCTCAACAGTCTCATCAAAGTTTCTCCTCTCTGTTCCTCACAAGACACTCCGTCATCCATCTCGTAGTGTGAAAGGTTGGCCTCTCCCTAGTTTTTGCCAGACTGCTTTTCCATTTCCCCAGCAATTTTGGAAGGGTTCTTGCCTCCAAATCTTGGATCTTTGGGTTCATCAAACACTAGATTGTAATGGTCATTCACTGTTGTTTGTTGTAGACCTAGTTCATTCCACTGACCCACCACCTGATTTCTTAGCCAGGATCAAATTGTTTTGATGATTACCACTCTGTGATGGAGGTTGAAAGCTGGTCCTCCTAGGCTGCCTCCTTACCAATTTTATCATTGATTCTCTTGATATCCTTGACCTTTTGTTTTTCTAGATGAATTTTATTATTATTTTTTCTAGTTCTATGAAATAGCTGTTAGTTTGATTGGTATGGCACTGAATGAGTGATTTAGGTAGAATCGTCATTTTTATTATGTTGGCTTGGTCTACCCATGAACATTTCACATTTCTCCAATGTGTAGTCTGTTTTTATTTGTCTGGAAAGTGTTTTGTAATTTGTTCATGTAGTTTCTGGGTTTGTATTTTATATTGTCTGTGGTTATTTTAAATGGAATTTCTCTTTCTGTCTCTTGCTGCTGGGCTTTGTTGGTTATATATAGAAATGCTGATTATTTACAGGTATATTCTGTGTCCTGCAACTTTGCTCATGTTGTTCATTGTTTCAACTAGTTTTTTGGTTGATTTTCTAGGCCTCTTTAAGTGTACCGTCGTATCCTCTGCAAAGAATGCTGTTTCCTCATTGCCTATTGTTTTTTTTGTTGAGTTTTCTTTTGTCTCACTGCTCTACTAGCCTTCCTAGTGTAGTGTTAAATGAGAGCGTGATCATGGACGCCCTTGTTTCACTCCTGACGTTACTGGGAAGGCTTCCAGTGGGTTCTTGGTTTTGGGTAAAGAAAAGCTTCATTTGTTCCTGTGCTCTTGGTGTTTTTAATATAAAATGAAATGAGCACTTTTTCTGTCAGAAGCTTTTTTTGCATCTATCGATGGAATCATTTGATTTTTGTTGGTTTGGTTATTGATGTGGTTATGCTTTGTAGTTTCCTAATAGAGAACCAGTCCTGCATTCCTAGTATAAATCCCACCTGTAATAGTGCATGATCTTGGTGATACGTTGCTGCAACCCACCCCTGCTAGTAGTTTATTTAAAACTTTTACTGCGATATTCATTAAGGAAATTTGCCTATAGTTTCATTTCGCTGTTTTTATTCTCCCTGATACATTATCAAGGCCATATTTGTGTCATAGAAGGAATTTAATAGACTCCTTTATTTTTTCAAATGCTTTATGTCATGTTGGGGTTAATGGTTTTTTAAATGTTTGGTAGAATTCACTTTTGTCGATCCATCTGGTCCTGGAGATTAGCTCATTTATGCCTTGTTCAATTTCTTTTTTCATGATAGGATTATTTAAGTATTCTATTTCCTCTTCTGTTAACATGGATAATTTCTATTTTTTGTAAATATTCATCCATTTTACTTAGATTGTCAATTTTATTGGCATGCAATTGGGCAAAATAGCTCCTACTAATTGTTTTAATTTTATCTTCAATGGTGGTACCTTTACCTTTTTCATTTTTGATACTGGTAATTTGGGGGTTTTCTCTTTTAAAATCAAATTACCCAATTATTTATCTACTTTTTTGGTTTTTCTATTAAACCACCTCCTGTTTTTATTTATTAGTTCAAGGGTTTTTGTACTTTCAGTTTTATTAATCTCTCCTTTGATTTTTAGGATTTTTATTTTGGTGTTTAACTGAGGATTTTTAGTTTGTCCTTTTTCTAGTTTTTGAAAATTACACCCCCGTCCAGTGATCTGCTCTCTCTTTTATTGATATGAATACTCAGAAATAAATTTTCCCCTCAGTAGTGCAATAGCTGCATCTCATACATTTGCGGATGTTGTCTTGTCGTCGTTATCTTTGAAATTATTGATTGTTTCTGCTCTTTGACCCACTAACTCTTGGGGATTATGTTATTTCATTTCCAATTAGTGTTTAAATATATGCTTCAAAGGCCTTTGTGGAACGTAATTTTCATTACATTATGGTCCAAAGAAGTGCATCTGATCTTTCTGCTTTTTTGCATGTTTATGAGGTTTTTACGCTTTAACACATGGCCAGTTTTTGTGAAGATGTCATGTACAGCTGAGAAAAAGATATATTTTTTATTCCCATTCAATTGTCTCTAGAGGTCCATCATATCTAATTTTTCTAATATTCTGTTCTTCTTAAAATCTTTTCTGTTTATTTGAAGGTTAGATTTATCTAGTTCTGAGAGGGGAAAGTTGGGCTCCCCTGCTAGTATAGTTTTACTTTTTTTGTAATTCATTTCTTTTTAGAATTTGGACGCTTTGCCATTGGTACGTATGTATATATTTAGTATTGACGTTACTTCATTTCTACATTCCTTTTAGCAAGATGTAGTTTCCCTGCCTGTCTGTTCTGATTAGGTCTAGTTTTGTTTGAGATCATGATGCCTACCTCTGCTCTATTTACCGCAGTAAAGCATAATAGATTCTGCTCTCACACCTCATTTTAACTGTGTGTTTCTTTCTGTTTCAAGTCTGATTTTTTTTAAACAACATATTGTTGGAGTCTGGTTTCTAATCGCTCCCTCTGTTGTATGAGTGAGTGCATTCCTTGCACATTCACAGTTATGATCACTGTGTATTTCCCTCCATCCTGTTTATCTCTCTTTTTTGACCCTTTTCCTCCTCAGAAGTCTCTTTTGCTTCTGACTACTGCCTCCTTTAACCCCCCTTCCTCTTACCGTCACTCCTGCCCTTTTCTACTTCCTTGAGTATACATGTGCATTCTGCACTCTTGGAACCCATTCAGATAGGGATGAGATTCAGGCATTGCCCACTCGTCTTCCCCTCCACTGTCAAAGCTCTTCCTTGTGCATCTCTTTTATGTGAATAATTTTCCCTGTTCTTCCTCTTGCTCCCCCCTCCCCCTTCTCCCAGTGCATCCCTCTTTCTCGCTCATCCATTTCAAAAATTTTTTTGAAATTATCCCAGCATAACTGAGTCACAACCATGCCCTCTGTCTATTATAGACTCCTTCTAATGGCCCTAATTACAATAAGTTCTTAGGAATTACGTGTATCATCTTCCCATATAGGAATGTAAACAGATTTTCCCCTTATGATTTTTCTTTCAAGTTTACCTATATATACTTCTTTTGAGTCTTGTATTTGAAAGGAGATTTTCTGTTCAGCTCTTGTCTTTTCATCAGGATCCTCAAAAGTCCTCCATTTCATTAAATTTCCCTTTTTCCCCCTTCTTTACTCCCCTGCAAAGAATCACACTCAGTTTAGGTGGGTAAGTTATTCTTAGTTTCCTTCCTTCTTTATTGTGGTAGCTGCTAAATCCTGTGTTATTCTAACTATGGCTCCATGGTATTTAAATGGTTTCTTTCTGGCTGCTTGAAGTGTTTTTTTCTCTGAAATCTGGTTATGATACTCTTGGGAGTCTTCATGTTGGGATCTCTTTCAGGAGATGATTGATGGATTCTTTCAGTTTCTAATTTTACCCTCTGGTTCTAAGCTGTCAGGGTGATGTCTAGTGTCTTTCTTTGATTGTGGCTTTCAAGTTGTCCAGTAATTCTTAAATTAGCTCTCCTTGATCTGTTTTCCAGGTCAGTTTTCCTGATGAGATGTTTCATAAATTTTTTTCATTCTTTTGACTTTGTTTTATTGTTTCTTGATTAGCTTTCACTTATTCAATTCTAATTTTAAAAGAATTATTCTCTTCCATGTTTTGTACCTCTTTTTTGCATTTGACCAAGTCTGCTTTATAAGGGGTTATTTTTTTCAGTATTTTTTGTGCCTGTCTTATCAAGCTGTTAATTATCATTTCATGATTTTCTTTCCTTGATCACACTTCTTTTCCTGATTTTTCTACCCCTCTTATTTGATTTTTTAAAATCATTTTCTTGGCTCTTTCCAGGAATCGTTGGTCTTATTTCCAATTTGCATTTTTCTTTGAGGCTTTGTATATAACTATTTTCAGGGAATCGTCATCTTCTGAGTTCATGTCTTGATCATCCCTGTCTCCAGAGTAGTTCTTTATGCTCAGATTCATTTTTTGTTTGTTTGCTCATTTTTTCAGCCTATTTCTTGAGTTTGAATTTTATGTTACAGTTGGGCTCTGCTCCCCTTGGGGTGGCGGGATGTGAGGGAGGTGCTGTACTAAGCTCCAGGCTTTTTCACCCTACTGTTCTCATGGCCAGTTCTGGGGAGAGGTGTGGTCACTGCCCGCTTGCTCTGTGCTCTGGTCTTTCCCCCACTGCTCCCCTGTAGCTGCAGGTGCTAGCATGCCTCTGCTCTAGAACTACAACCTGGAACTTTGTGTGATGTCACCAGCCAGCCCCAGTCCTGCTCCCATGGGTCACACAGGGCCCTCTGAAATCTCTTTCTGATCAGTTGTCTGATCCCTGGTGGTCTCTGTGCTGAGAGTTTCCAAAGCTGCTGCGGCCATTGCCTCCAAGGCATGCCACTGGTATTGCTGCTGCATGTGCACCAGGTGGGGACAAAGTCCTCTACTCCAACCTCCAGAGTTGTCTTGTGCTAGAAAAATGCGCCCCTGCTGCTGCCTCTGCTACTTCTTCATGTGATTGGAGGTGCTTGGTGATTTGAAGTGGTTGGATGGGGACTAGTGGAGGAGCTCAGCTGAGTGTTTGCTCTTCTCCAGCATCTTGGCTTTTCCTCTTCACTGTGTTCTTTAATGCAGTAGAATTGGGTTTCTCTAAAAGTGCATGATTCAGACTATTCTTTTGAGGGGTCTTTGCGTAGGCATTTAAAATGAACTCTTTACCGTGGTTGTGTAGCTAATCTCTTCATTACTGAAGGGTGTTTGCTACAAATACACCTGCATAATTTGTGTTGGCTCATTTTCTTACCTGAAGAAAAGGATGAGGACTCCCTCTCTGAAAGCAGCCAGTATCTGTGCTGCTTTCTCTCTTGTGATGCTCCCAACAGCCCTGGCAGGGGATTGTTCTTACCCCCTTTGACCAATAAAGAGGCCTCCTGAAATCCAGGGTCACCCAGCTATTGGAGGTCTAAGGGAGGATTCAGACAAGGCTCTTCCTCCCTGCAAATTTAGGGATCTCTTCACTCTGCCCTGCTGCTTTTCCCTTGGAATGAGCTATCCAAAAAGCTTAAGAAAGACCCCCTTTGCCCTAGCCCCCTGTTGGTCTGTGGTATCATCACCTCCAGGAGAAGCTTGGAGCACCATGATTTTTGTCACTTTCCGACACGGTAGCATTGGGTGGGTCAGGTGGGCCTGGAAGTGGGCCCCAGCTCACACCCTCCATAGAGTCTGTAACTCTCCTGCCTTGCCATCGGATAGCTGAAGAAGGCCTGGAGCTTTGATTATCTTGTGCCTGCCATGTTCCCCAGGGAGTTTGTGATATGACGATGGGTGTTGTACCTTGTAGGCAAGAAAGGGGCAGCTCCACAGAGAGCCACAGCTGGTTGATGTGGCCCTGTTGGGTAGCTGCTTCCTCAGGCCTGTTGGTTGGTTGGTTGTTGTCTTTGTCTTCAAAGATGACCAAAATGACATCACCATGATAAAGTGAAGTTTCAGTGAGTCCGACTGTGGCTGATCAGACCAATATGAGCTCAGAATGCTCTGCCACAGGTTGGGCACAGATAGTCCGGGTGAATATTTGGGGTGGATATCCCAAATTTGCACATCCTGTGTTTACTTTATGCTGTCTCAATGAGCACAGCACCCTTTCTGATGTGGGCACACCATGCTGAGCGGTCCTGTGCCAGTGTCTCCCATGTTGCACAGTCAAATCCAAAGTTCTTGAGAGAGACCTTGAGAATGTCCTTGTATCGTTTCTTCTGGCCACCATGTGATTGCCTGCCCCATGCAAGTTCTCCATAAAATAGTCTTTTTGGCAAGCGTACATTTTGCATTCAAACAACGTGACCAGCCCATCGAAGTTGTGCTCTCCGAAGCATAGTTTGAATACTTGGCAGTTCAGCTCAACCTCAAACCTGTAGCTCTAGGTGGAAGCAGTCTTTCTGTCTCGTGCTCTCTCTACCTCTAATATATTTATTTTTTTCTTGATGTGGGATTCTTTTAGATGTTTTATATTTTCATATGTTCATAGGTCCCATTTCATACAGTATGCTATGTTGGCATTCATCTGTCATGCCAGAAGCAGCCAATTAATTTAGAAGACAAGGAAGTTATTTTTTTCCCTCTCTTGTCTCTGTGCTGCTTTTTAAGGAGGACTTCTGAGGAAGTCTGTGCATCTGTCTGGTACATTCCATGTATCCGTCTGTGTGGTCACTCAGGACAACAAAGGAAAAGCAGCTGTGGAGGAGAGAGGTGCCCACCCATCCACGGTGGTCAAGCTCCTGTTGGTACCTCCCTGAGGGGTTTAGGTCAGAAGGATGAAGGGAGCGAGGTTGTGAACTGCAGACCCTAAAAGCATGCTCATCGGCTTTTACCCTCTTGTCTTTCAGTCTTTCTTGCTGACTTGCTGATTTACATCCCTGCAGTCGTCTTCTACTGTTGTTATTTAAAAGAAACTTCACCCAGAAAGAAGGCAAGTATCCAAAAACATCATCTTCTTGTGGAAATACTTTCCTTATGAGCTTAAAAACAGGGGAGGCTGAAGAACAAAGTCATTCATCCCCCTCGGGTTTGGATAAAACCATCAGAGGCCCGGCTGTCTTCTGTTAGAGATGCTTCAGTTAGGAAGTCTTCTCTCATCTTACCGTTGTTGCGTCCATGCCCTTTGGTGACAGTGAGAAGATGAGCTGGATTTTGGAGGCTGTGCTCTTAGTGCATTTATGCTTAGAGAGCTCACTGTGCCTGAGGCAGAGATTTGGAAAGGGCCGGCCCCAGGATGGCTCTGAGAATCTCCCCCATCCTTCTCAGCCCCTGCACCGCTGGCTGCTTCTCCAGAGTTTGAACCTTTCCATGGGAGGACAGCCATGGGCGTTCCTTGGCAGCCCTTTTCATTCAGGGTTAGGCAGAGAAGAAATTTGGGCCAGCTTGGGGTGGGTGGCCTGTCCTGCGTCTTCATTCCTCCCTGTGCTCCGGTGTTCTTTCTAGATCACGAGTGTCTTTTGCATACTGCTGTATCCAGGACTTCTTCTGATTGACTACGGACACTTTCAGTATCCTTTACGAACTTAGATGTGAACTCTTTGCTTTGTGTATTCTGAACTGTAGATGTAAATGGTGGAGCACTTTGGGTTATTTTGATGATGTGTGAATTTCCGTTTTGATGGTGTTAGTTTGATAGTCTTGCCAGTGTTTGATAGTATTCTTTGCTTAAAGAAATTTGTCATATTCACCCAGAGTGAAGTATTCTCCAGAAGTCTTGCAGTTCCGGAGTTCGGGGTGTGTTTTCAAACCTGTCTGGCCTGGAAGGAAAATAATGGCAGGTTCTTAGCTCCCTCTAGGAAGCCAAAGCCAAAAGAGGGTATGATGCCCACATGTGGACTATGTAGTCAGGTGCTAACAAGCAGAGAATCCTCTCGTTTGGACTTATCAAGCACCACCAACAAGGTGTGCCTATGTCCATTGTACGGCTCAGTGGGCTCAGTGAGCTGCAGACGAGGCAAGTGTCTGTCCTGTCTCCTTTATTCCTTTGAGGTGCTGAAAGAAAGCCCAAGGACACCATGGCTAAAATCTCTTCAGATCCTTGGGGCTGTCTGTTGTGCTAATCACCAGAGACTGTCAAACAAAAAATAGCAGAATGTCCATTTCTAAGACACGTGTGTGGCTTCTAATGTATCTAGAGTTACTGTCCCCATCTGCCCCAAAGAAAAAACTGTAATGCACAGCTACTTGATTGCTTAATTAACAGCTTTTCCTTTTGAAACCAATTTGTTTTAGTTGTAATGAAATTAATATGCGTATCTGTCCAAGGACATGCAGAAGATGCTCAGTTCTGTTGTTGGTCATCACTTCCTCTGTCGTGTCTGCCTTCCAGCTTGGCAGGCTCTGTGCAGACACTGACTGCTGTCGAGTACTCAGCACATTCAGTTGGTGTAAGTGTTTATCAGGCACCTGAAGTAACCTTTATTCAGAGCTCTGAATTGGGAGGTAGCAGGTAATGTTGTGATGAAGGCGTGCACTGACTTTGGAGCTTAGCATTGGGTCGGGGATCTGCCCTGCCCCCACAGAAGTCACTGCTCAGCCCTGCAGAGGAAAGGTAGATCCTAGGGCTGTGGGGCCTGGCGGGGGCGGGCAGGGCGCGATTTGTAAAGAGCCAGGGTTGGAGCAGGGTTTAGAACGAAGAGCATGTATTGCAGATCTGAGGATCTGAGGGGGAAGATGGGAATGGGAAGGAGGCAGAGTATTCCAGACATTGGGAACACATACAGAAAGCGGCTGAGCCAGAAGTAGAGTATGTAGAGGGAACTGTGGTGAGCTTCAGTGCTGCCAGGTGGAGGCCATAGGGAGCCATGGAGTGGTCCATAGGAGCGGAGAACACAATCAAGTCTGTGCTGAAGGAAGGCGAGACGAATGGCGACTACAAGGATGGAGTAGAAGGAGGACAAAGCAGAGGCAGGTTGTGTAAGAGAGATGTGAGGCAGCCTGAGGGCCGTGGGCAGAGAGGAGGGGGCACAGGCCATGGGAGCCAGTGAGAAGAGGGGCAGCATCCAGAACGCGGGGAATTCAGCTGGTGATGGAATGAAGAGACTGTCAGGCTGCCCCTCCCCCCCAGCTGCTCAGGTCCGTTCCCCTCCACCCCACCCCCGTCTGCTTATTCTCTGTGTCCTGCCCCTCCCCCTGCAGACACCAGCCTCCTCCTCTTCTCTTCCCAGATTTTCATCCCTGTTCACTCCAGCTCTGTCCCCTCCTACTCTTGTAGAACCCTCATTCCATGGCCAAGGAGGATGTAGAGGGCACATTCCTCACTGCCACGGGGTACTAATTCTAATCTTAAGTCGATTCTGGGTCCCATGTCCCACAGGGGCAGTTGTGTACCTCCTCTTCTCCCAAAGCCCAACAGAGTACTGCTGGTTTGATCTAAGGATCAGAGGAGAGTATATTTGTAAAGTGCTTGGCACATAGTAGGTACTTATTAAGTGCCTATCCCCTCCCTTCTTTTTTGAGCTCCTTCACTTGATCTGCTCTTTGGTGTCTTCCTACTATAAATAAGCCTTCTGCGTCCCTGCCCGCGTGTCAGAACTCTGCTTGCTCCAAAATGTCAGCTGGGCCCTTTTGGCCACATGGCTATACTTAGATTTAGCAGCTCACTGAACACGGAATAAAGTATCGAGCTCTTTATAAGCCTGTGCCACGTGCTGAGTCTGCTGACACAAAAATAAAGACAGTCCTCGCCTTCAAGGAGCTCAGAATCTGACCAGGGAGGGGTGCTTTGGTTATGAATTTAGGGATGATAAGCACGTAGGGGAATAGATTAACACACCTCTTCTAGGGAAAATGGCAGAGTACATTTGATTGCAGAGTTAGAGGGGGTAGAAGGCTTGGCCGATGTGGTTGATCAGGCTGACAAGAAGATGCCTGGAGACTAAGGAGGATGGGAAGCCTAATGAGTCCTTTTTGAAATAGGGGGCCAGGAGTCAGCCTCTCTTTAGGACAGCAGGCTCCCAGAATGGAGTTCTGGTGAGAAAGGGTTCACAGCCTCCGGGTTTGGTCTCTGGTGTGGGCAGCAAGGCCTGGCACAGCTACCCTGATGGTGAGGGCACCCAGAGGAGCTCCAGAATTTGAACCTTGGCCTCCACTTTCCTCTGCTGCCCTCATTTTACAGAGAAAGCAAGTTTGTGGCAGAAAAGTGCCACAGTACAATGCACTTTGACTGTGAGCCTTAGCAGTGTCTTATTACAGTAGTTTTATTGCTGTTAATTGAATGTCCATGTTGGTTTATCCTGCTAGATGGCCCTGTAGGAGAGATCACTGTTCCTTTGAACTGGAAAGTCTGCCTATTTTTGGTATACTTTGTTGTTTTTAAGATTTAGTGTATCTGACATTAATTGATTCAGTTGCCTTATTGCTATTATCTGAGGCAATTTACCAATTGTATCTTTTAATCCTGAACAAATCATGTGCTGTAGCACTAGGTTGTACAGATTATATGACTTAAGATTTTATTTTTAAATGATTACCAATATTACTTCAGTGATTAATTTCTGTTTAGGAAAAATTATCTTTTAAAGAATGTTTTAATTTTTTTAGAGTACTTTATTATACATGAGAAATTCATGTGTTTTTTGGCCTCATGCGAATCTTTTCCTTGATATAGAAACATATATAATTGTGTGAGCCTTGGCTTGACTTTGTGGGCTGTTCTTGGCCTGTCTTATGACTGGGATATCCTAGGGTCATTGGCATTTTGCCTGGCCATAAATTATAAACAGATGGAACTTTACCATTCTTTGCCGTTCTTTTGCTTTTTGCTAGGCAAATGTTTGCAGAAGGGCTTGAGAGGAAAGGGGTGAGTATGTTTTAAGGGCTGGAGTCCAGAAAATGGCTTCAGGAATAATTTGGTTCTCTCTCTTCCTGGCTAACCATCCTTAGCTTTATGATCATGGTGCCGTGTCTCCAGTGTCCTGGCACAGCTTTCGTTTCCTTCACTTTGTCAGTGGAATGCCCAGATTAGCCTGTTGATGTATCCAGTTTGCATTTTTGTAGATTGGTCTTTTGAGTCTTTTCTTAAATTCAACAAATATTTCTTGATCTTCCTAAAGCAAGGTGAAATCTGAGTGTATTGACCCTGTCATCTCCTACTCAGTAAATTCCAGCAGCTCTCCAGGATCCAATACAAAGTGGTCAAAACCCCCCTCCCTACCTTGGCAGACTTCACACACACACACACACACACACACACACACACACACACACACACACAGTCTTCACACACACACACACACACACACACACACACACACACACACACACACACACACCAATCCCATGCATGGCTGCTTTTTGTTCCTGGATGCCCTCCTTTCTCATCTCCTCCTCCTGGCTTCCCCAGCTTTCCTCAAGTCCCAGCTAAAGTTGCACCTTTGAAAGAAATCTTTTTCAGTCCTGCTTAATTCTGATGCCTTCCTTCTGTTAATTATTTCCAGTTTATCCTGCCTATAGCTTGTTTGTATGTCACTGTTTGCATGCCATCTCCCTCTTAGACTGTGTGCTCCTGAGGGCTGTCTTTTGCCTTCCTTTGCATCCCCAGCCCTTAGTCCAGGGCTTGGCACATAGTGGGTGCTTAATCAGTGTTTATTGCCTGACTGACTGTACTGACTGAGCACCTACTGCATATACGCAGTACTTGGCTAATTGGGACACGGGGTTATCCACTGTTGGGAGTGATCATAAGATAATAGGAAGTTTGTGATCTTGTTTAAAATCGAATCACAGAGCCCTCCCATTGGAGGACGGCTCAGACCCCCTGGTCCACCCCACTCCTGTGCAGCAGAGTCTGATGGGCGGTTGTCCAGCCTCTCCTTTACTGCTTCTGTCAACATGGAGTCCGTGTGCTCACAAGGCAGCAGGTTTTTTTCTTAGTCCTGGTTATCGGTCGTTTCTTCTAGAGATCTCAGATCTGACACCTTGCCCATTTTCTCAATCCTAGTTTGACCTGTAGGCACTCCACAGAATGTTTATTTCCCTTTACCTATCACAGCCTTTCTACTGTTTTCAAATCTCTTCCATATTTACTTCAATCTGTGTTATTTTGACAATGTTAAGCATCCCTTCAATTCCTTGTCTAGTGGCATGATTCTAAGAATTCTCCCCTCTTAAAATGTAGCTCCACTCTCTTCCTTCTGCTAGAACTCCTTCCTAGCCTTCCTGTGCATGATCACCTGGCATCTTAGATTAATTTAGACTCCACCAAGAGTTATCTGAGTCGTTGACTGCAGGCTTGCCAAAAGGCATAGGCTTGCCACACATGACCAGTTGAACAGTAACTGCACACAAGCCTGTCTTGAGCTATACTCTTGTCCCATCCCCTTGGTGCTCTCAGGTGTCTGTCCTTGTATTTGCCCTCCTATAACAACGAACATGTACCACCCTGACTTGTGCCCCCATGTCTCATTGAGCAGACGTTAGCCTTCTGTGGGTGCTGGCCATCCTTGGATTCACCACCAGATTTTTCTTCCTTGGCCTTAATAAATGCTGGTGTACCAAGTGACAGAATGACCAGGTGACTGCATGTCACTGTAATTCTCCCCCTCTCTCCTCTAGTCCAGCTCATACAACCAGTCACAAAGTCTTGGAGCATTTTGCCATATTATCTACACACTGTGGTGGAACTGTGGCCGTAAGGTTTCTCTTCAACTCCCAGGCTGGTTATCCAGTTGTCAGAGTTGTTTGGTCAGCTGACTTTGGGCCAGTTCTTGCTCATGTACAAATCATTCTAGCTTTTAATCAGTTAAATCCTGAGGTCACTGTAACAGAGGGTTTAGAAGTCATAGAGGATGGGTTTATAAACCAAGACTGGGACGATGGAAAGAGGGAGTTTGAATGAACCAGAATGATGGGTGGGGCAACTGGGACCAAGCTGGAAATAGGGGCTCAGGGGAGGGGAATAAGCATTTATTGTGGACCTGCTGTGTGCCACATACTGTGCAAAGCCCTTTACAAATATGGTCTCATTTGGAAGGGGATAAGATCAAAGGTAGAGGAGAGGAGATTAGATTGAGGACTTGGGGAGAGCCTTAATCTTAGTAAAGTTGGAGGGTTAAATCTTTTGCAGTGTGGTTGGGGGCTTAGGAGGGGGATTGGAGCACTTGTTAAGGAGAATGAGATGGGGAACAAAAGAGAAGAATTTCTGAGCAGAAGCAAGGCCCAGGAAGTCAGTTTATCCCATGTTTATCATGATTGAAGTCCATGTCATTGCATGATATCAGGGAAGCTCAGCAGCCTGCAGAGACCAGAGGAGAAGTAGAACTAGCTCATCACCAGTGCCCAGGGCCCTTCCCCAGGTGGCAGGCTCATGTTCTCTTCCAGTTCTGGTGGCTTTCTTTCTCTGCCCAGTCCTCAGAGGGGTGATTTTCCATGTTACTTCCTCTCCCAGATTTGCTGCTGTGTCTGCAGTTTCAAAGGTTAATGGCAACTGTAGAAAGAGTTCAGTGCCTGTCTGTGCTCTAGTTTGCCAGTTTTGTGAGCCAGACTGGGAAAGCATCAATCCTGTCCTTCATCTGCCTGGGTTGTCCCTGGCCTAGTCCTATGGCATGCTTCCTTCTGCTTCCTTTCATCAGCACTGGGTGCCCCCACCTTTAAGGTTTTCATCTGCAATGTGCAGCTCTACCCCACCCCCCACACAACTTTCTGTGAGATGTCTCCTTTAAACAATGTCTGCCTTTTCACTGTCACGAATAAATGCCATGTTTACCTCTGTACTCAAGCAAAAGTGAGTTTGAAATGTTAAGACAGACATCTCCCGTGCATTAGTGTGTGGACTTCCCAGGTCTTTTCTTTGGCCAGTTACAGAGCACTGCATTCACTGTTTGTCTTTCCTTGTCTTAGCTACTTTTCTTCCGTATTATTTAGTTTTATAGTTAGAGCCTTATCCTTCCCCACAGGTTTCCAAGCCGCTCTAAGAGAACACCCTGAGTTTGGATGCATTGTTTTATCTATGTATTGTTTGAGGGTGAGAGACGGTGAGCATGGTTTAGTGGATTGAGAGCCGATCTCAGAGCCAGGATGATCCAGGTTCAGTTCCTCCTGTGAGCCCTACTGGCTCAGGGCTGTAGCCAGCTCTCCAAGACAGTCATTGCAGGGAGATGCTAACCTGTGCTGATGGAGGGAATTTCCTCCTCTGGGAGGTTCCTGTACCAGTTAAGGTACAGGTCCAGTCTCCGTGCCCTGTTATTTGAATCCATTTGACAAATTGTTTTTAAATTGCTCATGCTATTAATTTTTCCTGCAGCAATTAGAGTTAAATATTAGCCAGGGATGGGCATGCCTTTTGTCTTTGAGCCTGAAGAGGCTGCATTTTCATCAGATGGTAATTTTTTTGTTCTGGATTTTGATAGGCATTAGCTCCCCAGAGCCCCTCTCCTCTCCCTCCCTCCCCGGGCCAGTCTCCCCCCATAGTAACAACACCCATCCAGCATTCCTCTGCCATTTACATTTTATCCCTGGACTTTGGATGTGAAGTAGGCTACAGAGTGAGCAGGAGGGTAACTCGTCAACGTCACCGCCGGTCTCCAACCTGCTTTCTTTGTGCTCCAGGCTGCTGCTGCTCATTCAACTCATCGTGACAGTGGTCGCTGCCTTCGCTCTCTGCTGGCTACCCTTTTTTACAGAAGTGGAACAGATCGTGCAAGTGCTAAGAAGACTCTTCCCAGTTGGCCGGGGACTCTTCGAGGCGTGTTTACTGACTTTGCTCCCGGCCCTTCCCTTGAGAAACCTCCCCCGTGACCTTTAGGGGTGGAAACTTGAGCCAGGCCCCTCCTACCCTCCCCCTTTGCCAGTTACTTAATCCAGGATTTAACCCCAAGCTCAGCTGGCATCTTGTAGGACAGTATATGAGAGGCTAATATTGATGCCATCATCAGATCCATATTTCAGGCCCACATTTTTCCACTGAAATGCATTCCGTAGTAAATGACACTGTCAGAAGATGCAGCTGTAAAGTTCGCAGCTCCCCGGCGGGGGTGGGGGGAGCTCGGCGTTCTTTCTCTTCTCCAGTCTAAGGAAATTATTTGGGAAACCTCAGAAACAATCAGTAGACGGTTTTTTTTACTGAAAACTTTGAACTTTAATTCTAGTTTCATCACTCTTCTTTGATATAATATTATGTATATAGTGGCAAGTTAAACTCAGTAATTAGGTAATACCAAAAAAGTTTTTCCCCAATGTCAAGTGAAGCCTAGCCAGCATGTTCAGAGTCGGTCTCTTGACAAGTGCTAGGCAAGCACCGACCCTGAAAATGTCACCTTTTGTTGCAGAAAAAAGAAGTTTTAAAGGAATGCCATTTAAAGGTGTATGTTTAGAGTTTTTAAAAAAATACAAAGTTTCTTCATATTTTAAAATCATTTTTCCATGTATCTAGCCAGTGTTTTTAACGAACCCAAGAAGGTGGGAGTTTGTATGGACACATCTGTGTGTATGTTATTTTTACCTGTAAGGGACTCAGATGTGTTCTGTGCTGAGCAGGAAGTCATTCCCTTAAGTAAATCAGATGTGCTCTCAGAGCAGAGGCCGGTGAGTGGAGGACTGTGGGCCTCTCCCACGTTCTCTGACTCAGCTTCCATTTCAGAAATGGGAACAGAACATTTCTTGCCGGCATCTTAAGCGTTTGTTGGCGGGTGCTGCCAGGCTCCCTGGTCCCTTCTAATCCTCGGTCAGCAGGAAGACCTTCTCCTCTGTGGCTGCGCAGGGGGTGGGGGGGTGGGGGGGGCAACAGCTCGCTTGTGGGCCAGCCGCTTTCTTGATGTTAGGCCTGCACAGCTGTGATTGAAGCAGCTGTGGAGAGGCTGGGTTACAGATTTAATTTTGAAAGTGATCCTTGCACAACTGCTAATGGCTTTAAACTTCTTGATTTATTAGTGGTTAACTCTCTCATCGCTAGCAGTGAGTTATTTTTGTAAATTCAGGTGTATAACAACATGTTGGGAAAAATAGTCTTTTCAGAACATGTCCAAAGAAAATGATTTAAAGTGCCATATTTTAAAATTTGGGGTGATATTGACTGCCTGGGGAGACACACGGTGCAAGGAATTCTCAGCTATTTTAGGCACATTCTTTCCTAAACTTTCGTTACGAACTGCACCTCAGAAGTCTGAACCAAGTTGTCCCCTCTCCCTTACCATAGGATAAGAATACATGGAGAGATGGGCTTTATTCATTTTTTCTCCTTTATTTTTTAAAATAGTATTTTATTTTTTCCTCCAGTTACATGTAAGACAATTTTTAGCATTTACTTTTATGAGATTTTGAGTTCCGTATCTTTCTCCCTCCCTTCCTCCTGGCTTAATTCATGTCTAAAAATTTCTCTTGTATATAACAAAATCTAAAATGAGTGATTCTCTTTTAAGGACAAAGTAGCCAATTTTTGGTGCAGTCTCAACGTCCTTCTGAAGGTCAAGGACCTTCTGTCGCCTCACGTCCAGCTGATGTTGAGGTAGGAGCTCTTGTAGTAATGCTTTGTGTCTGTAAGGGTCCTGGGGTCATCACTGGGGAAAAATGTATTTTTCAGAAAACTGAAGGCCTGACCATGCTGTGTGTCAGTCATTTGGATGAGAGCATTTCTGAAATGAACTGTTTGCCTTGAAAAAACAAAAAAGAACATGATTTAGCTTCTTGGCCGTGATTTGGGCTCAGAGTGAAGGGATGGCCCGGCGCCTGGCGCGTGGCCCCAGAGAGTGTGTCCTCCTCGGTGCTCAGAGGGAGCCTCCCTCCTGTCCTGAATGACCCGGGTCTACATGGACTCCCATTTTTTCCCCACTCCTTCCTCACTGCTGGCCAGCATTTTTTACTGCCTTTGGTACCACTAACAGGGATGAGACCTTCTCCCGTCTAAGTCGCTGCTTGCATAGGTTGGGAGAGAGGATAAGCCAGGGGGATGGGAGATCTGATCAAAACAATGAACACAACAGCAGCAAATAGCTGCCATTTCTGTGTGTCTTCTCTGTGCCTGGCCTGGAGCGAATTGCTTTATAATTATTATCCCTTGGGGTCCTCACCACAGCCCTTCCAGGTATGGGCTAGCTCTCATCATCTCCATTTTATAGTCAAGGAAGCTGAAGCAAACAAAGACAGAATGGCTTGTCCAGGGTCTGGCATCTAGGAAGTGTCTGAGACTAGATTTGAACTCAGGCTCCTGAGTTCAGGCCCGGTCTCCTTGTCCCTGTGCTGGGAGCTGCCTCTGTTATTGTCGTTATTATTATGTCCTTAATCTACATATTCATCTGTCCATAATTTTATGTTTCTTAAGTTGAAAAACAGAATTTTTATAACGAAAATTGCATGATGGGTTTTTTGGGCCCTCGACTGGGTACTGGTATTGGGGGACCAGCACAGAGATGGGTCCAGTTGGGGGACTAGGGTTCAGTGCATACATAAATATGGATATGCAGAATAAAGACTTGGGCAGGGACAGGAACAGTGATGCTGAACTGAGGGAGCCCCAGAGAGGAGTCTGAGGGCATGTGCAGGCCTGGGGCCTGAGCCATGAGATGGGAGGTGGGTGCCATTTTGGGAAAATGGAGAATCTGCTCCAACAAACCCTTTAATCTCTTTTAGCTTCGTGTTCACATTCCTGAGCCTGCTTCCTGCGTGTATCAAACTAACCCTTCAGCCCAGTCTCCAAGGCTTTAAATATACGCTGGTAAGTTTGGCCCTCCTTTAAAAAGTGAGATTGTTCTCTTCCTCACACTCAGTGCTTTGATCTGGCTCATGGAGTAAGCGGGCAGAACACACTTGGTTCTGTACGAGTGAATTTGTGCAGCTCGAGGTTTCTTTGGGCCAGTTTGGAAAACCTTGGGATCTTCCTGAGGGTCCTGCTTTGTCTTGAGTAGCTTTACTCCTAGAAGAGAAAGAGAATGTATTTTATGGAAACAGTGTGGCCTAGTGGAGCTAGAGGAGAACTGCAATATAGAAACTGCTGAATCCCCATTCAGGCCCCTGCTGCCAGGCTCCCCCTGCCAGACCCCCGCTGCCAGGCCCCTGCCCTGTCCCCCAGCCCCCATCTGTTGTGCTTGTTTGCTGTATGGCCATGTAAAATAGAGGTGGGGTATTTTTCCCATTCCATTAATTTGGGGTTGGATTTTCCTGAGGATTTATTTGGGGGGTGACAATTTGAGTAGCAGTCTCTGCAAGTGGCAGGTTCTTGTAGAACCCGGGGGCTTTTGAGCAGTGGGGGTGTAACCGGTCGTGGCTTTAGGAAGAGTGGGCAGTGTTGTGATGATTTGCAAGGTTAACATAATGAACAGTATGTTCAATGTCATAATTGAATGTGATATAATATGATAATGAGTATAATAATTCTGTCTTTTGAACAGAGGGTATTGGATAAAGACAAGGTAGCAAACATGGTTACAGAGTATTAGCTATAGGATAATCCTTATCTCTTTAGGCTTTTCGTTGTTCAGTTGTTTTTAGTTGTGTCCAGCTCTTCATGACCCCATTTGGGGTTTTCTTGGCAGAGATACTGGAGGGGTTTGTCATTTCCTTCTCAGATGAGGAAACTGAGGCAAACAGGGTGAAGTGACTTGCCCAGGGTCCCACAGCTAGTAAGGGTCTGAGGCCAGATTTGAACTCAGGTCTCCCTGCCTCCAGGCTGGCACTCTGTCCGCTGTGCCACCTAGCTGCCCACTGAGGCTCTTAGAAGCGCTTCCCTCCACCCTCCTGTTTTCTAGTCTCCCCTGCTGCACACTCCAGACCCTCTGCAGCGGTCACCGTCCTCTGCTCTACTCCAGGAGCCCGTCCCCTCCAGCAGTCGTTGTGTCCTCGTGCTCATCTCTGGTAGAACTGACCTGCAGGAATGATTTCCTTCATTCTGCTGTTGCTGATGTGTCCAGAGTGAATCTTAGTGTTTTAATTGCCAACATTTCACAGCTTAAAAAGTCTCACTGTAATCACTGACATATTTGTTCTTTTTAGTGGAATTTCATTTATTAGTGTGAGTGCATGGCTCAGCAAGTTTTTCAAAGTTACTGTCTGTTTGGGTAGCTCCTAGCACCGGTGCATTTTGAGAATAAGAGTGCACGCGCTGAGAATGATTTCTCTAGAATCTCTTTGTTTTCTTAAACCTTGAGAAACCAAATCATGAATTTAAATTTCCTCTCCAGTTGACAGCACATTTTTAGAATTAAGATATATTTGAGGAATTACAGTGTGATTGGGGTGTTCTTATCCCTCCATACTTTTGATCTTAAAATTTCCGCATTGTAAGTGGAAGGTGAAGGTGCCGCTGTTGCTCTCCAGGATCTCCGAGGTTTTGCTTCCTATTAAGTGAATGCGTTGTAAGTAGTTATTTGTAGCTTTTTAATAATAACGTTGCTTCTAAGCATTTAATGGGATGCCAGAATTGATGTAAATGAATTTTATTCCTCTGGCATGATGCACATCTTACCGAAGGAATCGTACTGAAATCACTGTGTACTGATTTTATGTCCCATTTTCCTTTTGTTCCTCCTGTAAAGGTTAGCTGTGCTTTGTCATTCTTCTTATTCGCCTTCCAAGTACATGAAAAATCCATCCTTTTGGTCTCATTGTAAGTAAAATCTTGCTCCATGTAACAAATCTGTGCTTTATAGATAGAAATGTAGGCCGTATTTTGCACGCTATCATGCATTATAGATACCGTAAATAAACTGTACAGATGCAGTGGGCCCCACATGGAGTCAGTCAGAGATTGAAAAATGTTTGTAGAATGGAACGAGCAGGTGAGTGAGGCTAGTCAGTGTCTTAAATGGCTCCTGGGGTTCCAGATTCTGGAACCCGTGTCTGAATTCATCTTGATGCCTTCATCCCTTCCCCTTATTTCTTTCTCCTTCTGGCGGCTGAATTTGCAGCCAACTTCAGAAGGAGCAGTCTTGTTGTCAGGACCATGCTCGGGGCACATCACATGAGCACCGTTTTCACTTGAAGTGATGGTCCTGTGAACCTCGTCTGAGTATTTCCCAAACAGGGAAGCCACAACTGCTGGAATTCAGTTGATGAAGGAGGGTGAAAGAAAGGCTTATTCACTTGTGGATAATAATGTGAATGTTTGAGTTACAAATCCTGCGGTTTTCCTTTCTCGCATTCTCCTGGTTTTTAGATGGGGGGAAGGTACTGACTTACAAGAGAGCAAGTGGGAGGGTGAGCACTGATACCTTGGAAAGCGGCAAGCTGCCGATCAGGGCTTGGCTTCCTGTGGTGTTGCTTGTGTGTACACAAAAAAGTGATGGAGAAAATGTGAACGAGTTGGGTGTGCTGCCCACGCTAGTCAGTGGGCCCCAACACTCAGCATCCCACCCCACCCAGTATCCCTTCTGGCCTGATTGGGGCTCCCCTGGGGAGGGGAGGAAGTTACCTTACTTAGGTGGAGAAGCAGCACTGCCACAGTAACAGGAAAGTTCTTGTTAGATACATCCTTGCACACACAGTTAAGTCAGGAGCTTGTCATCTTGGACTGCATTGCCGGGGGAATGGAAGGGAGCACACACAGAGTCCAGACAGCACGTCTGGAGGAAAAACAGGGATCTGGCCAGTTCTGGCATTGCCGGATCTCTGGGGTCACGGGACCGTTTCAGTGTTTGCCAGGTTCAGCACCTTCCTCTGATGAGGTCACTGAGTATGTCAGGCACAAACCCCTCTGGAGCGTCATTTGGATCCAGGCTTCAGTGTGACGCGGCCCCTTAATTCTTCATCCCCCATCCTTTCCCTGGCCTCTCTCTTGTGTACTTGGCTATTGGTTGGGAAGGTGTGTCAGGGTGAACAACATTGCAAATTGTGGTCTTAAGGACTTGGTTATTCTTTAGGATGGCTCAGGAGGAGAGAATCAAGAGAGCTGTCCCCCTTTCCCTCTAAGATTTCACTTTTCTGTTGCTCAGAGAGGCCATTCAGTCTGTCAGGAAGAGCCTGAAATGGCCGAGGCCCATCTCTGCTGTCACCTAGCCCTGGAATCTTGAGTCACTTTATCTCTCTGGACCTTAGTTTTCTCATCTGTAGGATGGGAAGGTTGGAGCAGGCAAGTCCTAAACCCCTCCCATTTGTAACATTTTGTAGGAGTCTGTGAGGTCTGTTGTAACCTTTCTGGGGTTAGTTGTTGCAAGAGAAAGAAAAGGTGGTGTGGGGGGAGGGGGTGGAGAGGGGAGAAGATGTTTTCTGTGTAATGAAGAGCTACCTCCACCCTGGGAGGAAACCCAGGCAATTTCTGCGGAGCTGGAATCTCCCTTCATTTGGATTGTTAGAGAAAAGGAACAGTGATGCCTTAGCTCCACACACAAGGCTCTGTGTCTCAGCCCAGTAAGAACAAGTCAGGCAGGCACAATAGTTTTACATTCTGGTTTAAGAGCAGAAGTCAGAATTACAATTCTGTGTATTCAATGTATTAAAATATCTTTCTTTCTCCTTTTAGACCAGTCTGCTTAATTCTAAATGAAGTTCCCTTTATGTCGGTATGGTTTTTACTTATTTCAACATTTAGGTGAGTCAGGTGGGCATTTGACCTTTCTCTGCATTCCCCCAGGCTTCCCTGTTGAGTTTCACATGGCTGTATCTTGCTTGTTTTCTTCCCCAGCATGCTTCCTCTTCTTCTGAAAGACCAGCTAGCACTGGCTTCCGTGGTGACCACTCTAGGCTTTTCCGTAGCCTGTGCAGCTTCCTTTTCAATATTTGAAAACATTTCTGAAGAAGAACTGCAATTAAAATCCTTTTCCATGTATGTTCGGAGGCACATCCCTGGTTTCAAGGTTCCTGCTAAAATGTTAAAAACTTGGGTAAGTCATGTCATTGTCAAGGATGTCCCATTTTGCCCATCTCTCTCTGGAGAGGCAACAGCACTTTCCTGATCATTACTAGGTATTTAGTGACCCAAAGTGCACCCTTGCCCAAGGATAGAGGCTTGGAAGTTAAGAAGAAACTGCCTTCCTGCTGACCAGCATGGTTCTCCATCTGTCCCAAGGGCCTCAGGTTGTCTGGGGCGCAGCCACACGGGATGTTTGTCCTATTGCTGCAGCTCTGGTTTTCCCTGGATCATTGAGGAAGAATCAAGGAAAGCAGTAGATTAGGGAGGGCAAGTAAGATTCAGCAATGCTCCATGAATAAGCCTTTTGCTAGATGCTTTAAAAATATTACAGGTTATGGTTAAAATAAGGGCATTATTTACACACTATAAAAAAATACTGGCATCACGTAGGTCATCTGACCAAAACAGACAAGACCACGTCCATGGAGTTTTTGCTTCCCAGAGTTTTTTTCTAGACCAGAATTGTTTCCTTTTTCTCCAAAAGGTAATCTGTAGAGCACCTACTGTTTATTAAGTGTCATTCTGGTGCAAGGGGAGGGGGCACACAGAGATGAGTAACAGGACCTGCCTTTGTCTGATTTACAGTCGAGTAGGGGAGATGAGAAAACAGGCCCACATGAAGAGCCATGATAACAGTGCCCATTTAAATCACACTCTAAATTCTGCAGAAGTGCTCTCCTCACCACCATCTTGGGAGGAGGTGGTGCAAATTCTATTATCCCCACTGTACAAATGAAGAAACTGAGGCATATTAAATCTGCCCTTGGCCAAGGGCAAAGCCAGAGCTCATGACTCCATTCCAGAGAACTTTCCACTGTCCATAACAAATAAGAAAGGTCACTTGGGGCTAAGGGGATCATGGACACCTTCACTTAAAGGACAGATGCCAGAGCAATGTGCTTTGTTAAAACTCTCTTAACAGACGCAGAAGGTAGAGCACTCAAGTAAGTAGATTTTTTTAGGGGGGGTGGTCCTTGCTGAACATTCTCTCTGTGCCTATGCCTGACTTGACAGCAACTTTGTTGCTGAGGGGTCAAAGCCCAGTAGACAACAGAGAGATGGGCATCCTGGTCATCGATGTGACCCTCCTCTGTGTAGACACCCCACCAAGTAGTAACTCTACGGCTAAAATCATGAGGCACTGACCTGGTGCCCCCAAGAAGAAGCTCTTCTGGCGAAGGAAGGCTGCATGGTCTCCCTGGGATGCACCCTGCCACCCCATTTTGGTTTCTCCATGCTCTGCAGACTGTCACCTTGAAGGGGCCATCCTTTAGGGCTCAGGTTCTCATCCCCTTGGCATTTTCCTCTAGGAAGTCTCTAAGCTGCTGGTGCTCAAGCAGGGAGGGGCCATACTGATTGTGTGGGTTTCTTGTAGTACCAGTACATACTAACTGTTCAAATACATATTTGTTGAATTGAATGGATAACGAGCATCCTTAACAGCCATACAGTATGAACGTGGTGACATCAGATGGCATCTCTTGGATTTTCAGTCACTTAGAAGTTACTGGGGCGTGTGGGCGTATGCATGTATGTGTGAAGGAGGGGCCGGCATTGTGGGTGTGCACTTATATATGTGAAGGAGGGGATACCCACAGTGAAACCTGGAGTAGGTCTTCCTTTTGTCCCAAGGGGACTCCTGGGAAAAATGCACGTGGCGATGTGGCTGCTCATTCTCTTTACACAGCCCCTCTACTGAGACCTCTCCTTCTCCTTGCAGTTTCTAGTCTCCATGATGATGGTGAGCCTTCTGACTCTGATGAGCATCACTGTGGAGCCACCACACAAGCTGCCCGACCTCTTTCCTGTGCTGGTGTGTCTTTTTTCCTGTTTGCACTTTCTCCTTTTCTTGATCTACTTTAATATTATAATCCTGTGGGATCACAAAGATGGAAGAAATCAGAAGAAAATCAACTAATTGTCTTCAAAAAAGCAGAGCCAGATAATTTCTCAAATGGGACTTGGTGAAATTTCATGACCTTGTGCTGTCCAAAAGTGAAATTCTGTTGAGAATTATGTACCGTAGAGCAAAGAGGCGGTGTGGCAGAGTGGGGAAGGGCTGAAATCAGAAAGCCGTCTCTGTCATAGACTTTGGCCCATCGCAGGGCTGGAGTTTCCACCACTAGAGTTCCTTACCCCAACTCAGTGACAAGCTTGGGCCCCAAGCCTCCCATAGAGGGACCAAAGTACAATGGAGGTGATTCTTTCTAGCTATGCCTTAACCACAGTAACATATGACTTCATAAATGCTGATTGTCAGGAAGGGGAATGTGTCCTTCCTGATGGCTCCTTCAGGGATGTTTCCTAAAGTGTTGTGTTTTAGAATTGGCTGCATATACCCTGAAGTTGGATGGGACAATGTGGCCTTCTCTTTCTTAAGAGGGTACTCTTAGGATACTGAAATTCAGATGAAGACTTGCTTTAGGAGTTGTGACTGTCCCCAAAGAACATATTATGGACCTTCCCCAAAATTTAGTTGGGTGCATCAAACTAGAGTAGTTTTTAAACAACCTTGGAAAATCAAACATTGGGTGATTTTTTAAAAAAACAATTTAGACAATTTAAAAGTGTTTGAAATTTGACAGTTCCCAAGTACATTCTTTCATTTGGACATATGTGTAATGGATATCTATTTATTTTTACAAAGCTGAAAGACTTAACTACCTAGAGTGCTAATTTACTTTATGCAACTAGAAATGAATTCTTCCCAATTTAAATTCAAGCTCCCCAGCTCTTGCCCTCCCCCACCCTCCCTGGGGTTCTGCAGTTTACATAAGTGGCCATCCACAGTATTTCGTGCCTCTGGATCCTTTTCTCATGTGACACAATGAAGCCTGCCAAGGCGACTCCAGTAATAACTTCAGTATCAGACTTCATGTTAACATGACCCTTTAATAAGGTAGAAGGAGGCTCCCCTTGCCAAAGCTCATTCCTACCAAGGAATCTTGGTATGAAGGTTGTATCTTCTCCGTGTCTTAACCTCTGCCATAGTTTCCTTTTGTACCATGTAATAAAAAATAAAGCAAATCATGTCACTGCCAATATTTTTTTAAAAAATGAATTCCTACTGATCTAGAAATGAAAATGTGTTAATAAAGTGCTTATAGGTCACATCGATGGCACTTTCAAGGGTGGCTCTGGAGAGTGGCCAGCTGAGAGACTGCGTGACCAGCTCGCGGGTGTGAAGCCCGGGGGTGGGCAAGTCAGAAATCATGAAGTGTTTCTTTCTCAGAGCAAATATGCACAAAGACTCTGAGGGCAAGTCAGCACAGAGAAGCAGCCTTGAATCCTTGCCGAATCAGCAGGATCCCTCCTGCCCATCCATGGCCACCCTCTGTAATCACTGTGCCTGCATGTCAGCAGTGGACTGGCTGGGAGGGCTTTTAGCACCATGTTTGTATTCAGTGCATGAGAGGGACTGGAACAGGATTCATGAGATAATAATAGAAGTTTTATTTGTAACTGCTTTAATATAAATCAGAATAGAAACATACTTAACGAAGTTGTTATTACCTAAATGAGTCAATCAAAAGGCAGAAGCCTCCCAGAAAGTTTTCTGCTGTGAATTCTTCAACACCATCTAGAATAATAAACACGAAGGTTTTTACCTGTGAGAACTGAAAAACTGATGCAGTGATCTGAATAATTCAATTTGAAAGCAGTTTTCCTTCAGCTTCCGGATTCTTCAGGCCAAAGTAGTTTAAAGCATTTTGGTTCTCCATGAATTAGACTTTTAGACAAGCTTTCTGTCAGGCACTGTGCTCCGTACCAGGGAGAGGCAAAGACAAAAGGACACCATCAGACCACACAAGCTTGATGACTAAAGATATTAAAATTTCTCCTTAAAGTACTTCCTATGGAATGCATATGAGATGTTTACCTTGAATCCTATCTGAAAGCCTTTACTGGAGGACTGTACCCAGAGGGTCTGATTTGAAGATGGGATCACTGATACAGTCCCACAGAATGGGTCACCAGGTCAAAGTTCCTCAGGAATTACTAGTACAGAGACTTCGGTCCCAGAGTAGTGTGAACTGCAGAAGAGATGCCTTTTCTTTCCTTGGGGTAAAGTATAACAGATGTTTGCTCGGTCATTAGAGAGGGGCCATTTATGAGAAATGCCCTTATCTTCACCTCCAGTAAAGTTGGTTGTGTGCTCCTTAAAATGAAGCAGGGTGCACACTCGTATCAAATATAGGTCATGGTCCTTTAAGTTGAGTGGGGAAAGCTCGATGGTGCCTTCTTTCCAAATGACAAAGCACAACTCGGAGGCAGGCTGTGAAGGCCCTGTCTGATGGGACGATGGTGGGAGGGGAGCATGATGGTCTCAGATCTCAGTCTGTCACTTGGAGACCAGGACCACATGTTCCTTCCCCCTATGAAAACATGAGTTTTGTGTGTGGATCTTTCTGCCCTTGTCCTTCATGTGGCCTCCAGGGGTGATAAAGTGAGAGCCACCTGATCTAGCTGGGCCAGTCTGGGGACCCAGCTGTTCAGAGGCAGAGCTTCGGATGCCCTCCAGAGGTCAAACACAGTGACTGGCTGAGGAGCAGTGAGCACAGGCCTACACAACTCAAAGCAAGGTCATTTAACCCCTTGTTTCCCATTCTATGCAGGCTGCCTTGCGTGTTGGGGCCTGAGAGGCTAAGCTTGGTCTTAAGGCAGAAACTTTCACTCAGGCTCGTACCAGTTTAACATATGGTAGTCTTAAATTTTGAGAAATTGCCTAAAAGCAGGAGAAAAATCATTAGGTGCCCAGAGTGGGGATTTGAGGGTTATCATGTCCTTGTCCCTTGAAGTACATCCCCAGCTTGGACCTGTTTCCTGAACATCATTTGCAGCCTGCCACGCTTGACCTCCTCATCAGTTGTCTTGCCCCTTTCTCTTTCTGCGCTGCATCTCCCCATTAGAATGTGAGCTCCTGGAGGTGAGGGACCACCTCATAAGCTTATGTTTGTGCCCCTTATACTTTGTACCATGCTTGGCACATGGCTGTAGTGGGCTACTTAGCCTCCCTTTGTAAGAGGCATTTTATTATTTTTGTTTTACTGATGGACTTCAAAGTTCTCTTCCTGGCAGATGTGTTTACTCTTCATCCTTTAGGTGTTCCACTTTAGGGCTTTTCACATATTTCTCATACCAGCTTGAGTCTCTGACAATGCTTGGTGAGGCTAATAACTTTGCACAGCCCTCCCTCACTCAAATCAAAGTCAACTGCAAGTCATATCATCCTCTCGCTGATGTCATGGTCCTCTTTGAGAACGAAGGACAAATACAACCTACTTTTACCAGACAGCTCCTATATCTAGAACACCGTCAGGCACCAGGGGAATCCTAGAATTCAGCAAAGACAGTCCCTGCCCTGAAGGCACTTACAGTCTGGCAGAGGTTGAGACACCAACTAAGGACACTGTAACACATAATCCTACAGGCTGATGGAGGCGGAAAAAACATGCAATGGGAAATTTGAGAGCTGAGCATTAATTTTTTCATGGAAGTAGGTTGGAATGGGCTGTCATGGATTGTCATCAGGCACAGCCCGGAGCAGAGGCATCAGAGTGAGATGTTAGTCCTGAACCGCAGTGGCCGCTGTTGCAAAATGATAAAACTCTCCAGTTCACAAAGCTGATATCACGTGCTTTTACTGAAAATCCTATCACACTTTGTGTTTGTAGTCAATCTAGCAAATGACCCTGGCATATGTTCCCAGAGAAAAGTTTAGACCAAATGGTCCTTCCAGCCTCTGCCTCCAGTAAGGTGGAGCCCGCTGCCCACTCCACTTGGGGAGCTACCATTATTAGGAAGTCTGTCCTGACATGGAGCTCTGCCCACTGCTCCCTTCCACCTCCTGCCTCTTGAGCTTCTAGCCCCTATTCCACACTGCAGGTCTTCAGACACTTGAACAAAGCTGCGATGACCCCACACACGCCTTCCTCAGCCGAAACCACAGCTCTCAAGCAGTCTTACGTGCCACGGACTCGAGGCTCTTCTCTGGTCACTCCAGCTCAGAAATGTCTTTAAACTGTGTCGCATCCAGAATGGCAGACAGTGCTACAAATGGAGTCTGACCAGGACAGAGTGGGAAGACCATTCCCTCTTTGTTCCTCGAACCCATGTCTTGGTGCAGTCCAAGTTTCCTTTGCTTGGATTTTGAGTGTTTTTGGGTGGTCACAGCACACTGCTAATTCATACTGAGCTTGTAGCTCACTAAAACCCAAGATCTTTAAATATCTATCCACGTACATTTAAGTGTGTGTGTGTGTGTGTGTGTGTGTGTGTGTGTGTGTGTGTGTGTGTATGGGTTATTTCAAATGAGATAACAATCGTAAATCACTTACCACAGTGCCTGGCCCACAGTAGACACCACACAGATAAACATTTATATGTACATGTATACAGAGACATATAAAGATTTAAGAAAAACAAAACATAACTGGCACTTCTTGACAATAATGTGAGTTAAGTGGGAAAAAAAGGGGGGATGGTTTTGCTGTATAAAATGGGAAAGCTGGTGATGCTCTGGCCTTCTCCACCTCAAAAACGCACGAGCTTGATGGCCTGTCTCTTCATCTGGGAATCAGATTTAATTTGTGAAATTTAGTGCTTTTCTAAAACCGGAAAAAAGACAGAATTCCATCAAGTACACCATTATGTGCTTTATTAAATCTCCACATAAGAAACTGTACTTAAAGAATAACAAAAATGTGCTACAGAATAGTAAACCAAGATCCTTTTCCATACACGCGTTCATAAAAGAGTCATGAAGAAATGCATTATTTACATTGAGATTATCTGCTGGTGTGCGTAGTAAAGTTTAAATTAGATGCAAGAAACTGTATCCTGATGCACACCTGCCCAGCCCCGTGAGCCGTCCTGAACTGGTATCTGCCAGGCAGATTGGTTTACAAACATTTCTTCTGTCCCTTTAAATATGACCAAACAGATGTCGAATTTGGTGTTCGTACTGAATGCATTTCTCCTAACGCCTGTGGGATATGAAAGATGATGATGAAGTCACCAGGCCTTAGGCTCTAAATTAACATATGCATACCACACTTGAGCTAAGAGACGATCACGCACCCATTTCCAGATGTTAAAAATAGCATTTATAAGCCAGCAAGAGTATTTAAAGGATTGGTTTTGCAACTCAACATTTTTCTCATACCTTTGAAAATTCAATTCTGGCCAGATACTTGCAACTTCATAGCTGTCTGTTTGCTTATGTTTGAGTCAGCTATGCCAGATCTGTGAGCATAATCGTAAAATACTTTTGCTTAATTAGGAGCAGTCAACATTTTTCTTCTGACATGGCACTCTTCACCTTATGTTAACTGGACAAAAGCCTGAACAAATATGGATCTTAAAGCAAAGACCTCTGACGGCTTTAAATCCTGGAGTCATCAACTAAAAACGCCAATCCAATGAGCCCCTTGAGTGGAAGCATGGACGCTACCAGCAGGTGCTTTGGCTGATGGCTATCTAGTCACCCCAGTTTATCCAAGTCACTGTGGATCTCAATAGGGACTCCTGGTGGTGAGATCCTTGTGGATGCAGCCCAGAAAGCCAGCGACTAAAGGTGACCTTGAAAAAAAGAGGGGACGATGGAATGTGGTCAAAGGAGAGGGACAAATCATTCTCAAAAGGATGGCTAACTATTAACCATGTGAAAAACTGCTCCAGATTACCAAGAAAAGAAATGCAAATCAAAACAATGCTGAAGTTCACTTCAAACTATCAAGGACAAAGAGATACTGCAACCTGGGAAGCACTTTGAAATTATGCTAACAGAGAGCCTGAAGTGTTGAGTCTTTGACCTGGAGATCCCACCACTGGGCATGTGCCCCAAGGAGGTCAAAGGCAGAAGAAGAGGTCCAGATGTACTGAAATACTCATAACAGCACTTTTTGAGGTTGCAAAAAAAATTGGAAACAAAGTAGGGAGCCCCAATTGAGGAACAGCTCAGCAAACTGATACAGGCAGGCAATGGCATAAGAACTGGCCTGAGGAATGATGACCATGAACAATGCAGAGCAATCTCGGCACGCTTACATAAAGTGATGAAGAGTGAAGGCAGTCACTCAGTGTTGATTAACCCCCTAGTAGGTGCCAGGTACTGTGCTCAGAGATAAAAAGAAGGGCTCTCAAGGTATCTCATGGGGAAGACAACTCCCAACCATTATGGACAAACAAGGTATCTATGAGAAAAGTTGGGGATGGTCCCAAAGGGAAGGCACTAAGAAAGGCTTCTGGCAGAAGGTGGGATTCTAGCTGAGACTTGAGGGAAAAGCCAGGAGGTAAAGATAAGGAGGGAGAGTATTCCGGGCATGGGGAAAGACCGGTAGGAAGGCCTTGAGGAACAGCCAGGAAGCCAGCGTCACTGGAGTGCAGAAAGACTAACGTATAAGAAGACTGGAAAGAGTAGGAGGTCAGGTTCTGAAGGACTCTAAAAGCCAAATGCAGGAATTCATCTTTGATTACGGAGGTAACTGCAGTGAGCAAAACTGGAATGTAGCTATAAGCTAAAAAGAAGTAAAAAAAGCACTGTAATCATGATGACCAAAACTGGCCCCACAGAAAAAGTGGAGAAAGTGCACTTCTACCTTTATGTCTTGCCTTTGTTCCCCTTTTTAAGCTGCCTGGGCTGAGGAGAAAAGCACACAGAAATCAACAGGCTGTGACAACAAACGGGTCACATCACTAGCTCCCTCTGTGGCCCAGAGCTCTGGCCATCTCTGGACTATGTGCACTGGACTTTCAGTATCAAGAGGCTCCTTGCAAAGAAGCAGAAGCAGGACTGTCCCATGTGTCAGTGGGCTGGCATGAAAACCGCCCACATGATCTGGTGGAGCCAGGCACTCAGAGGAATGACCAAGCAGGGTGTGAGCAGAAGTGAGCGTGAGGACACCAAGTCCAAGCACCTCAGCAGCCCATCTGCTAAGGGGCAGATATCAAGAAACTTAAGGTTGATGGGAACCATTCCACCATTTTGACTTCATGCATTGTGTTGATAGGTTCACTAATAGGTGAATGTTAGGATTTCTCTTCACTAAGTAACCTTTCTCTGAGTTTGATTCAATCCAGATGGACCATCCAATCAAAATTCTGGTAGCTGTTATCTACTGAGTTTAGTGCCTGCTGCACTGCATTTCCCCCCCAACTTCTTCCCTCATGCAAGGAGGTTTCCACATACATACTGAAATTCCCTCAAACACTGTAACCTCACAGTCTGACTCCACCCAACCATGGCCACACACATAAGATGGCAACCCTTGATGGTGCCATCACTCACAAATGCTCTATTTTCATGAACTCTGAAATTCCCCTGTCTAATCACAATTTTTGGCCTCTTATCTCTCCTGCCCTGCATCCCTTGTTATCAATCCATACCATGACCTTAGTTTTTTGCCAGGCCATCACTCCTGCACTAGCTCCACTCTCTTCCTTTCCCCATCTTTACTGCTTGGTGAACCAGTTCAAGTGTATACTGTTTTCATCTCGAGTCCCTTGCCCCCTTATCAATGACCTTGTCCAGTGAAGCTTCTGCTTTAGATCACCCCCACCGTCTGCTGCCTTCACTCTTACACACGTGCTATTGTCTTGGCTGGAAAAAATCATGAAAGTGGATTGACTAGATACACTACAAATTTCTTACAGAACCTCAACTGGGCTCTCATTGCTGCAAGGCATCTTTTTATGCTTCCCTGATCAACTTTCTCACTCACACCAGATCTTCCCCTCCCAACCTCTCAGCTGAGAACCTTGTTTCACGTTTACTGAAAAAATGGAGGCTCTTCATGAAGAGCTTTTTCTCCCTTCCTCACTGCAGATCACCCAGATGCCAGTTTCCTCCTTTGCTTCTGTCTCAAATGAAGGGCTGACCCTCTTCCTTACCTAGGATAACACCTCTATATGCACAAGTGATCTCATCCAATCCCATCTCTCCCAGCAGATTGCCTCAGTTATCTTCAATTTCTCTGTCTACTGGCTGTTCCCATCCTTAAAAAGACAAAAACAAAAAAGTCCTGCATTTGCTCCCTTCATCCCTACTATCATCCCATACTGATCCTCTTTTGTGACTAAATTTGAGAAGGTTGTCTACCATGGGTGCCTTCACTGTCTTAACACTCCACAGCCTGGCTTCTTACCTCATTTTGCTTTCTCCAAAGTTCCCAATGATCTTTTAATTGCCAAGTCTAACAGCCTTTTCTCAGTCTTTGACACTATCAGTAACCTTCTTCTTGATAACCCTCTTCTCTTCAGATTTGTGACAATACTCTATCCCCATCCTCCTCCTCCACGGGTTACTGCTCCTTTTTGGTCTCCTTTGCTGGACCTTCCTCCTGGGCTCTCTTTTATTCCCCGTATCTGTACAATTTCACATGGTAATCTCACCAACTCCTGTGGATTCAATAATCATCTCTACACTGATGATTCTCTGACCTCCTTATCCAGCCCTAATCTCCAGTCTCTCATCTCCAGTTGCCAATTAGACATCATGAAGTACATATCCTGCAGACATCCAAAACTAAACTTATCTTTCTGTCCTTTTCTAACTTCCCTACTACTGACAAGGGTTTCAGATTCTTGAAACATGAAATAAAATCACCCATAGGTTTTATGTCCTACAGGTTAAGATTATTTTTAAAAAATAATTGACAGTCTAACATGATAGGCCTTTGGGGGAGCTATCCTGCATTTTGGTGATCACCACTTTCTTTGTATATGTTCATTCACAGGTCACACTTTTACAGAATTTGGTCACAACTGAGATTGTGTACTGGAACATAGTTTTTAGTCCTGTTTCAGGGCCTCCCTATTGCATCTAAGATCAAATGTAAAATCCTATTTGGCTTTTAAATCCCTTCCTAACCTTATACCCTCCACTATGGCTTCCCAAGTGAGTGGCCTCTCTGCCTTTCTTCAAACAAGACTTCATTTCCTGCACTTTCAGGGCTACCCCTCTCATGCCTGGAATGACTCCCCTCCTCATGTCTCCCTATTGGCTCTTCCTGGCTTCAAATCACAGTTAAAATCTCACCTTCTACCAGCAGCTTCTCCCCATTTCTCTTCATGCTAGCATCTTCTTATCATGGCTAGAGCTTGTCCATGTCTGGACAAACTTGTTTACCTGCTGTCTTGCCCCATTAGACTGTAAGCTCTTTTTGCCTTTATATCCCTGGCACTCAGCACAGTGCCTGGCACATAGTAGGTACTAATAAAAGCTTTTTGATTTGATTAAGGTACTTCTTCCTTATTCTTTATTGTTTAAAGACCTCTGATGATAGGTTCAGTAGACCTCTCAGGGCCTTGGTATGGTAACCTGAACTCATCATGGGCAAATCCAGCATGTTTCATGGCTTCATCAAGAACAGGTCACACAGACACCGTTGGCACAGACTTCAGCAGAGCATTGACAAAGAGGGGAGGAAGCACGGCAGGACAATACTTTATGTGAAAAGGATTTGGAGCATGAGCAGATCATGGTTTTGAGATCAGTCAAAAAGTTAACACAATCTTGGGCTACATCACAAAAGTTGTGCCCCAAACGAAGGTCACATTCCAAGGAGGCCCTGCCTTGCTCATGTTGGGAGGAAAGTGTTAAGATGTAGGTGCCCCATTTTAGAATGAACACTGAGTGATCAGGATAGAGAGGGAGCCTGGGGCCATGTCACACAACGGACACCTAAAAGGGACTGTTCATCTTCGACCTGCAGAAGAGAAGACAGGAGGAGAAATGATAGCGGTCCCCATGTATCTGAAGTGCTTTTGGATGGAAGAGGGACTGAGCAAGTGTGATGCCACATGGCAGGGTAAACGCTTGCAGATTCAGGTTCAGTGTAAGGGACAATTTCCAGATTTTTAGCGCTAACTAAAAATGGAATGGGTTACCTCACATGAATACTGGATGACCCCATCAGGGATGCTGTAAGCATTGTTCTTGGTTCTGGAAATTCCAACTTAATTCCATGTGAATTTCCTACCACATTAAGACAAGTGATGCAACATGGTATAAGGGTTCAAGTCCTGTCTCTAACACATCCTGACTGTGACCCTAGTCTAGAGGTCTAGCCTCTTAGTGCCACAGGCAGCTCTGCACAGAATGACCTGACCCACATCAGTCAAGGCCCTTTCCTCATGAGGAGCTACGTATATCAAGGAAGTCACAGGCCCAGCCCTCTCCCTGTCCTACCATAATACAGTCCTCCCTGAAGACAAGATGGTGACAAAGAGTCCTCTATTGGGAACTGAGTCTCAGACTAGAACAGTGTACTGGCTAGTGATGACCTATCTAACTTCACTTCTGTGGCCTGATTAGGAATCCAATTAGACTGAGATGACAGTACCCCTGAATCTGCCCAGTGTGACCCTGATTGGGAATGGTGATTCTTGGCTGGGCACCACACATTAGGCAGGATACCACACATTATCTGATCTAAGTTTTGCCTTTTCCCCCAGAATGATCTGTGCAGAGTTAGGGTTTGGTTAGTGGTCCTTTACAATGCATAGAAGTAACTGAAGTTAGTCACATCGGAATAGATATTTGTCCACATTGAGGGTTCTTAACCTAGCACCCACAAACTTTTTAAAAAGTCATTTTAATATCTATTTCAATGTAACTGTTTTGTTTGTAATTCTATAGATTGTATTGTATGCATTTAAAGACTGTTCTTAGGTCTATATATGTCACCAAGCTGCATATACACAAAAAAGTGCAAGAACCCCAGGTCAATATGGAAGTCACAGAAATTACTTTCTAAGAAAATTTCTATATCCTGTAATTTACTTTACAAACATTTTAAGTGACATTAATCTTTCTATTTTAGAGGCAGATACTTCAGCACAAATGTTGAATTTTGCTTCAGTACTGTACTGTAATGCTGTCCCTTTGGGGAAGCCAACTCTGTGGTAGGTGGAGCTTAAACTCGCCCCTCATATCACTGTGTCTCAGTCTAAGAGATGATGATACCACCTACATCTTAGCACAGGCTTGATGCTTTGGCAGCTTTAGTAAGAATAAAGCACCATTCAGAGCTGAGCTAAAGAAACAAAGAGATTCTTCATCAGTCAAACAACCCAAAGCCCAGAGAATCCCTCTCGGGAGCTCAGCTACCACTAATAAGAGCGAGACGAGGCATTAGATGACAGCGTCCTTTGCTTCATCTCCTTGCTATGTATGTTTCCGACAGGACGCTGAAGGACTCCTTCATGCCTCCTTCTGCCAGCCCGCTCGATCAAGAGCTCACACTCAACATGTGACCAGGCAGTGCTGGGCTAGCTGCTCACAACTAAGAATTTTGTTACAATTCAAGTACCACTTTATCATTATTCATGAGAAAGTTACTATCTCTCCAAATGGTGTTTCTCAAGGATGTTTTTTCTGTCTCTGCCTGACACTTGCTCCTACCATAATTTCTTACATAGACGTCAACAGAATAGCACTAGTTCAAATAAAGGACAATACCTATATTTTCTGTTTCCTAACAGAAAATAAGAATAAGCAATTTCCCCATTGAAACCAAAAACAAGGAAATTTTGCAGAATTTAGCCACAAAAGTAAATGTTACCTCAGTTAATAATGGATTTGAGGAATTCATAGCTGTTGAGATGACCAAAATCTGTGGGGGGAAAAAAGTTAAGTGATGTAAAAATGACTTGTCAAAACTACAATTAAATATTTCCAATTAAATCAAACTACAACAAAAATAAATTAGCATTTATTAAGTGCCTACTAACATCCAAGCATGGGGCTAAGTGCTAGGGATACAGAGGAAGGCTAAAACAATCCCTGCTTCAAAGAGGGTGAAATGGGAGAGACAGGAGCCAACAAACAGGAGAGAACCTGAGAGGGAAGGAGGAGCTGGGATTAAAGGGCAATGGGGCAGGCTTCCTAGAGGAGGGGGCAAACACCGAGGATTATCAGGATTCTTCTTTCTGAAAACATGGAGTTGGCTGGCTGTAACTTGGGGCTCACCTGAGCAGGTCAGGGAGGCTCCACCCAAACCCAGCCCGCTTCCTTCTCTAAATGAGAAGAAACATCCATAACCACAAATTCCAGCCCTCCCCCAATCTTCCCACTACCCTCTGGTGATCAGCTAGGCTGGCCCATTAACTGGTCAGAAAATCAGAACAGTATTTACTGCCTGCTGGGTACCTGGTGTACATGACACACAGAGGAAATACTGAGACCATTCTTGTCTACTTACAACCTAGGAGAGGAAAGAACAGGCGCCCCTCTGTCTAGGTAACGTGTATAGAAAATAAGGACAATGTCGTATTTGGGGGAAATCAGGAAGGGTCTTATTGCAGGAGGTGTCACCTGAGCTGATGGAAGGATAAAAAGTGGCCGAGGTGAAGAGAGGGGTGTCCTAGACATGCTATGCATGGGCGGCCACAAGTTTGGTTGGAGTGTGGAGTGGGCGAGGGAGGGATGAAGACAGGCCAGAATCACACAGCCAGTGAAAGGCTCTGCTCACCATGAAGACTACTGAGGGCCTCTGCCTGGAGCAGTTAAGGCCACACGGGTGGAGAACATGGAGATGTCTGGGCTGGAAAACAGGTGCTGGTGCCTTCAGTTTTGAGAAGGTAACAAGGAGAAGCAGGATGAGCTGCTTCCTTTGGCTCCAGGAAAGAACTAGAAGCAATGGGCAGAGTACCAAGAGTAGTCAAGTTAGGGGGGATGGGCACTGGCACCATCAAAGGAAACTCCCCCACCTGATCTACAGTGAAGGGCTTTCGAGCAGGTGCCAGGGCTCTGAGTGCTAAGGGACTTAACCAGGGCAGTCCATCATTGTGTGCCAGAGCCAGGATTTGAATCCAGGTCTTCCTGGCTCTCCACCCACTACGCCACACTGCCTCCTTCCTAATAAAAACCATCTCCAGGTGGAAGGGGCAGGCTCTCCTGGGAGCTCTCCAAGCATAGCGAGACACTTGTGGTGATGAAGAAAAGACTTGAGTTTGGGTTGGTCCAGATGGCTGCTGAGGTCAGTGCCAAACACTGATTCTATACAGCTCAATGAGTCAGTCCAACAGAACCCAAATGTGGAGCAGACACCAGAAAGTGCAGAAAGGAACCAGGCTGGCCCTGGGCTGAACAGGAAGGATGTAGCAGGGTGGAGGCTTTGGGAAATTGTGCAGCATTGTCAATGCTCCTTGAAATAAAAACCCATCTTTCAAACCCTAGGGTTCCCCTGGTACTGCTCTAGGGCTGTGAATAATAAAATATCACCATGTCCAGTGAGGGCAAATACAGATGACTTCCAGGACAATGGGGAAGGCCTGTCATGCAGTCTAATGATCGATTAAGAACAGGGGTAGAAAACATCCTGGAAGGAAGGCCTGCTGCAGGACCCCAGACAAGCTGCCCCAGCACAGACAGGTACCTATGTTCCCTAGGGATCGTGGCTGGAAGGCAAAGATAAGGGTCACAGGGCATGGGACAGCCTGGTGGGTGGGATTTCCACAAAAAGAAAGAAGCACCGACTTTGAGGAGGTCACAGATCCAGCGAGGAGGTAAGGATTAGTGAATGGTTCTGAGTTATCCAGCCTTGACTTCAGCGTTCACACTTACACTTGCAGAGTTAATGGAAATAAGGAGGGCATGTGTGCACATTATGTTACATATTAAGGACAACAATGGGCCTAGAGCAAGTAACTGTCAGAGGCCAGGAGGCTAATATTAGACCAGATCCTAAAGTAACTCAGAGGAGAGTATCTTAAATGCAACCAGCAGCACTAAGGGCACAAGCTGTCAGCATATACAGATGCTCCTTGAAATGAAATAAATTATTTTTATCACACTGGCACAGAAATGAAGTGCTGGTGAGAATTTCTGCCAACGAGTACATTTTTTTAAACTTATGATCTTGTTTTTAAATAGAAAAGACCAACTGAAATGGGTTGTTTACATTTTTGATTACACACCAGAACCCGACTGCTAAGGCAGCTTCTGTTACACAGAAGATGTTCCAGAATCATTTAAAAATATGACAAAAGTCAATGTTATAATTAGTCTTTCTTCACCTTTTGGGGGGGTTAGATTTCATTTCACACTTGAAATGAGAAAATATGCCTCTTTAAGTATAATAAAGAAAGAACTTTTGGGCTGACAGCCTCATTGAGGAAGATTTTAATTTAATGATTTAATAAATCTTGCCTCAGCTTCCTTCCTAATTAAACTGTGGGTGGAATGGCTGACGGGCACAGTTAGGCCTCACCCAGACAGAGCGAGGTGATGGTTCTGGGGGCTAGAAATGCTTCTGCATAATCACACAAAATGCTCTTCCTCTAGTTATTTAGAAATTCTAATTACAGCGATGGAAGATTTCTCCTGAAAACTAGGCCCAACAATGACAAAGACACAGCCATTCTCGGAGCTGTGTCTCACTTTCCCCTAAATCATGGCTGAATTTAATCTCAAAGTGACTCATGCAAAAATTCGGATTTTCTTCTGGATTGTTCCCCCCTCCCCTATGATCTGAATAAAAACAAAAATATTTTCTTCAATGTGAGGCCTGAAATCAGTCCAACGTCTTCTCTATTCCCCTCCCTGCTATTAATTACCATGCAACCCACCGGTTTAACTACTTTCATAGATATTGCATACCACCAATTCTAAAAACTTGTCTAAGCTTTTAAAGTTTTTTGGGGGGGAGGAGGGAAGGGGAGGACAGAAGGAGGACACGTTCTAGTACTCTATAACATTTACAGAGCTAAAACAGGAAAAAAAATGTTCACCTGTCGGGTGATATAAAGCCAATCTTCTTCTAAATGTAGCAGAATAATTTTCTCCACCTCAAGCACAGTTAAAGCCTTCGGTCTATTCATTACTGTCTTTTTATAGTATTTTTATTTAATAAAACCTATTAAGACGACCATACAAATCTCTTTACTTAGCTTTTATCTTTTAACTGATCAATTTTTATATTGCTGACATCCCTTCTTGCCCATCTGCTCATTTAAACATTCATAGTATCTGAGATATGTCTCCGGAGAAAATGTCGGTACAATTTGTTAGAGCTGGCGAATGTGTGCGAGTCAGTGAGAGCACATGACGAAATGCTTCTCACAGAATCAGATTTGTTTCTGTAGTAAGCAGAACTGTTTAAACGTTATTTATTTTTATGTTTCAAAGAAAATATATTGTGAAGTGCTGCACTGATTTAAGATGCACCAATGTCTGTGTACACGCTGCAGAAGGAGAATTTATGAAAGCTTTGCACAAGCCCTTTAATTGAATTTTCCAAATCTCTCACCACACACAAATAATCAATACCTTCTGCAGAGAAAACCAGTCAGAGTTATTACGGTCTTTCTTTTTCATTCTGTTGTCATCAGCACATCCCGAGCACCTGGATAGCGTTGATGTCTGAGGAGCACTTTGTTTAGGCCTCTCTCACACATAATTGTTGCTAAGTGAGTCCAACCCGACAGCACTTCTCAAAACTATTTACTCATCATTTAAATGATCAAATGACATTCCTTTTAGAGCAAGAAATTGCGAATACAGTAGAAATTATTGAGTAGCCCCTGAATATTAATGGACCAGTCTAAGGATTTCACTAAACCCCTGGGCAAGATGAATGTAGTCATTTTTTAAATGATCTGTACATCTGTTACAAAAACATTGGTAAACAGAGCACAAAAATCAGAAGCCTACCAGTGGCTTCTCTGGGGTCTGCATGAGGTCAGCAAGCGTCCATGAATGTACACACATGAATGTCCACTGAGGGTCAGAAAAGGAAGACTTCCATTTCTCTTCCCAAGAACACTGGGTGTGACGGCATTAGAGCAGGACATTTTTTGTTGTTGTTCCCCAAAAATTCATCTTTAAAACTTCAAAATGAGGCTTCTTCAACTGAAACACATCTTTGGGAAAAGATGTAGACGAATGTACACATAAAAAAGAAACAAAGAGTCATCTTATGGGAATAAAAGTGTGGAGCCTGGAGGCTGATTTTTTTTCCCCAAAGAAGACTGAGTGGGAGAGAGAATCACACATTTTTAAGTTAAAAGGGAAAAAAAACCCTCCTCTAGTGGGTGGTGGAAAGAAAAGGCAATATTCAATCTACAACACAGTCTGAGAATAATGGAAGAATTTGGTCATTTAAAAATCCTTCAACCAAGCCTCCCTTTACAATGTAAAAAGAACATAGCAGACTGTGAAAAGTCATCAAAATTCTGGTTCAGACAAATTTTTTTTCAAGCCTAGACCTAGAAATTCTGTAAATATTTTCTACAATAAATAGCTGAAACAGTCAGTTTTGGAGGAATACTGTTTGCTCTCAGCACACAAAGTTCGACCTTCCATTTCCATTTAAAATATGCAGAGCCTAACCTACACATTTCTTCTCAGAACAGATGAAATGTGTTTTGGACTGAAGCTCATGGTCTCGATTTCATCTCTTGGCAAATGCTGTATGTACGGTCTGCTTACACTCTAACCAAAAACATTTTGTTTACTCTGAGTGCTAGTCACGGACAAACAAGGAAGCTCTTTTTTATGTGCCTAACAAAAAATGAACACACCCGATGCTGAAGAATGCTGCCCATTGACTAAGGAATGTTTTGTATCGAGTTGTTTTAAGTAGAGGCTGTTTATGTAAAGTAAATAAATTTCATGCCTTACCATGTGATGACAATGTGACATTCCATCTGTATCAACCCACAGAATGGGCCTAGGTTTTAAATCTTCAGCATAACTAATTAAAAATAATTATGAAAATCCACATCCACATCCAAGAGTCAAAGAATCCTTCATTCCACCGTTTACCAAATGGCCACGAAGTTAACAATCTTAGGGAACGTGGAGTCAGGAGTACTTCCTGCTATGTGGTGCGGCTCTGTACTTGGAAATGAACTCTCTTCTGTTGCTCACAAAACTGAATTCATTGGATTCTATTTCTTCACGCTGGCAAGAAGATTCACCTTCCCTCTGCCCAAGGTGCACACTTCAATTGTATAAACAAGGAAGCATCTACTTATCTGAAATCATTTTCTTCTTATTGCTAATATGAGAAATGCAACCTCCACGGAACAAAACAAGATCAGTAATGAAATGGATAAATAAATAAACGACATAAAACCCCAAAGTCAGGGGCCAGGGGCAGGAATTCTCCTGATGCTGCTAATTCCATAAGCATTTTACAAATGCCCTTTATAAGCCCATGACAACTCTAGCCCTGTTGGATAGTCTTTGATCAGTGAAAATAATTATGTGTTTTTCTGGGGTTTCACCATTATATTAAATGGCAAAACCCAAGGTCTCACTAAGGCTATCTAATTTTTATAATTCGTAATACCATCAAAACCCCAGGAATCCACAAAATTAGCTGGTATTTCCCCCTGTAACTCCTGAAATCTTTAACGGTATAACAGAGAAAAGAGACAGCAAAGGAAAATGTAAAAGAAAGAAAAAGCTGGAAGTAAGCACCAGCATGGAAATAAGCCAAAGCTGATCCTTTCTGAATCTAGGTTAAAACTCACTTCGAAGAAACCTCGCCTACATTTCCCTTCCTCCCATCTGCTAATGTCTGACGCTGAGACCACAGGTAAACAACAACCAAAAGGGCGGGCCCACGACTCCTTCACTAACAATACAGAAAATCGGGCAAAAGCAGCACAAAGTTCAGAAAGCAAGGACTTCCTGGTGAGAGCACCAACTAAGAACACGGCAGGGAATTAGCAAAACTGTTTCACATGCTATTGCGCCACAAGAAATGATGAACAAGGAGACTTCAGGGAGGCCTGGAAGGACTTGTATGATCTGATGCTGAGCGAGAGGAGCAGAACCAGGAGAACTTTGTGCACAGCAACGACCACAGTGTGCGAGAGTGTTTTCTGGTAGACTTGGAACTTTGTAATAACGCAAGAACTTAAAAAAAAAAAAAATTCCCAATGGTTTTCTAAGGCAAAATGCCTTCCACGTTCAGAGAAAGAACTATGGAATTCATTCGCAGAATGTAGCAGATCGTGTGTGTGTGTGTGTGTGTGTGTGTGTGTGTGTGTGTGTATTATGTTTTGATTTGTTATATGATTTCTTCCATTTATTTTAGTTCATCTACATAGCATGACTTCAGTGAAAACGTATTCAATAGGAAAGTATATGTAGGTCCTATATAGAATTGTATGCTATCGTGGGGAGGGAGGGGGTAGATGGGGGTAAGTGTGGGGGGGTAAAAATCTAAGTTTTATGGTAGTGATTGTAGAATATTAAAAAAAATAAAAAAAAAACTATTTCACAAACTGCATTACCTAAGATACAATATACTGAAAAAACAAGCTTTAATCCACCTGTCTGGGGGCAGCAATTTTCAAAAACTATCTGAACATTGAGAGGCTGCTTACATCAGCACAAGGAAAAGGGGATGCTTCCCTCTTAGGGCCCCAAAGGAGGGGCCTTTGGAACGCTATCTGGAACGCACTTCTTCTTTTCTTGTTGTTAGCTTCAGTTCTCATGTAGTATATGATGAATCCATGCTGAAAGGTTTTTAATTACAACTCAGATCACCACAGCTTTGTGATGTTTTAGGGGTATGAGTATGGGAGGGGAAGCTATTTACACATGTGAAATACCCTCCACAGCAGCAAGGAATAGTGTATTTATCAGATTTATGGAGAAGGGAAGAATTTTTTACTAAAGAAGAGATAGAAAGCATTATGAAAGGCAAAATGGATAATTTTGATTACATTAAACTGAGAAGTTTTTGCACAACCAAACCCAATGCAACCAAAATCCAGAGGGATGTAGTAAATTGGGAAAGAATTTTTACAGCTAAGCTTGGGGATAAAGGCCTCATTTCTAGAATATATAGAGAACTGACTCAAATGTATAATCATACAAGTCATTCCCCAATTGATAAATGGTCAAAGGATATGAACAGGCAATTTTCAGAAGAAGAAATTAAAGATATCTATAATCATATGAAAAAATGCTCTATTGATTAGAGAGATGCAAATCAAAACAACTCTGAGGTACCACATCACACCTATAAGATTGGCAAACATGACAGAACAAGAAAATGATAAATGCTGGAGAGGATGTGGGAGAGTTGGAACACTAATTCATTGTTGGTGGATCTGCGAGCGCATCCAACCATTCTGGAGAGCAATTTGGAACTATGCCCAAAGGGCTACAAAAATGTGCATACCCTTTGACCCAGCAATATCGCTACTAGGACTGTATCCCCAAGAGATCATAAAAATGGGAAAGGGTCCCACATGTACAAAAATATTTATAACAGCACTCTTTGTAGTTGCCAAAATCTGGAAGTCAAGGGGATGCCCATCAATTGGGGAATGGCTGAATAAATTATGGTATATGACTGTAATGGAGTACTATTGTGCCATAAGAAATGATGAACAAGAAGACTTCAGAGAGGCCTGGAAGGACTTATATGACCTGATGCTGAGTGAAAGGAGCAGAACCAGGAGAACTTTGTGCACAGCAACGACCACAGTGTGCGAGAGTTTTTTCTGGCAGACTTGGAATTTTGTAATAATGCAAAAACTTCGCCCCCCCCAAAAAAATCCCAATGGTGGTTCTCAAGGCAAAATGCCTTCCACACTCAGAGAAAGAAATATGGAAGTCATTCGCAGAATGTAGCGGATCATGTTTGTGTATGTGTGTGTGTTTGTGTATCATGTTCTGATTTGTTATACGATTTCTTTCATTTATCTTAGTCTGACTACATAGCATGACTATAGTGAGAATGTACTCAATAGGAAAGTGTACGTAGAACCTATACAGAACTGTATGCAGTCGTGGGGAGGGAGGGGGGTAGTGGGGGGGATAAAATCTCCATTGTACGGCAGTGAGTGTTAAACATTAAAAAATAACTGTTTACCCAACATCTGCCCATCATCAATTCTAATCCCTTGCCACACCCTTTCTTGTACTGGACTTCCATTAATTCTTTTTTTTTTTTTTATATTTTTATTTTGTAATGTTTAACAATCACTGCCATACAATTGCGATTTTATCCTTCCCCACCTACTCCCCACTACCCCCCTCCCTCCCCACGACTGCATACAATTCTGTATAGATTCTACATATACTTTCCTATTGAGTATATTTTCACTATAGTCATGCTATGTAGTCAGACTAAGATAAATGAAAGAAATCGTGTAACAAATCAGAACATGATACACAAACACATACACATACACAAACATGATCTGCTACAATATGTGAGTGACTTCCATATTTCTCTCTCTGAGAGTGGCAGGCATTTTGCCTTGAGATCCTCCATTGGGATTTTTTTTTTTTTTTGGTAAGAAGTTCTTGTGTTATTACAAAAATCTAAGTCTACCAGAAAAAACTCTCACACACTGTGGTTGTTGCTGTGCATAAAGTTCTCCTGGTTCTGCTCCTTTCACTCAGCATCAGGTCATATAAGTCCTTCCAGGCCTCTCTGAAGTCTTCTTGTTCATCATTTCTTATGGCACAATAGTACTCCATTACATTCATATACCATAATTTATTCAGCCATTCCCCAATTGATGGACATCCCCTTGACTTCCAGTTTTTGGCAACTACAAAGAGTGCTGCTATAAATATTTTTGTACATGTGGGACCTTTTTCCATTTTTATGATCTCTTGGGGATACAGTCCTAGTAGCGATATTGCTGGGTCAAAGGGTATGCACATTTTTGTAGCCCTTTGGGCATAGTTCCAAATTGCTCTCCAGAATGGTTGGATGCGCTCGCAGCTCCACCAACAATGAATTAGTGTTCCAACTTTCCCACATCCTCTCCAGCATTTATCATTTTCTTGTTCTGTCATGTTTGCCAATCTTATAGGTGTGATGTGGTACCTCAGAGTTGTTTTGATTTGCATCTCTCTAACCAATAGTGATTTAGAGCATTTTTTCATATGATTATAGATAGCTTTAATTTCTTCCTCTGAAAATTGCCTGTTCATATCCTTTGACCATTTATCAATTGGGGAATGACTTGTATGATTATACATTTGGATCAGTTCTCTATATATTCTAGAAATAAGGCCTTTATCCCCGAGCTTAGCTGTAAAAATTCTTTCCCAATTTACTACATCCCTCTGGATTTTGGTTGCATTGGGTTTGGTTGTGCAAAAACTTCTCAGTTTAATGTAATCAAAGTTATCCATTTTGCATTTCATAATGCATTCTATCTCTCCTTTAGTAAAGAATTTTTCCCTTCTCCATAGATCTGATAAATACACTATTCCTTGCTTCTCCAGTTTATTCATGGTATCAATCTTTATACCTAAATCATGTACCCATTTGGACTTTATTCTTGTGTACGGTGTCAGGTATGGGTCTATGCCTAATTTCCGCCACACTGTTATCCAGTTTTCCCAGCAATTTTTGTCAAACAATGAGTTCTTGTCCCAGAAGCTGGGGTCCTTGGGTTTATCAAACAGAAGGTTGCTATATTCCTTGCCTACTGCATCTTGAGTGCCAAGTCTATTCCACTTGTCTACCTCTCTGTTTCTTAGCCAATACCAAGTGGTTTTGATAATTGCTGCTTTATAGTACAGTTTGAGGTCTGGTAGCGCTAGGCCACCTTCCCAAGCATTTCTTTTCATTAGTCCCTTTGATATTCTGGACCTTTTGTTTTTCCAAATGAATTTTGATATTACTTTGTCCAGCTCTAGAAAGTAATTGTCTGATAGTTTAATTGGTATGGCACTAAATAAGTATATGACTTCCATTAATTCTAATGTGGGGTAGGGGAATCAAGCAGTCACTTGTGGATTGCTCTAATTATTATTATTTTTATATACATTGTTTTCATTCTTTCTGTGATTAAACATTTATTAAAATTAAAAAAAAAATATTTCTTGTTTAAAAAAAAAAAGAAATACCCTCCACAGATGCAGATAGTGATCAACAACTCCGGGAGGCTTAAGAAATATCCTCAGGGGAGTGAGGTGACCTGCCTCTGGTCACTCTGGCAAAAACAAGGTGAGATCTGAACCCAGGACTTCCTGGATCAAAGGCCAGCATGTTAACAAAGGAACCAACAGTGCAGCTCTGTCTGAAGCAAGAAACCACTGCGTTTGAGTGAGTGCTATCAGGCCCAAACTAATTCATCAAAGACATCAAACCACAGAAATTTAAACCAAGAAAAATCAGGGGAGATTTTCTGATAGCAAGAAGTATGCAGACACTACTCAACTTGGTGTCTCACTCTGAGAAATGCTCCCAGGAAGGAGAGCTCAGACTTTTCTGGACTTTGTGGGTCCCCTACAGACTGAGGCACTGGCAGCTCTGATTATCTATCTGCTGGGTGACAAGTTCTCTCTGTTTCTCAAAAGAAAAAGGTCCAACCTGCACCACACACTCAAAGCTGTGTTCAAATGACATGACAGTGTTGTCTGAGAGGGAGGTCTCAGGCCTCTGCACCTCTCCAGTTTCTCACATGAAATTCACAGCCTTTCCCAAGACATCCAGCTCCAAAGGACTCTGGGGATGACTCTCCTCCCTGAATCAATCAATCTGGAGGTGTTATCATATGAGAGAGGACAACAAACATGCTCACCTCGTGGGAAATGTTTTGGTGTTTTCTTTTTCAGCTGTTCCTGTTTTCTTACTTTCATCACTGAAAAACAAAAATCACCTTTCTAAGTTAATACCCACCAGCTCTCAGGTGCCCCTCCACAGAAAAAGCAGCTTTGTCACGAGAAGAAAGAGAAATCAGAGAGAATTGCAGGCATAAGATGTATAACCTTAACATATATAACTTTAGGGTTTCCTAAACTAAGTTAGGCCTGGGACCCTTTGGGGCTTGGAACATACTGAGAAGCCCAGACATGGAAAACATGGTCTGAGGGATTGGTGGTTTTGGAATCCTTGGATAAAGAGGAGCTGGGAAATCTTTGGAACAAAAAGAGGAAATTAAGACTGCATATGGAAGACCTCTACATGAAACAACTATTTCTAATAACACATATTTGATATTTCAGATGGAAAAATATCACCAGCACTGAAATTCTTTCATGGAACCCAGTTTACAGGATGATAATATTAACTCACAAAGCACCTAAGGTTTGCAATTTGCTTTCCATTCACTATCTTCCTTGATCCTCAGGACGATCTGTAACATGGGTATCACTTTCCCAATTTCTCAGGCAAGGAAACTGAGACTCCCAGATCTTCCCTTACCCCAGGGCGGGAGGCATGACAGCATCAAGGGCTCATGTAGCGCTCATTCCAAGCACTTCCATGAGCACTCACTGCACAAACAATGGCCTTTATGATATAAAAACCCTGGGAAATGCCATGCCCCTACTGAGGAGCAGCTACCTGGAGCCACAGCATGCCTGTCACTATTGAGGATCGTAGTAATGCATCAACTACATTTAAGAATCTGATCAGACTAAAAATATGAAATCCTTCTTCAAATGGCTAATTATGGAAGGAACATCTTTTGCACAAATTGCAAAGCTTAGGAAACAATCTGGAAAAGTGCAGAAGCGCTCCACCATGGTCATTACTCAGTTCTCTGGTCTTCTGCACTTGGCTTCTCAAGTCCAAGGACGTACAGGAAGCATCCAAGAGACCTTCCAGCTCTGGCTGGCTCAACAAGGCCTGAAACAAAGGGGGAGCACGTTACAATTCTGTTAAAGGAGTCGCTGAGTCTGCTCATCACCATTACTTCAGGTGGATGTTTTAGTGTTCTGCTTGGCCAAACAAAGCATCCTATGGCCATTTTCTGCATTTGAAATTGTAAGCTCTTCAGTGTTAAGGAAGACCTACCCAAAGGGCTGATGACATCTCAAGCACAGCAAAGCTTCAGGGTAATTCACTGACTGCCCATGAAGGGCCACCCTGGAGGTCACAGCACTTGCAGGGTCACAGAGCTGCTTAAAAAAGGCTGAACACTGCTAAGTACAAGGAGATGCATAAATTATGCGTCCACATGGTGCTTTCAACACACATACACGTAATTCTACTGGAAAATGTATCATCATCAGTGAATAAAAGGACAAAGTACTTAGGTATGTGAGGTCAGGAGAAGGAAAGGTCAGAAAATCTAAAACTAGTTAAATGTCCTCAAATTTCATGTAAGTTTGCAAAACATCAATTTTATTGGGGAAAAAACTCCAGGAAACAAAAATGGTAAGTTTCACAAAACTGTTTAAAAACATGGTTAAAAAAATAAAGTTGTCATTATCGAATGTGATGAAATATAAGCAGCAGCCTAATCTCTTATCCCTAAAACTCACTGGGAGTTTTAGTTCTCTTTTTGAGAACATGCAGAAAACATTTCTGTTCCTAGTATCAGGATCAAATTAAAATGTGAGAAAATGATATTCAAGAAAAAGACAAACCTGTAAATGTTTTAAACTTTTCCATGTTTCTGTGAATTTTTCTAAGGAGCTGTCAATCTTACAGAGTAATACCATGATGCTAGAAAAAGGAAAAAAACACAAAAATTACATGGAGCAGGATTGTATATTTAAACATCTTAAGTCATTTTCACCATTTTTAATAATCCTCCTTCTTTAGAAATATTAGATGTAGCCCCCTAGGGATTTCTTTACTCCTCAGCACCTGTGCTTTTTGCAGGATACAGTCAAGATGCTAGTAGTTTGTAGTCTGCCAACTTCAGGTAGTGGCAGAGTGAGGAGAGCGCTGGGCCTGGAGTGAGGAAGTCCTGAGTTCAAATCCTGCCTCAGACACTTACTAGCTATGTGACCCTGGGCAAGTCATTGAAGGGTTGCTTGCCTCAGTTTCCCTACCTGTGAAATGGGGATAATTACACCACACTGCAGGTTGTTGTGAGGATCTAAAGAGATAGTTGTAAAGCACTTAGTACAGTACCTGGCACACAGGCATCACTATAGAAATGCTTCTTAGTCCCTCCTCTATACTGACCCCAGGACGTCCCCTTCTTTCCTGCCCTCCTTCTAGGGGCCTTGGACTTCTCAGTGATACTTCCCAGTTCCCTAACTACTCACTTACCTGCCTTATTCCTCTTTTCTGTCTCTGCTACACACAGAGACTGTCATGCCTGGATCTTGCCTTCACCCATAGGTGGTCATGAACTCCAAAAGTTCTTTATGTGGTCAGAACCTTTTGTCGCTCCCTCTTTCCTTGTGGCGTACAGCCCCTAACTGTTCTCCATTCTCCCCATGACCTGGATCCCTCCGCTGCTTAGTTCAGTTTTGTGCCTATTGTATCCCCATTAGAATATAAGCTCCTCCAGGGCAGGAACTTGTTTTTGCCTTTATTTTGTGCGTCCAGCACTTACTGCCTAGCAAACAGTAAGTGCTTAATACATGCTGCTGTTGGTCTGCACACTGGCTCAGTGATGGAAGTGTCATTTCTAGCAATTTTCTCATAGCTATACCTTCTCCTTCTCCCTGTGTCTCCCTTAGTAGGGCAAGTGAAGGCCAGCTTGTTTTTGTGCCTCTGAAGTCCATGCCTCCATGCTGACACGCTACAATGGCCACTTTTGGGTCACCCCAAAGCCTCCAATCCTTAGCAGAGGACCAAGGCACCTGGGCTGAGGCTGAGGGTCCAAAACACTGTCATTAGGCCGGCAGAGAACTGCCTTTCTGAACTGTACTGGGGCCAATTCTACTGAACTAGTATTCACCAAGTCACCACACACCCTCATTATTATGGCACATGCATGCATGTGTGTGAGCATGCGTGCGTATGTATGTGTATATGTGTCCATGCCAAATTTATGGCTGAAGGCTATTCCTGAGAGACCTGGAGTGATTTCATTAAAAACTTCAAGACCCCAGTGGCTTCTGGGAACTTCCAAATCACAGAATTACAAGTCTGCTTCTGGCTTCTGAATCCTGGGCTTCTGAGGACAGCAGCATGAGAGGGCAATGGAAGCTCTATTGCTTAGTCATGACTTCCCCCTGGCCTCTTCACCATGCATCTGTCCTATGCTTTGGGATTGGGCTCCCCGCTTCTCTCTCTGCCCTTCCTCACCTGATGTTCTCACTAGCTGCCAAGGGTCTAATGACTATCTCTCTGCGGAGAACTCCCAGATCTTCATGCCCAGCTTGGGTTTCCTCAGATCCAGGCCCATCTCCAACAGCTTGCTGGATGTTTCATACTCTGTCCCATTGCCATCTCAAACTTTCCACATACAAATATGAACTCTTTTACTTTTCCCCTGAATTTCCCTGTTTTTGCCTTCCTTCCAGTACCCCAAGTTCACAAACTCTGAATAGTCCATGGCTCCAATTCCACCCCACCTCACTTCTCCCACCAGTTCCCAATCTTATCATGTCTATCTCCCCAGCACTCCACAGGAGCCTCCTCCTCTCTAACCACCATATGGGGAAAGCTGGGGTGCTCCTCCCCTCTGGCCTGGCCTAGCACAGGAGCCTCCTTTATCTCCCTGTGGCCTCCAGCCTGACACAGCTGTCCTCAGGGAAAGGCTGTCCTCCCTCACTGCCCTGCAGGGGCTCCCTGTGGCTTATAAATCCAGCTTTGAAAGTCTCTCATAACTTCACCCACACCCCTTCCTGGTGAGCTGTCTAGCCTTGGCTTTTCCCTTCCATATCACACTCCATGACTGGGATGCCCTCCTTGCTCATCTGTCCCTACAGACTCCCTTAGAGATTCTGGTCCAGCTGCACCTTCTCCAAGCAGCCTGTCCTGACCCATTCTAGTTATACGAGCGTTCCCTTCAAAAGTTCACCTTCATTAATTTTGTGTCTGGGGCCATTTTGATTTTGTGTTTGCATTCCCAGCAGCTACCATGGTGCCTGGCACTCAGGAAACACTGATTAAGCACCTACTATGTACCAGGTGCCAAGTGCTGGGGAGTACAAAGACAGGTTCAAGATGTCCCTGCCCTGGAGGAGCTTATAATCCAGTGGAGAAGACCAGAAAACAGTCTATGTACACACAAATTACAAGCAGAATAAAAAGGAAGTGACTAACACAGCGAAAGCACTAGAATGAAGAGGGGACAAGAAAGGTTTCTTCTAGAAGCCTGGCACATAGGAGAAATGTAATTAATGCTCATGGATTGATTAAAACTGACATTTTCTGATGAGGCAACAAAAGTATCAACTTTTTTTAGAAACATAAAAGAATGCAAAGGAAGACCGATTACCTGTACCTTTTAAAATACTGAGCATCCAAGGGTACAGGAGGTTGACCCTTTGTGAGTTATGATTTTGTGATCTAAAATGTTAACAAGGGCACAGGTGGAATTTTCCCCCACCTTGCTGCATGACCCTCTCCCCATATCCTCCCACCCCTTGTTCTGCCCCTAGGTCTACCTCCTTCCTGAAAGAATCTTTACAGCACAACGATGAGAACTCTACATTTTGTCTGTTAAAGTACAAAACCGAGATAAATCTTGGCCAGTGATTACGTATTTGCCATAAATGTATTACATAACTAACACGTTCCTACCAAAGTGGTTTATGCAGTTTTTGTCAGGAAAATATCTCTGGACGTTGGTGAAATGCACCTTCTCTAGACTCCAAAAGGACCCTGACCTCACCAGAAATCAGTTTCAAAATGATTCTTATGGAAAATGCAAAGTCATGAGGATTATATTTTCTGCAGAGCAGATGGTACAAGCATAGGAAATGCCACTGCTAGTGTATTATGTAGTTTCCCTCTCAGAACATAAAGTGTATGGAAGATCACATAAAATATTAGTGTGTAGGTGTTTGTTTGTAAATGTGCTTTATTGGCATGGAACTAACGGCTTGCTGTTGGACAATTTTAAAAAAATACACTGCATGGTACTAGATTTCTGTGTTAAGAGCACTCTGGCAGTCCTGTTCTTTAGACTGCTACTTGCTTGAAAAAGAAACACCACACTTTAAGGACACAAGCACAGCTTCAAAAACCAATAGGGCTGTGCTTTGTTTATAGTGAGGCAAGAATCATTCAACTTTTCTATGGTGACATGGAGATTTGAGAGAAGCTGAAAATTCAAGTTAAAAGAAAAGCTACATTGCCTGATTACTGGATATCTCAGGAGAAAGTGTGTTTATCTTTTGATTACCTAGGAAGTTTTATTTGAAATAAGTAAACGCATCTCTAAATAGCGCCATTACTGTTCATGTGGCCAGGAGTCAGTTAAATTGCCTTAGCCTTCATTTTCTCATGCACAAAATGGGGATAAAAATATTTTTATTTTCTATCTACTTATTTGTCTTTGGTCAACTATGAAGTGCTAGATAGATGGGACATAACTCTTCCCTACAAACTACACTTAACAAGAAACACACATCTTCAAAAAGAAACAAAAAATTTTTTGGCCTAAGTCTACCTGACCTAAGTTTGGATCTGGATCATCAGTAGCAACAATTCTCCTCTTATCAGTGACCTTCTATGAACTTCTATTAGAAATCAGAATTCTATTTCTCAAGTTGCAGCTCCATGAAATAATGACCAGCTTTACATCATGCACCCCCTTAGTTCCACTGTCTATCTGGTCATTCTGACCTGGCAAGTATAATCTGAGGCTACATGGACCCACTTATTTCCCCACCTCTGGACTACAGTCTGTAGTTCTTAGCCTTTTGGGTGCTGGAAGCTTGGACATGCAGGGAAGCCTCAGGACCACTTCTCAAAATCATGTTTCTAAAGGTCTGAAGTTTAAATCTTTGAAGAAGTCTCAGGTAATTGTGATATAGTTTTGAGAGACACCCTACTTGTTGAGTCCCCCAGAGATCTATGCCTGCATGAGATCTTTCTTGCGGGAGAGAATGAATAAGGCAGGAGCAAGGATGGTATGCACTCCATTTATTCTCAGCTAGCTCAGAGTATATATAGGCATTCTACTTCCATGCCTGCAAGAAGCTTGTATACACTGTGTGCTGAGCTTATGTGCTTGGCTGTTACTGCTTCTGCTCAACATAATCGCTGAAGGTTGGTTATTGTTTAAGGGTGGTCCATCACGTAAGTCATGCAAGGACATGACGTCTCAAGAGATTTCTCCCGAGGACACCATGACCCTGATAACCTGAGAGTTCCAAACCCCTTATACCTACTGAAGAAAATCCTTTAAAAAAGTGTTGTTCTGTGCTGCCTGGATGTTTAACCCTTGGATGCCCTAGAGCTCTCAGCACAGTCATGGGAAGCCTATGGATCCCCTGCCTAGAAGCATACTTTTAAATGAATAAAATACACAGGACTGGAAAGGAAAACATAGATTAGTAAAAAATACAGATGAGATTTTTTTCCCCCACCCCAAGCATTTATTAAGTGTTTCTTATGTGCCGGGCTGGCATAGGGTGGAGGTGTTATGATATGAACTCTTCAGTCCTTTCTGTTTTAAATCTTATGGCTGTGACATGGATAGGAGTCCTGGCTGCACCACTTACTACCTGTCTTACCCCCACAGTCACTGAGCCTTGGTTTCCTTTTCTATGAGGATAATTTTGGCAGCAATAAGATAGCTCCCATATCTCCATACCATTAGTCCGGTTTTCAGCCAGTGATCCTAGGGAGAAAGGTCCCACCTTCCCCACCAATTGCCAACAGACTACCACTCACAGGGCAGGCCAACGTAGCTGAAGCAGCCAGGCACCCTGAAGGAAAGATGGGAGGCAGCACGTGCCAGGCAAGGTCAGTCATCACAATCCCCTCGGGCACCATTTCCCTTCAGATCCTGATATAGTCAACCCAGGACCCTGAACCGTAGAACCTTGGGAACAGCAATGCTTCCAGCCCAGAGTCCCCCACCATCATCCTGGGAAGCACAGAGATGCAGCCTAGTCACTGCTCCTACAGGGGCTGCAGTCATAGCTACCAAAGACCCACAACAGAAAGTTCTTGCCATTGAAGTCCCTGGCCCTGTCCACTGGTTTAACATCAGAAACTCACATGATTATGGCAGAGGAAATGACCTGAAAAAAGAGGCTGGACCATCTGCTTTGCCTGCTGTACCCTAAGGACCATGGAACTTTCCTTTCCATTAGACCTGCAGTTGAAACCTTCCTTTGCTGTCTCTCCCATCATCTCCCATAAGAGCCCCTGGAGAGCAGGGACTATCCTTACTTTTCTCCTAGTCTCCCCAGCACTCGGCATAGTGTTTTATACCCAGTAAGAGCTCAATAAATGCTTTCTTCATTCATTTATAATATTTGTCTTCTTGCCTGGGAGAAGGAGGAAGAGATTCAAGCAGCAAACAAGAAAATGAACATTAAAGTACTTTATAACTAGGAGAAATATGAACTATTATTTACTGAGGAGATTTGTTATTATTTACTCAAAAACCAAGGCTTTCTTATATTGAACCAAAAATCTACTTCATTATAGCTCTTCCTTCTCCTCACTGTAACAGATTTTGCCCTCAGTAAATAACTGCTCATCTTAGTTTTAAACTTCTGGTTTTACTGGAAATACGTTAATGCATCATTTTTCCAGGTAACACATTTTGACGATTTTCTGCAGTTAGTGCCTTACTCCAAAAATGACCCCAGGAAGGGCAGCACTGGCAAAGATGCTGGGTCTGTGGAGGCCTTTCTGCTTCCTTCCTTAAAGGGCCCTCTCCTGTTTGCTGTCCTGGATGCCCTGTGAGCTTTCTCTTCTGCTGGATCTTAACATTTCTGCAATGTTCACCATCCTCCTTCCCCTCCAAGTAAGCCTCCAGAGAAGGCTCTTCCTCAGTAAGCCGCACAAGCCGATCCAGCCTAAAGGAGCCACAGGACTGAAATCTGGGACGAGTGAATCTCAAAAGTATAGTAACTATAAATTGAGAGGTAAGCATATCAAAATAGAATACAGTTATGAGATTTTTCTTTCCTAATGGTTACATTTTTAAAGAAAATAGACATTGTTATTTAGCAAGGCTTAATAGTAATTAGCCCTCTAAGGAAATTATTTCTATTAAATGATTATTCCAACAACAACATGAAGTCTTGCTGGAGAGAGAAAGAGCAGTTTGTAGCCAACTTACTCATCTCTGTCTTCTGCTCGAGGCCGCCCTCCTCTGGGCAATGTGTAAGTGCGGTCAAGGTCCATTTGCTCTGGAACAATGGAGAAATGAAAGGACACACATTTAAAGGCAAGTTTCCCAAGTTCTCCCAGAGCAGCTAGCATTTCCTAAGGGAGGAAGGAGAACTTCTCTCACAGGCATAGAGAAACGTCAGTAACTCGTCTGATGGTCCTTCTCCGTTTATCTCTGCTCCAAACAGATTTGTTCTTTTAAACAGATACCAAGGATCTTTCCTGTGAAATTTCCGCTGGAATATTCATTAAAGGGAAAAGCCAAAGAAATCTAATGAGGAACACATTTAGACTGACTAGGACCCTGAAAACCTCCTTTTCCGAAAGATCTCAGAACGAGCACTAGACAGGTCCTTAAGACATCCTCAGTCATCCTTAACCTGCAGTTTTACAAACGAAGCCCAGAAAGGTTTGAAGACTTCCCAAGGTCAAAAAACAAATAAATAGTTTTGCTGGGACCTTACACTGTCTCACTGAAGCAAAAGTCACAATAACCAGCTTAGAATATACATTAAGCCCTCTAGGATATATTTTCTTTCAAATCCTATTTTTCTCTTAAAGAACAATATGACTTTGTTTTTTAATTTTGTTTTTAATGTTTAATTAAATAAAAGAGACACACATAATAGGTGGTTGTCAAGATTAACCATGGTAAAATAATACTGACCAGAAGTCAAACTGCCAGCATCTTAAAGTATTTATTTATTGTATCTTGAAAATTATGATTTTTTTTCTTTTTAAAAAAGGTCTTAGGATATAAGCACAACATAAAATTTATTAGAGTATTTCTTATCAGATAACAATACTTGTGGCAGAAAAAAATTTAACTTCATTTCAAAAAGGAAAACAAGACTCTCTGTGAGTAGAGCGGACAAATGAATCCCATAGATAAAGGCCCTCTGGAGCAAAGGCCCCAATTCTCGATTCACCAAATAGTAATGAGGGAGTCATTTTTAGGAACGTGCCAGTCCAGTTTAACTGCTGTGAAGAGTCAAAGGGGCTATAAATGACTCCCTAAGGTAACTTGGACCCGCACCAAGCCTCGGTCTACAGACTCAATCAATTTCCGATGAGCAAAGCAGGAATGAAGTAGCTCCAAACAAACACAAGATGCACAAATTTAGAGAGTCCACCCCAAATATTCACATGAACTATTTGCACCTGACCTGTGGTAGAGCATTCTGAGCTTGGCTGGGTCTGACGAGCTGGTCCGACACACCATGCCCTGACTCCAGCACAGCGATGTCATGTTTGTACTCCTCGAGAATAAAGGACAACAACCAACCATTTATTCTGCGTGGGGGCACACACAGACCACAAGGCCTTTGAGGGCAGGGACTTTCCCCATGTTTGCCTCTGGATCCCCAGTGCCTAGCACAACAATAGCACAGGGCACGTGTGCAGTAAATGTTTGCCAAGTGCTTGGAAAGTGGCTACGCAAGAAGGCAACAGGAGAAAGTCTGTCTGCTTTCCTTTCTCCCTCCAAAGACAAAACTAATGATGTCAGGAAAGTGCACACATGAACAGAAACGAGCCTCTGTGCCGGACAGAAGCCGAAGCATTTGCTGACACATTTTATGTTTCAAATACTGCCTGTTACTCCTATGAGATAACAGTCTGATGAAGCAGAAAGGGCACTGGACTAGGAATCAGGAAAGACTTGGATTCAAATCCCACCACCAACTCAGTCCCATCATCTGTAAGATGTGGATGACAGTCCCTACCCTACTGACCAGGGCTGTGGGGAGCATCAGAACACCAGGCTCTTCTCAAAATACTCAAAGTAATGTCCATCGTATCCATCTGGTTGTTCCCTCCAACGGCGTGGATCACGACCCATCTATGTTTGTGCATTGTGGGCATCTCTTCTCCATGCCTTCCCATAAATGCACAGAAAAGCTGAGAATGTACACAAAACTATTTGAGCTGGAAGTCTTTACTTTTACTGGGATCCTTGGTCCACAATGAATCTGTGCAAAAAGACTCATAGAAGGGGTTCTTCTTTCTTCTGCAACCAGGGAGAGCAGGATATAATTGGGTTTAAGATTAAGTGTCCTATTCCTATTCATGGTACACACAAAGAAAGCAATAAGCTTTGAGCAGATTAACAAACCATATATAATCAAACCATTAATGTTTGTCCAATTTGTAAAAATTAACAGAAGTAAAATTAAGTGAATTAAAATTCTATTTTCTAGAGCCTAGTTAATAGGTTTAGAATGTTAAATGATATTAAAATCCTAAGTTTTAGAATGTAAGCTCATTTCTTAAATGTTCAGTGCCTCAGCCATGGTAGATGCCCAACATATGTTTACGGATGCCAAGATAAAAATATCCCTATTTCTTATTAGCATTTACTTAATGATGAGGGATAAAGATAATCAACTTTTCTAAAGCACTGTGCTTGTCTCATCGAAAAGAAAACATAATCAGTATCAATTTGTGATGATTAGAGTGTTCAATAAGGGCCCAGTCTATGCAGAGCTTACTTCTGACATCCAAGGCACAGGCTGTTCAAGGCACAGTCTCTAACTGCAGGTGCCAAACCCAGGCCTGAGGCAAGCCCGCCTTCCGCTCCAGAGGGAGCCTTCTGAATCCCTTTATCTTCTGGCTATCTGAGGACACAGGATCCAAAAGGAGACTCAAACTCAAGTTTCTCCACTACCTTCATTACTCTTCCCACTAACCGTACTGTATCTCAGTTCTTAATGTTAAATGCACTCTGACTAATTAAGATTAAAAGTTGTTCTGAGACTTGTCCCTTTTCCCTTCAGAACTTAGGTTCTAGTGCTACAAATAAGAACCAAAACCAACCTCATGATTGGATCGCTTCCCACAGAAGGCACTTGAATGGTCCAGGTCTCATTTGACTGGCCTTGTCTACCCAAGCAGAGGGATCCACAATCATCAATCCAGAAGCAGGTAGTGATGACAAAGGGCCAATTCCACGTAAAATGGGGGACTGTGGCTCTCCTCTCCTCCTCCAGGAAACAGTATACAGCAGTGGCAAGAACACTGACTTTCCTGCTTCCGAGCTCTATAGTCTTGGTATCTCCTCTTTACGTGGGGACAATACCACTTTCACCACTCCCCAGGACTGGTGAGAGAAAAGTGCTTTATCAACAGTCGAGTCCTCTATCAATGTGAGCTGCTATCATTCTGAAAAGGCCAGTTGGAGATTGGGGGCCCAAGGGGCACCTGCAAGGTGTTGACTTCCATCCTGGGATGCCCACAGTCTCCCTAACCAGGGCTAGGGTCAGGAAGACAAAATGAGACAAGGACACTAGAGAGTGAGGCACAGAGGGGCAGCTGCCAACCCCACGGAGCTGCCCAGTGGGCCAAGAGATGTAGCTCCTGTCCTGGCACAGTCTGGAAGTGAACAATTGAGAACCTCAATTTATCCTTCTTATCCCCGAGATGTAAGTCTATTACTGTTGGCTTGTTGTCTCCCCCTTTTGACCATCACATTCTTCAGGACACAAGACTGTCTTTTCCCCTTTTTTGTTTCTCCAGTACTTAGCATAGTGCCCAACACATAGCAGTCACTTAATAGATGTGGACTGACTGAGCGCTGTGGATCCACAGACTTTAAAAGGCTATAGATGCTGTTCTCAAGAAGCTCATGTTCAGATTGGGAAAAGCCACACAGACATCATGAGGGTCAGCTGCTGGGCACCAGACAGCCCTTGCCACTCTAGTCAGGGCAAAAGAAGCTGCATGGTCCTAACAGTGCACTCACAGGACAGACAGCAAGGCCCTGGGGTCCTCCATGATTCCTCTGTTCACAAAGGTAGGGTAAGCCCCCAGGTTGGACGAGCAGCAGCAGCTGTGGCAGTGGTGGTTGTGGGCATAATCCTGGCAAGGAGACATTCTCAGTGGGATATGGGGGTGGAGGAAGCACTGAAGGCTGGAGCCCTGAGGGCACACATGAACATTATGTTCTTTGCAAGAAGAGTTTAATTTTTGCTTTATAAAATTTTTAAACTCCATTGGTTGAAAAAAGGTGCCAGAGTAGCAAAAATTAGATGAACTTCTTTTACAAGAGTTATTTATGATGAAGAAATTCTTTAAAAACATCCTTTTCTGCCAATTTAAGTGGCACCTGCTTGAAAACACAACGACTTACCAGGAACTGTATGGCTATCATTTCAGTACTCAGGGAACGTTAGACCCTGGAGGGACAATGCTCTGTCCAGGGTTGTGCCAAATGAGGGTCACCAATACTGTGACCCAAAGCTCGTTTTTCTCTCTTCTCTTTGAAATATCATATGAAGTAGCGGCATCAAATAAACTCAGGTGCTTGGAAGCACATCGTTCTTGAGCTGAATACAACATAAGACAGTCTCCAATGGCTGACAAATACTCATTCTACTCTAACCAAAAGTCTGCTGACAATGAAGCACACATAATAAGGATGAACAGATGAAGTCCAACAGATGAAACGTTGTCAGATATACAACATATAATAAATCAGTTCAAACAAAACTACTGTGGAACAATTAATATTTCTAAAGCATCTTGTTATACAAAGTACTTTCCTGACAAGAGTTCTATGACTTACGTCATGTAAGTATTAATATTGTCACTTTCTTTGGTGAGGAAACTGATACTTGGATTGCAAAGTAGAACTGCCCATAAGGTGAACAAGTAGCAGAGTTGATTTGAACCCAGGTCCTCTTGATTTCAACTTCACAGCTTAAAAAAAAAAAATCCTAGCTAATATGACATAAAAGGACAATGACAAATGACAGAAGGGGCATAGAAAAATTGGGACATTAATGCACGATTGGTGGAGTTGTGAACTAATCCAACCATTCTGGAAAGCAATTTGGAACTATGCCCAAGCTATAAAACTGTGCATATCCTTTGACTCAGCAATACCATTTCCAGGTCTATATCCCAAAGAGGAAGAAAGAAAGGAAGAAAGGATGAAAGAAAGGAAGAAAGAAAGTAAGAAAGAAAGAGAGAGAGAGAGAGGAAGGAAGGAAGGGAGGGAGGGAGGGAGAGAGAGAAAAAGAGAAAGAGAAAGATAAGGAAAATTACCTATATGTACAAAAATAGCTATAATTGCTCTTTTCATGATGGCAAAATATTGGAAATTGAGGGGATGCCCATCAACTGGTGAATGGCTAAAGGAATTGTAGCATATGATTGTGATGAAATATTATTGTGCTAAAAGAAATGACAAGCGGGATGATTTCAGAAAGACTTACGTGAACTGATGCAAAGTGAAGTGAGCAGAACCAAGGAAACATTGTACATAGTAATAGCAACATTGTAACAATGACCAACTGTGAATGACTTCGCTATTCTCAGCAATACAATGATCCAAGACAATTCTGAAGGACCTATGACCAAAAAATGCTGTCTACCTACAGTGAAAGAACAGGAAGATCTGAATGCAGGTTGAAGCATGCTTTTTTACTTTATTTTTTGCTGGGGTTTTTTGGCCTGTATTTTCTTTCACAACATAATGAATATGGAAATATATTTTGCATGACTGCACATGTACAACCTATATCAAATTGCTTGCCTTCTCAATGATAGGGGAAAGAAGTGAGGGGAGAAGAGAATTTGGAACTCAAAATTTTAAAAAAGAATGTTAAAAATTTGTTTTCAAATGTAATTGGAAAAAATAAAATATTATAAAAGAAAAACAAAATCCATTTAAAATTATGAGTTAACAAGTAACAAAAAAGAGTAAACATTTCCATATACAAAGTAGAACAGAAAAGAGGAATATACTGAATATTACAAGATCCTGTTTTGTACAGAATATATTAAAAAATCCAACATGGTTACTTTCCAACTTGTCATTCTTGTGTGCTTCCGTTGGCACTTCCTTCCAGAGCTTCTCCCACTATGTCACACAAAACTGTGAATTACTTATTCTGCATTAAGGGCCATTTGCATTACCAAAAGCTATGCTGAGCCCCAACAATTTTGACTATTTATCTGCAGATCATACAAACACAAACACCCTTCAGAATTAAGTAAAAGAAACAGGGCCTACTTTTTAAAATGCAGTTTCTTAAGCTCTTTTAAGATGTTTTGAGGAAGGTTTTGTATAATATTAAAAAGGGAGAAATATTCATCCAGGTGACAGGTTTATTGATAATTCAAATTATCTATCAACTGAGTTTCTTTTATCTTTTATAATGAACAGAATTAGAAATTAGGAAAAAATGAGGAATGGGTTATAAAGAGTGGTGGATCAGTGAAATAGATTAGGTACAAATTACATTATAGTAAATGACCATAGTAATCTGGTATATGATAAACCCAAAGATCCAAACTTTTGGAACAGAAATTCATTATTTCACAAAAACTGCTGGAAAAAACTGAAACCAGTATGTCAGAAACTAGGTAGAAACCAATATCTCACATCATATACCAAGATAAGATCAAAATGGGTACATGATTTATACATGAAGAGTGATACCATAAGAAAATTAGGAGAACATGGAATAGTTTATCTATCAGATCTATGGACAAGGAAGGATTTATCACCAAACAAGAGATAAAGAGTATTACAAAATGTAAAATAGGTAATTTTGATTATATAATATTAAAAAGTTTTAGCACAAACAAAACCAATTCAACCAAAACTACAAGGAAAGCAGAAAACTAGGGGAAAAATTTTGCAACAAGTATATCTGGTACAGACTTCATTTCTCTAATATATAGAAAACTAAGTCTAATTTATAAAAATATAATTCATTCCCCAGTTGATAAATGGTCAAAGGATATCAACAGCAGTTTTCAGACAAAGAAATCAAAGCTATCTGTAGTCATGTGAAAAAATGCTCTAAGAAAAGCTCTAAATCACTATTGATTAGAGAAATGCAAATTAAAACAACTTTGAGGTACCACCGCACATACTGGTTAATATGAGAAAAAAGGAAAATGACAAATGTTGAAGAAGATGTGAGAAAACTGGGACACTAATACATCAGTGGTGGAGTTGTGAACTGATCCAACCATTCTGGAGAGCAATTTGGAACTATGTCCAAAGGATGATAAAATTGGGCATACCCTTTGATCCTGCAACACCATTTCTAGGTCTATATCCCAAAGACATTAAAAAAAAAAAAAAAGAGGAAAGGACCTATTTGTATAAAAATATTTACAGCAGCTCTTTCTGTGGTGGCTAAGAATTAGAAATCAAAGCAATGCCCATCAACTGGGGAATGGCCACACAAGCTCTGGTATATAATGGTGATGGATTATTGTGCTGTAAGAAATGACAATCATGATGATTTCTGAAAAACCTGGAAAGATTTCCATGAACTGATGCAAAGTGAAGTGAAGAGAACCAGGAGAATGTTGCAGACAGTAAGAACAACACTGTTCAATGAAGAATTGTGAATGACTTAGCTATTCTCAGCAATGCAATGATCCCAAGAAAATCCCAAAGGACTAATGATGAAACATACTCTCCACTTCCAGAGAAAGAACTGATTTTGCTTGAATATGGACTGAAGCAGCCTATTTTTCACTTTCATTCCTTTTTCAATGGCATTTTCCTGTACAAAATGACCAAAATGGAAATGTTTTACATGACTGCACATGGATAACCTATACCTGATTGCTTACCATCTCAGGGAGGGGGAAAGAAGGGGAGGGAAGGATAGAATTTGGAATTCAAAATAAAAAAAAAAAGTTTAAAAATTATTTTATCATGTAATTGGGGAAAAAAATAAAATATATTTAAAAAAACTAAGAGTAAGCAAAATCAAGATTAAAGTATTAAAAATCAAACATTTTCACATTCACATACAAGTCTTACTTTGTTAAAGACATAAGCCAATTTAAAACCACCTTGAGAATTACGTGAGTATGTTACAGGGTCAGAAGAAGATACTTGGCCAGTGCATTTTGCTCATGTTTTTCTTTGTACAAGAGAGGATTTATAAGGGAAAGGTGAATATTAGGGGTTGATCTGAATAGTCAAGAAGTGGCAAAAAAAATTAAATATGAAAATGAGGCAGTAACAATAATAGCTAGCATTTATATAGCATGTACTATGTTCCAGGTACTGCTCTGTAATAAGTGCTTCAGAGAGATTAAATGATTTGATCCTCATAATAGCCCTGGGAGGCAGGTGTTATTATCATCCCCATTTACAGATGTGAAAACTAAGACAGAGTGGTTAAGTGATTTGCCCCAGGGCACAGAGATAAATTAAGTATTAGAAGCAGGATTTAAATTTAGGCCTTCTTGACTTGTGGGCAACGTAGATGCTACTAAGTAAATGACAGGTAAAAGAAACATTCAGAAATATTCCAAAACTCTAGGAGTAACAGTGATTAGATCTAGGCTTCCTTCAGTGTGTGAGTAGGAGCTTGTTAAAGCAATCACTGTCATCAGTTATAATTAATAGTTGGCAGAAGAAGGCAAGAAAGTATAATTTCTATTTAGTAAATTTGATGGTATAGGAAAAATTTTGTAGTAGTATCTTAAGATGTGTTCTGAAAGTTTATGTTGATGTCAAAACTGTCTTAATGCTGCTTTTCCATCTCTAAATTCTTTGAGTCATGAGGAGGAGAGAGAAAATCAGAGACAAAGTGACCCATCCATCATACGTTCAAATCCTTGATTTAACCAATAACTAGAAAAATTTTACAGTAAATGGAAAAGAATGCTCAACTAACCATTTGATGGTCCATTTCCAAACTCTCGTCCATTATGACTTCTGGGAGATGAATATGGGCTGATTTGAGGAGTTCCCGTTGTCGGTGAGTAAGGTGCTATGAAATGTCCACTGGTTTGCCGAGATTTAGGGGACTAAAACAAATATATAACAGTTTTCAGAGAAATATTGAGATAAGGTGAAGGATCTTTACATATATTCCATCACATAGTGCAAATCCATCCCAAGTTCCTTATCAACACAAATCCTACTTTGCTCATTTTCAGATTTCAAACACTCCTGCTCCCTTCAATGCTAACAAAGCTATTTTTACAGACATTTCAGATCAGCTCAATAATTTTTACCATCTGCAGTCTTGATATATGAACCACCTACTTAATGCAGTCATTTCTTTTCAGCAGGTCATCCCCAAATGGGATGGAAGAGTAAATAAACGACAACCTCAGATTTTGATTTGGGCCGAGCACAAAAAGTGAATTCAGGAGACTGTAATCCTAGAAACTGAAAATACTCCCTGGCAACAGGACAGAATGTTTATTTCCAATTGTCCAGCTCACTCCTGAATTTATTAAAAAAGGAATGTGGGGACAGGGACCTATAACACCTAGGCAAAATAGGACAGGAGCCAGGGGTGGCACTGCAACTGTAACCAACCAAACCAGCAACAAGCATTCATTAAGTGCCTACTGTGTGCCAGATGCTGTAAAGATGAAATAATTTCTATGCTCAAGGAGCTTTATTTTACTGAGGGAGACCATAAGTATAATTACAAGTATATTCAGACAAAGTATAAAGGGAATACAAATACATAGGAAGCAGTGAAATTCAAAGTATTTAGCTTTTGAAAATTGTGAGCTCGAAGGGCGCAGCTTAGGAGCCAACTCATATACTGTTGGAAGTCAAAGAAGAAAGTTTAGTGAAAGCCATCCCAAGTAAGAATGTGCTGCTTTAACAGGTAATGGCCTCCCCCAAGAGGCATCTAAATATTGGAAGAGATCTCAGAGGTCATCAACTGGCCCAATCTATCCCCAAGCAAGCGCTCCTCTGGTGGTCGCTGACAAGTAAGCATCCAGCCTCTGCCCATCACCTTCTGGAGAAATCTAAGGGAGGTTTCATTACCACCATCTCCCATCTGTCTAAGCAGCCTCCACCCATACCTCCCCAAGCCATGTATGGCCTGACCCAGATATCCTCTGAGCTTCCTTCCCAATACACAGTTCTCTCCCTCTGGGCTTGTACTACATAGAAAACTGCCAGAAAGAGTTTTCCTCTGGCCAAAAATGAGCAGGGTGTGTGGGGGGGGAGGGGAGGGAGCCTATGGCTGGGAAACACTATTTCCAGTAATTGTCCAGTTGGCCCATTCATTCCTTATGCTCATGTGTTCTTCTCCTTCCCTCCTTCATTGCATATTCTGGGGGTGGCCACCCCCGCTACACACCTGGATCACAGCAATAGCCACTGATTCATCTCCTTGACATAAGTCTTTCTCTATTCCAGTCCATCCTGTATGCCACTGTCAGGGCAGCGCATGTCTGACCAGATCGCCCCTTGCTCACTCTCAAACTACAGTGGCTCTCTGTTACCTCCAGAGGCATTCTCTGTGTTTGACATTCAAAGTCCTTTCTGACCTGCCCCCAGACCTCCACCCTTCTAGTCCTCTTACACTTCATACCTTCCCCTTCCTCTGTCCCCCCAGTTTCTCTCCAGTGAGCACTGCCTTACAGCTCCTTGAACAAGATATCACCTATCTTGACTCCAGGTCTTTTCACTGGCCTTTCTCCCTTCAAGTCCTAACAAAAATCCCACCTCTTACAAGAATTTTTCCCCATTCCCATGAATTCTAATGACTTCCCTTTGTGGATTATTTCTATCTTGTATGTATCTTTTCTGTACACAGTTAGACTGTGGGCTCCTGGAAAGCAGGGGTCAGCTTTTGCTCTTCTTTGTGTCCCCTGGGCTTAGCAACTATGTGCCTGGCACACAGTAGGAACTTAATAAATATTTACTTGACGGACAGGATACTGCAATAATCACAGCATGATGTAACGAAGGCCCAAACTTTGGAAGAGGAGATGGAAATAAGGAACACAAGCACGTGATGAATCAGCAAGCACTTACTATGTGCTAAGTCATGTGCAGGGAGAGAGAAACACAATGACAAGCACTGAAATCACTCTTCCTCTCATGGACCTTAAGAAAGCAGAATGAAATGTGATGGAGGGACTAAGTGGGTATGGACCCAGCAGCAAGAGGCACCCAAGGTGACTGGGGCCAGAGAGGAATGCTCGATGACAGACCAAGGGAAAGCTCAGGGATGCATGCTAAGCTTCTCCCTGAAAACTCAGCACCCCGCGCAACCTGGAGGTCAATTTCCAAAAGGCTCCACTGGCCAGGCAGCTCCATCTAGGGAGAAGGCACATCAATGCTGGTTAAGGTCCTCAGCATCATCTTCATTAAAGGAACCAAAAGTAGCTAAGAAGAAAACAAATCAACCTGATAGGATTATGGAGAACGAGGGAGGAGACAGTAACCCCAGAGGAGGTTGGGAGCTCCAGCCAAGCCCTCTAACTTGAAGTAGCACTTAATGCTGAATCTCTATTTTTTAAGACACCCATTTCAGAAAATGCAAAACCAGATCACTTTTCCACTAAACCTTCATATCAATTGCAGACTCTACAACACCAAATGCACTACAGCACAATCCTTCTCAGTTATGATTTAAAATTTTAAAAATATTGGAAAACATCAAGAATTTTGTGATAAGACCTGGTTGTTGGCTTCCCTTATCATATCTGCCAAAAGTAAGTAACCCTGACCTCAGCCCCCAACAGAAAAGACTTGCCTGTTGGGTAAGCAGGTTCTGAGTACCCTTATCATGTGGCTGTCTCTACCTCTCCATCTTGAGTGTCCATGTCTAGGTGTATTCAGTCACAACCTATGACATTTGTTCAGTCCCTACCCTACTTTTCCAGGAATCTATTGCCCAGAACTATTTCACGTATGAAAAATGGAAGTCACTACCCTGATGTACATTTGTGTCAATCTGTTTTCCCATTTGCACCAAAAAATCACTTTATCCAATTGACAAGTGTCTAAACACCTCAACTGTTTATCACCCATTTCTCCTGGAAAACAAATATCGACCTTTCAGGATGTATCTTTTTTTACATTTATTTTTTTGGCCTCTTAAAAAAATATCCTGAATCTTTATTCTGTTTAAGTTTGAAAATAAACTGTCATTCTATAATTACAAAAGGTTAGAAATGAAAACCAGCTTTTCCTCTAGTTCCACTAAGAATTCTCTTAACAAGAATTCACCTGTGCTAAGGCCTTTTCCCTTCTCAACTGGCTCAGTAACCCCTAGTAAGTATTAACCTAGGCAGTTGGTGGAGTAGTGGGCAGAGAGCCAGGTCTGAAGTCAGGAAGACTTTTGTTCAAATCCACCCTCAGACACTTAAAGCAGTCTGACTCTGGATAAGTTACTTAATCTCCATTTGCCTCAGTTTCTTCCACTGCACAATGAGGATCATGATAGCACCTACCTCGCAGGTTGTTGTGAGGATCAAATGAAACAATCACTGTAAGAGTGCTTAGCACAGGGCCTGACACACAGCAGGCACTTTAATCCTGAACATGTCTGCCAAGATGTCCAAAGTGCAGCTAGCTCCCATCTAAAGAGATGCCACTCACAGACCCTCCAGCTCAGAGTGGTCTCCTGGGGCTAGGGCTGTGACAGCAGATGTATGTGCTAGGGGACAGAGCACAATGCTCGGGGAGTGAGGGGGCAGCTTCCATACCCAGTGAGGACAGAGGGCCAGCCACAGGATCCCTCTGGGAAGCACAAGTGGAAGAAAGTGACCCATATGTGTGGGTTGGAGGAAGAAGATGATCTGGGGGACATCTAAAGGGGTGTTGGAGACCACCCAGTCCAAATCTATCTTGAAAGATCAGCAAATGGAACCTTGGAGAGTTGGGCTGCCTTCTCCTGACTAACACACCTGGTGAGAGGCACAGCAAGGACTGGACAACCTGTCTCCCAACCCCCATGCATCCAGGTCCACGCATCACAAGTCCTGGTTCCTCCCAAGGGGCGCCTACATTGCTACAATTATTTTGAGGTAAGTTTTAACAGAAGCCTCCTAAGAACTAAGCAGCCCCAGAGATGTTTCACAATTTCAGGGTCACCAGGGCACCTTGCTACCACCTCTCCCATTCTAAATGACTCCACAAATGTTAAGAGGTTTGGGGTTATTTTGGAGGCAGGGGAAGGAGTAGCAAAAAAAGGAAGGAGTGGGAGAGATGGAGACGAGTTTTAGGGAGTCAAGTTCCAAGTACTTCAGCTGCCATTTCTAGGGGACCCATCTTCCCCATGACAAATATGGTCAGACATCCTAGTAGCTTCTGAATTTGTGGGAAACCTTGGTGGCCACACAGGAAACAAGGAATTCAAATAAAGGGACTTTGAGTCAAAAGGTTGGTTCCTCCTAGTTCCTGTGATAGCTGAGTGGTGGGTAACTGAAATGATGATAAACTAAAAGGGATCTGAGAAGTCATCTCATCAACACTAAACTGAACGTGGCCTGGCCTGTGTCAGGTGAGAAAATTGGAGGCAGCCAACGGAGAGGTGATAGGCTCACGGCATCTCTCCCTAACTCAGGACTCTGCCCAGCCAGCCCCAGCAGCCCTGCCCCTCAGGACTCTCCACAGAGATGCACAGAGACAGAAAAACGTCTGCAGAAAGCTGACAGGTGCATCCTGCTGAGCAGAAGTCTTTTCACTTTCCCTGCAGCCCTGGGCTTTCTACTCTGACCCATTCAACCTCACAGGAATTTCCTTCAGGCCTCTGCAATCAGCTGGCCACAACTGCCTCCTGAAAGAAGAGCAAACATTTATTTGTGTTGTTCATTCTGACCCATTGGATTTCTACAAAAGCCCCAGGGGGTAGGTGCTGCTATTATTGCTTTCTGAGGTCACCAGGTGGAGCCACAGGGAATAGAGCCCTGGACCTAGAGTCAGAAAGACCCGAATTCAAATCCAGCCTCAGATATGTACTAGCTGGGTGAACCTGGGCAAGTCATTTCACCCATGCCTCAGTTTCCTCATCTGTAAAACGGAGATAGTAAAAGCATCTATTTTCCAGGGTTGCTGTGAGGATCAGCTAGGATGATAACAATAAAGCGCTTAGTGCAGGGCCTGGCATGGACCAAGCAGTGTCTCAGCGCTAGCTGCCATCTTCATCATCATCATCATCACTGTTCTTATTTAACAAGAGGCCCCTCTGGAGGTTGGACAGAAAAAGGAAACAAGGTTATTCCACATCTGGGCCGTTTCGTTTGTACTTGCAAACCAACGGTCCTTCCATGATGTCAGTGAAGATTTCCTGATTCTCATTCACCATCACAAAATCCTCAAGGCTGCTTTTTACAATGGTCAAGACTCTTACTCTGCCTGAGTTATTTTCCCTTCATATTTCTGGTATTTCTAGGAAAAAATGAGATGATTTCCACTCCAAGCATTAAGAAATGTTTAGTCAACACAGTCACTATCTAAAAACAATCTGGACAGAATATTTTACAAAGAGGTTCTCTAAACAGACCGAAGAGTCACCAGGTATCCCAATGATTGTACTGAAGGGTCACGTTCTCTTTTTCCAATGCAGCACATTGGTCATGACAGTGGGCATTCTGGCCAGCAAGTTCACCACTGCGACTGACATACTGCGCAGAAAGAATAAACTCTAAAGCGCAGTTCTTTTCAGTTCAAATCATTTTGTTCCTACCTCCCAAAGAAGAGCTTTGGGGCAGAAAAGAACTGCATTGAATTTCTGACTGGACTACGCATCTCCCAAATCCTACTCTGACTCAAAAAACAGATGTAGAATTACAGTCACAGCTGCACACTGAACCCAACAAGTTGGCTAATGGTCCACTAAACTGCTAATTAAACTGCTAATGATTTTTTTAGTGCCACTGCAGTATTTTGCCACCTTTGTTTAAATAAAAGAAAAGTATCTCGGAGATTTTAAAAATTTCAAGTTTCTGTTTTGCTAAATACCAGAGAGACATCCAAAGAGGAATTAGACATAAACACATTTCTCTAAAATGACACTGCCATATGGGAAAGAGGCAAAGCTCATTTACTGACCAGGCTTTTGTTTTAATTTACTTTCACGTGAACTGACTTTCCTCTCATCTTACTCTCTCCATAAATGTCCCAGGATTAGGGTTTGAAGCAACACCCTCTGTTGGTATGAGAACATAATAAACTGACATATGTCCTGACGTGCTAGCACCAAGAATGTGCCGACTAGCTTTACAAAAAGGGACTGCAACAGCACCATGCTAGTGTATTGTGATAATGGAGGGGAAATTTATTAGAGTGTTGCTACCATATTGGTTTAGCAGCCCAGTTTAGCTGTCAGGCTTAATTAGAACTGACATAAAACTGTTCATGCTAATGTTTCTGTTTTGCATTTGTACAACAATCTGCACAATATGTACATTAAAGGATTCTCATAATTCCAAATTTTTTTGTAATTTTTGTGTCAGAACATTCATTCCTACAATTAATACACCAATTTCTAACACACTATTTCATTGTAGTTCACATTTGTCTCATGAGTAATGAGTAAATATTAACAAGACTGATCAATAACTTTTTCTTTATTTATAAAATATTAACATCATAGAAAATAACAACTGACATGAGATAAGGACTTATCAAAAATAACAGCTCATTTTGATAAATTATTTCTCTTGCTTAGTAATAAGGCTTTTAGACAGATAAATGGAATTTTAAAAGGTCTAATGATCTACATAATTTTCCCACATATAATCAGAACACACAATGAGATACTTACATTTTCCTGTAATAAGACATCCAGCTTCAGGGATCTTTTAACACTGCAAACAAAATATTTAAAGAGGCCTTAAATTTTACAAACCTCCAGGAACCACATTTTCATAAGCAACAAGCACAAAGTTTTTAGAAGTCAATTTTGCCATTCAGTTTCATGTATTTTACAAAACTCAAAGATGATATATGTTAGGAAAAGCAACTCTCAAGAGGCAGTTTGTTGTACCTGGTTTTGCATTTTAATACTATGTAAGATAGTACACCTTCATTAATGACATTATCTCTAGAAGTATCTCTGTTTAAAAAACACATTTACAGATATGCGGCATGCCATGCTAATCACATAAGCATTAATATTACATTATTAAATGCACTCAATTTCAAAACATCCTCTACTTCTTACATTCTCTGAAAATTATCCCCAACAAACCAACTCTTCACAAGAGTCCAATCACTTACATACCTTTAGTGTAGGTACTGAAAGTAACTTATCATTAGGAGGGAAGAGTCAAGGTGAAAAAAAGTTGTTCATCCCATCCTCTGAGCTCTTAATATGATTCAGTGCTACTAGGCTATGGCTTAACTGGGGAACAGATGCTCCATGTCTTTACAAGTCCCCAACCCATAAGAAACTATTTTTTTTGTCTTCTTTACTAAACTGAATCAGGCACATGCCCAGCTTTCCATGTACAAAATCTGTTCTGCTGAACTGGATGCCCAGCTGTTCATGGAAATGCTCAGAAAGGAAAAGCAGAATATTTATAAGACTTTATTTCGTGCAGCTGTCTTCTAAAGAGCAGTCATCAAAATTTTATTGAATGCAGACTAAATACTCCAAGGAGAAAAAGGTCAACATAAATTAGGCCTAGTTTTCCCAGTGACAAATGCAGCTTTAGAAGTACCTTCTTGGCCCTTGCAAAATAGAAACTAAACGAATTACATAAAAATTAAAGCAGAAAACGAGTCAGAAATATTGTGAAAGTTCATATCTTCATTTCAAACCAAAAAGAAAACCACTGAAAAATCTATCCCTGTCTAGTGATTGTCTTAGCTAGTGGTCTGTTGGCAACCACCAGGAAGGGATCCAAGACAAAGGATGTTTGGACCAAAACACATTCCTTAGTAATCAACAGAGACACAAAATTCAAGAAATATCAAACTACGTATGAAATTACTGCTATTGTTAGTGTAATGTTATCTGAGCCCACAAAATTATTATCAAGAAGCACTTACAGTCATTTAAAATAAACCTTAAAGAAAGATCTTTCAGAAATCTATTTAAAATCAAATGACTACATACTCTCCATCAAGCACAGAGAAATGGGAAATGATTAAAAACACTCTTTACATTTAGTTTAAAATCAATGTTACTCTGCATTGTACAGTCTGTTCTAAAAGTTTATAACTCCTAAAAACATCTTCAATTAAGTTCATTTAATCAGAGTTCTTGGTGCCTGCAATAAGCAACACATTATGTTAGGCCAAGAGTATATTAAATGGAAACAAGGTACAGATCCTGCCCTCAAGGAGCTAACACTCTAATCATTGCTAGGAAGAGTCCCAGAGTCTCTGAGGTGAAGGAGGATGACCTGAGGAAGGTGACACCTGAGGCAAGACCTTGAGGAAGAGAAGAACTGTAACAGGCAGAGGTGGAAGAGGGCAGGGGGACAAAAAAGAAAAGGAGGGGAACAAGAGCACAGAAAGTATGTGACAAGGCTGAGGGAACAGGTTGCACTCTGCAGGAACAAGAAGAAAAGTGCTCTGGTTTCCTTCACGTTTGATTGGAGGGTTGGGGAGGGGAGATAACAGAGAAGGTTGAAACAAGGTCACAGACCTCAAGGAGCCGTGGGGTAAGCTGGAGTAGAGATTATTTTTCAGATAGAACGCTATCTCATAAAGTCCACTGTGGTCTCTTGCAAGCTGAAATAGAGACTCTACAAAGTGTTTGTTACAGGAGGCCAGAGAAGGCCCTGGAATCAGAAAAGGCCAAAGGAGGAACAAAGGTCTTCAGATGGACCTTCTGAAGCCTAAATATGAGTTGGATGGTCAAAGGCAGGGGCTCCAGGAGGACAGGCCTACAGGAGAGGCACAAAGACAGAAGGCTTGTTATGTGACGAGACAGGGAGGTCCCAGTCTCAAAATGAAAGACTCCTATTAGGAAGTAGTGGGAAGTGATGTTGGATAGGTAAGTGGGGTGGGATTACAGAATTCTCTGAGTTACAGGGGATTTAAAAGTTCAGATTTGTCCACAAATACAAGAGGATTATAGTAAGAATGAATGCCTCACGGCTCTTACCACCAGCTTTGCTCTTACACAGTACCAGGTATGTAGCAGTCACTTAATAAGCATTAATTGATTGATACTATCAATAATAATATCCTCTTACTGTCATATTCTGATTTATTTTGTTTAAAACCTGATTCATTAGATCACAAAAATTAAGTGAGGTTTGATTACATATGTTTGAACGAGATTAGTACTGATAAGCTTCAATTAGTTATCTCCAAACAAATAAAACTAATGGTGCTCTTGGCTCGAGGTCTCCTCCATGCTTTCTGAACATTTCCAAAGCTACACAGTATGGGGATATGAGTGCCACAAAGAGGTTAGGAAAAGAATGTGGATTAAGGCTAGTAAGCCTGGACCAGTATTCTAAACACGTAAAAACTAAAGGCTCTGTCATGGGACTTCTCAAAACAGGGATTGAACATGGAACAGAATATCAGGGGTGATGGTGGCAAGAAGAAGAAATGTGGTCATGTGGATACAACTTTGGGAGCCTTGATGCCAAGCCAAATTCTTCCCTGAAGGTTAGGCAAATCACATAATCTCACTAAGCTTCACAGAGCTGATAATAACACTGGCCTATAAAGTACTATGAAATCTCTGAATGGAAGACAAGAATATCACTTAGGATCTCTCTGCTTCCATTTACTCTCCACTATAACAGATAGGATAATACTGCCAGCTGCCAACGACACAGGGGTGCTCGGAGGACTGCTGATCGTTCTTATGAGATGATCAGAAATCCTCTGATGAAAGACAATGACCAAATTCATATCCCATGTGACTCCTTGTATGTAAATGGAGATGTTAAAACTGATTTATTTTCCCTCTTATACTGGGGAATGAGCAAAGCAGGTAGGAGGGACTCTATTGAGCTGGGTGATGGACAAGCACGGACAAACACGGCACACACACACACGGGAGGGGGAGAGGGGACATACACCCCTCTCTTCAACCCAGGGAAGGTATGACTGCTCTCTCAGCAGTGAGACTGCTCTTTTCTAGTTCATGATGGCAAATCCAACAACAAATATTTATTATCAAAGGATGTTTATTGTGTGACCTGGTTTCAAAACTTTGTCCAAAGGTTATCAGAGAAGTATCATTTACAGAAGACACACTATGGATGTGAACATGCTTAAGAACATACGCTCTAAGGGATGGGGGATTCTGAAGAGAAACTGCTTCTTCCCTTTCTAAGATTCCTTTGATTCTTGTGTTTGCATTTCAAGTGAACCACTAAGCTCTGGTCTTTTCATGGGAAATGCTTGAAAGCCCCTTATTCCACTAAAAGTTCACTTATTTCCCTGTAGAATTGTGTCTTGGAGGGTACTTTATTCTAGCTGTCAAATTTCATTTTTGAAATACTATATTCCCAGATCATGTCTCCTTCGCTGTGGTGGTTGCCAGGTCTTGTGAGAAATCGGTTGTTGGCTCCTTAATACATAGAACCTTTTCTTTCTGGCTGCTTCTGGTATTTTTTCTTTGGCCTGGATTTTGGCTATTCCATTCCTGAGTATTTTCAAGTCATGATTTCTTTCAGGAAGTGATCAGTGGATTTTATTTTCACTTGGGCTTCTGAGAAATTTTATTATTTCTTGAAACATGGCTTTTTTGGAGGGTAGGGAGGATCACAGTTCTTATTAGGGAATCCAAAGATTCACTCTTCTGGGCTTGTTTTCCATATCAATTGTTTTTGAAAGTAGATACCTGACATTTTCTTCAATTTTTTGAATGTTTGAATTTTGTTCCAACATGTTTTACTGTCTCTTTAAGTTGCTGAGTTCTGTTTGAGCTATTCTGACATCCAGGGTATGGGATTCTACTTTCTGCTCTAAGCTATTTATTCTCCTTCCAATACTTTCCTCCAGAGGACTTACATCATTTTTATCCTTTTCTTCACTTATTCCAGGTGTTCTTATAGACCATGTTCCCAAACATGTTTGTTTGTTCTTCCTCCAAGGATCTATTGGTAGCTATGGAGTTATTTTTTTCTGGGATTTCCTCTTAAGTGACTCGACCCACTTTTCTTCATAAAATGCTTAGCATTTTATTTTACCTACTCTTACCTCACATTTCTGTTCCTGGTTTGGGACTCTGTGTCAGATCAAGTCTCTGGGTCATTCCACACACTTGAATAGGTTGGTCCTGACCTCACTTTCCTGAACTCCTATCACAATTTTCCCTAGTGTTTCTGGGCCCAGAGAACTGGCAAGTTTCAATGTCTCTAACAGAGCTCTGCAGTTGAGTGTCCCCAGTCAGGCTAATGCCATAGTCTTCCATTGCTGTTGGGGCTTATACTCTTTCAGGCTTTACCATTTTTGTCCCTCTCTCTCATTCCTTGATTTTCTCAATCAAGGCACTGCTGGGGTATTCTGCTCTAACTGATGCTTCCCTGATCAGGTGCTTCTCCCATTTTTGGGGTGTCTATAGTCAGCTTAAATAGCAGTGTCAAACATAAGGCCTGCAACATTCCAGAATGTAGTCCAAACCAGATTCAGAGAATCTTTAATAAACATAGATAATGCTAATATGTGGTTTTCTAAGTCAATACACACCTAGGAGGATCCTTAAGTATGTTGAGTAGTCCACATATAATTGAGTTTGATACCACTGAGCTTGATTACATTAGAGTCTCAAACTCAACATGCCCAAAACAGATCTTTTCCCCAACACCCATCAATTACTGCTGAGGGTACCACCATCTCGCCAGTCACACAGGTTTGCAGCCTCCATGTCATCTGATACCACTCACTATTACATCCAATCAAATGCCAGATTTTATTATTTCTATCTTCACAATGCCTTTCCCACTGGTCTTCTCCCACTCACACAATCATGACCCTAATTTGGACATTATCACCTTTCACCTAAACTATTATAACAGCGCCCTTTTTGGTGTTCCTGTCTCAAGCACTTTCCTTTTCTATCCATCCATCACCAAAACCTCATTTGGAAGAGGTGGAGGCCCGCCCTCCCCCCACACACAAACCTTCTCTTTGCCCCTCCCCCTCTGGCTATGTAGAGTCTTTTAGTTCAGCAGGGTGAAAAGAGAGACATTGCTATTCAAATGGACTAGACTGAGGTGGGACTCACCAACTCTAAACCTTTTGGTGAAAGAGAAGACCACCAGGCCTTACTACAATCCCTGCCAATATGCCTTCCAGACTCCCATCCTTGGAATCAAATCAGCTGATACAACTCATAAAGTTATGGATGTGAACATCCACCCTGCAGCAAAAATCTTTTATGTGTCCATCCAATTAAAATAGAAGTCCTTTAAGATCACAGACCCTCTTGATTTTTCTTATACATCCTAATTGTTAAGCATAGTGCTTGGCTCATACTAAGTGCTTAATAAATGTTCTTTCTATCCATCCACCCATCCAACCATCCATTCACCCATTCATCCATCCACAAAGCTGCCAAAGTGATTTTCCTGAAACTCAGGCCAGATCATGCCAGGACCCTATTCCACAAACTCTGCTAGCTCCCCATGTGAGCTCTAGGTTCAAATGGAAACTCCTCTGTTTGCCATCAAAAGTTTTTAAGAGTCTGGTCTCTTTCTACTGGTCCAGTTGTACTTCCTGCACATGATGCTCCCTCTACCCATCTCTATGCCTCAGCACTGAATCTCTCAAGCGCACTTTACATCTGCTGCTTGGACACCTCGTTTCCTTCAAGGCAGATATAGCACTGTCCTTTTCATGAAGCTTTGACTGGTCCCCTTGGCTGCTAACGCTCCTATGGCCAAAATTACTTTTTTCTCTTTGAGATTCTGTCTTCCCAATTAGAAGTAACCTCCTTGAAGGCAGGGACTAATCCACTTTGGTCTTTTATCTGTTGCATTTAACACTGTACTTTTACATATTAAGTGCTTAATAAATGATTAGATTATTTGGACTTTCTATGTAAGCATACCTTTAAAACCCTGCCTCTGTTACATCATTTGAGGAAGTTTAGTAATGAGTTTCAAAAAGACCTCATGAAGGGTCTCCTCTTAAAAGGTAGACCTTTGGTCTACAACTCTAACAAGTAAAAATGTAATTTTCTTCTGGCCTGTTTGAAATGGTAGAAGCTGCAAAGAAATGAGAACCATCCAAAAGGGAAATCAGCTGCCGTCTAAGAGGTTCCCCTAGAAGAGGTTAACAGAACAACTGTCAAGTACAATTTAGTAGGAAATCCTTTCAGGGACAGGTTGGATTAGATGGTCACTTAAAATCAATGGCCTCTATTATTTTGGCTAAGTGAAAAATACCACATTATTGGCAGACTATTTTGAGACCCAATCTATACCATCATTCCCAAGATACTTGCAGTCCTTTATGTACTAGCCAATGGCAATCCTTAACTCCTTCTCCGGGAATTCTAACTATCCTTACAGGCCTACCTCTTGTTTTAGCTGCTCCACAAACCTTTCTTTGACAAGATCCACCCATTATTTTTCAGTCTGGACCATTCCCAGGTCCCTAAACTACTGATGAATATAAATGACTGAGAAGAATGTCTGATCTACCCAGTTAGAGATTTTGTCATTGTTCAGTCTTTTTTCTCAGTTGTGCCTGACTCTTTGTGATCATATTTGGGATTCTCTTGGCAGAGATATCGGAATGGTTTGTCATTTCCTTCTCCAACTCATTTTACAGATAAGGAAACTGAGGAAGTGGTTAAATGACTTGCCCAGGCACACATGGCTAGTAAGTGTCTAAGGCTAGATTTGAACTCAGGAAGACATGACTTTCTGACTCCAGGCCTGGAGCTCTTTGCACTTTGGCGCCACCTAGTGGCCCAGTCAGAGCATCCAAGCCTTAAGAGCAGATACTATGTAGCTTCCACAGCTTCTCCTGAGTCACCTTTCCAAGGGAGGTGCTTGATAGATACTTGTGACTTGATCTGGGATACAGAAGGCCTGCACTTTTGAACTCTCTCGTCATTTTTGAATTCTCTTGTCAGCGAGAGTGGATTTCTTCCAGTCTATGATCTAGTCTTCCCTCATCATCTGTGGTCAATAAGAGGGCTGGCTGGCACCAGGAGTTGCACGAGGGCAGGACCTAGGGTGGCCTAAGCCTGACAGGCTGGCGTAGAGGCCAAGCCTTAAGTAAGAGCTGCTGGGCGGGACCTCTGGAGTGAAGGGGGTACCCCAGATCAAAGTAGGGGGAAGAAAAGTAAAGAGCAAGCTGCTGAGTCGGCCACCCACCGCTGAAGCTAGGAAATGGAAATCCAAGTTTAAAAAAAAACAAGAAGCAAAGAAATGAACAAAAGCACGGGGGCAGAGTGTCGGTGATTTAAAGGAACAGTTTGGACAATGGGAAGACCACAGTTTAACCCAATATGACCTAAGTCCAAAGAGCATGGCTGCAACAGCGTCACGATGACCAAATCCCAACGCACAGATCTCAAGGGTGTCAGAAAATCCTCAGCATGACAGGCAGAATCCAGACTCAGTCAATCCAACCCTAACCCAATCAACACAATCCAACCCTAATTAAGGACATGCAGCCTTTTTTTGTTTCTGGATATACTCATTAACATTTGTTTCTAAAATCACTACATTTTACAGATTTGGGAGTTCTCCCCTAATGGAGATCCAGAACTGAAAGCAGAAATAGGACAGGAGCAGTCTTATGAAAGATTAGAAAAGCTGGATTATAATAATTCATCAGCATTATTTATTAGCTATCACAAGTTATACCTCAACCATTTTTTTAACTGTCTGATTCTCATAAGGATGTTTATCTTAGGTGAGGTGGGAGAAGGTGGGCAGAAAAGCTGAGATCTGAAGCAAGAGGCCTCAGAATGACCAAGAGGGCAGAGTGGCAAAGTCAAGTCAAGCTCCCCCCAACAGCTACTCTACAAAGATCTGCAGAACCCTCCCACACGAGTCCTCATCAGGAGAGCAAGCCCAGGTTAGCCTAGGGAGACAGATGAGGAGGTCTTTAGACAGGGGGACCAGGGCAAGAAGAGGTCCGAGACCTGGCATGGGGGCCTGATCTTGTAGGAGCGGGGGTGTGGGAAGGCTGCCACATGGCAGTTTACAACACTGGTTGACATTTCCAATTTAGACAGAACAGGAGACCTGTGGCTGGACTGGAGGTCCAGGGAAGGAACAGCAGCACAGGCTGCGGATTGAAGAAGGAGCCATTCTCATGACAAGGACATTCAAGACATAAACACTGAAGAAAATGACTCCAAAAGATCATATACTCACCGTGTGACCCTAGGCAAGTCACTTAACCCCGTTTTCCTCAATTTTCTCAACTGTAAAATGAGCTGGAGAAAGAAATGACAAACCACTCCAGTAACTTTGCTAAGAAAACCCCAAAAGGCATGTATGTAAGGAGGATTTTGTTATCCTTTTAGCGTTTAATTTCTCAGGATCCATGGCCATGGGGATGTCTAGTTTCCAGGAGTTAGATGATAACTCCCAGAATAGTCTCAAGGATCCCAGATAGTATTTCTTAGAACCATGGTGGCAGACAGTCCTACTGAGGGTGTGCCATGAGACATAATTGCTATTTGCCAGGCTTGCGCAGAATGACAATATTGCTAAAGTTAAGCTTTAATGTGACCTTAATGTTGGCAAGATGCCTTCTTTGTCTGATTGCCCTACAAAAGCAAGAGGGCACTGATCAGTGAGACCCATGGGGAATCTGTGCATGCCTCAACTGGCTCCCATTGAGGCTTGGGGGAACCTTAGGGTTGAGTGCACAAGCTGGAATGCTGTGTGAGCCTTGATCAGCCCCATCAAGACATGGTGGGGAGGGGAAATCTGTGTATTGGCTCCCCTTAAAGCTGGACGGGATTAAGGGGAAGCACTGGCTGTGCCTGTCTTGATTGACCCCATTGAGATGTAGGGGTAGTTGCCCCTCTTCTCTCCAGCCCCTGTGAGAAGGGTGATTAGGAAATGCTGTAGGAGCTGGTTTTCCCAGCAACCACTTAAGAAGACTAGAGTAGAATAAAGCTGATTATTAACCCCTCTGAAGCTGTCAACCTGAGTGACCAGTTCAAGAGTGAACCTGTTAGAGGCTGGAGACCAAACACTTCAGTGCCTCCTGTGTGTTATCTGTGAAAAATGGGGTCACAAAGAATTGAACACAACTGAAAAACAATTAAACAATAACTTCTTGGCTCCAGGCTTAGCACTCTATCCACTTTGACACCTAAGTACTCCAATCAGAGTGAAAGAATCCACCAGTCATTTCTGAAAGAAAGCTCAAAATGAAAACTCCCATGAATATGACAGCAAATCCAGAGCTTCCAAGTCAAAGAAAAAAATACAGCAAGCAACTAAAAAAAAAGAATTCAAGGGCTGTAGAGCGATGGTCACTATCACACAAGATTTAGCAACCACCACTGTAATGGAGTAAGGGAACTTAAAATACAATGTTTCAGAAGGCTGAAGATACAGGTGTACAACCAAGAATAATTACCCAACAAAACCGAAAATGATCCTACAGAAATAAAAAAAACCCTCTAATGAAATAAGAGGACTTTTCAAGCATTTCTTACAAAGACCAGAGCTACAAAAAAATCTTGAAATACCAACTCAGGAGGCAAGAGAAACATAAAAAGGTAAGCATCAATGAGTAAACAAGAGACTAAAAAGAGAAATGCTACGCATTGACTTGTTATCTACCTAGTATAGTGTCAAACATCCAGTTCATAGACTCCAGTCACATCTTTCCCTCTGAAACAGGCTCCTCTTCTTAAATAATTCTATACTGGCATTACGATTTTTGTCCCTGGTTCTATTCAGTGCTTCTGAGCCAGAGTTTAGGGAGTGCAGAAGGGGTCCCAAGTGGAAAGTTTGAGAAGCCCTGCAATAGACCAACTCTATGTATTGTCTCCTAGCAACATCCATGGCTTCAATCCAATGTGATGAATCCCAAATCTATTATCTCTACATCCTCTTCAAAGCCCACTCAAACGTTACTGTCTTGTGAACTTTTTTCTGATTCTCCTCTTTCTGCACTCCAGCCAACCCGGACTAATGGCTCTTCCCTGAGGTAGCATCATAGTGGAAAGGACAATGAACTTGGAAGTAAATTGCCTAGTTTTAAATGCTGCTTTACTTAGCACTTGTGTGACCCTGGGTAATTCAATTCTTCAACCATTTCATGCCTACTAAATGCAGTTAGATAGTATAAGAGATAGAGAGCTCAGGATCTGCAGTTAGGAAGTTCAAATCTCATCTCAGACCCTTATTAGTTATTTGATCTTAGGCAAGTCATTTTGTCTGTCTGCCTCAGTATTCCCATATGTACAATGGAGATGATAATAATAGTATCTACCTCCCAGGGTTGCAAGGATCAAATGAGAAATATTTGTCAAGTGATCTGAAAACCTTTAAGCACTAAAAAACCCGCCAGAAACGATAATGGTGATACCAACACAAGGGCTGGATACAGATGTGTGTGTGTTCGTCCTTCGTTGCTAAAGAAGACCATGACATCAGAGAAATGATGACATGACTTGCACTGGACTTTGTTTTGAGTGAGGGAGGGCTGTGCAGGTCACCCAGTGACCAGATATTCACCAGGATGACTGGAGATGAGCCAGGATGAGGCAACTAGGGTTAAGTGATTCGCCCAAGCTAGTGAATGTCAAGTGTCTGAGGTGAGATTTGAACTCAGGTCCTCCTGACTCCCGCACTGGGGCTCTCTCCGCTGCACCACCCAGCTGGCCCAAGCACTGGACACAACACTCCGAATAAAGAGGCTTTACTTTACCCTCCAGGAGCCTCTTTTCCACGGGGGGACAGGGCACTGAAACACTGAAGAAAGTAAGAGGGGAACCCGGTGAAGGGGCCAGCGGATGCCAGGCTCGGTGAACGAGCGGCCAGGGCACAGTTCGGGCACCAGGGCATCCAGCACTCTTCTGCCAGAAGGGTTGGCTACCTGTCTGGTGCCTTAAACACAAGGATCTGTGAATGGGAACAGCGCAGGCTGGGCCGGGCGGTCGGGGGCCAGGCTAACACGCTCCCGGCTGATCCCGCAGGCTACACTCGGACCCCAGGCATCCCTTAAGCACCTACTTGGCGGGCGGAAGGCGGAGGGCTGCGGGGGAAAGTGGAGCCTGGGCGGCACGCGGCCCCACGTGGATGGCTCTGTGCACCAGGGAAGGGGCTGGACCGGCGCGGGGGCGTCCTCTGCACCCGGACGCTCGGCCCTCGCGGGGCCTCAGGGTCTACATCTCTAAAGGGGGACGCAGGAGGGTGTAAACGGCTCCCGAGCCGAGCTGGGTCTACACCGGCCCCCGAAGCGGACACCCTGGCGGGCTGTGGGCCTCGGGAGCAGGACATGAGTGAGCCTAGGACTAGGCGAAGCGCTCGGTAAACCTTCCCCCGGGGCCGAGAGAGGGCCCCAGCCCGCCCCGCGACGCCGCGCCCTGCCCTCCGCAGGCCCCGCCCGGGATACGTACGGCATCTCGCGCCCCCGGCGGAATGGCCTCCGCCTCCTCCCAGGCGCTCCCGCTCCGCCCCACGCCGGGGCGCTGTTCCGGGAATCCCCGCTAGCCGGAAACTGGGCCTCTTCCGCCAGGGCCGGGCGAAGGCGCATGCGCAGGAGACCCCCCCCCCCCCCCCCACGCCTCCAACGCTAACAGCGCCTGCGCGAGTCCACGGCTGGGCCCGCCCCCCTCCTCCCTCTCGGCACTTCCGATTTCCGGTGGCGGCCGTTGCCAGGGCAACGAGAAGAAGGCGAAGGTGTTCCGGGATCCGGGCTCGAGGGGGAAGCTCGAGACCCTGAAGTGGAGGGAGGTGGCGGCGGCGCCTTTTCCTCAGTAGTGACCCAGAGCCAGGTAAGAAGCCGACCGGCGCCCGCCGCTCGCCCGGCTTCGGGAGCCTCCCCGGGGCCTTCTCGGCGAGGGGATGGCCCCGATGACCCCGCCCCCTGGGGCCGGAGTGGGGGACCGGCTGCACCCCGCCCCCACTCACCCGCGCCAGTCACCTGGCCCGGATTCCGGCCCTACTAGGTGTGGGACTACTGTGTGCGTGGGCCGGGGAGGCTCGGCTGCTTCGTGTCATTATTATTATAATACAGAAGTAAAGCCCCTCACGCACCTGAAAGAAGGGGCGGGGCCAACACCTTTCCCAGGCACCGAAGACCTCGCTGACAAAATGCCTCTTTGTGGCTGGCTTCGCCTGGAAGATTGCGGAGGTCACTGGAATCGGGCCCCTGGAGCGATGGGGGAGGGGCGCTGCGGGGGAGGGGGGCCTGCGGGGGAGGGGGGCTGGTGGGGGGACGGGCGCGGCGGGGGAGGGGGCCTGCAGGGGGAGGGGCGCGGCGGGGGAGGGGGGGCCGGTGGGGGGAGGGGAGCGGCGGGGGAGGGGGGCCGGTGGGGGGAGGGGAGCGGCGGGGGAGGGGGGCCGGTGGGGGGAGGGGAGCGGCGGGGGAGGGGGGCCGGTGGGGGAGGGGAGCGGCGGGGGAGGGGGGGCCGGTGGGGGGAGGGGAGCGGCGGGGGAGGGGGGGCCGGTGGGGGAGGGGAGCGGCGGGGGAGGGGGGCCGGTGGGGGAGGGGAGCCGCTGGCTTCCCCGTCTTCTGGGCCGGATTTTAAGTGGCCTTCCAGGCTCCCTGCTGGTGCTGGCTGTCTGGCCCTCCTGCTAAAATCCCGCCTCCGCTCCGTTGTCCGGGATCCATCCTCCCTCCTCTACTCTGTCCCTGGTTGCTGGAGCGCTGTCTCTTCCTTAGACTGGCAGCGCCTCCAGGGCAGGGTGGGCTTCTCCCCTGCCAGAGACCTCCTCTTGCCGCCCATCCTGGCCTCCCCCCACCCCTCTTAGTCCTGTCTCACTGAAGAGGTGGCCCCCCACTTTCCAAGGCAAAGCCCTCTTCCAGCACAGGTGATTGCATCCCCTCCCCTCCCCCAAGATCACCCGTGTCCCAATCCAGTAAACACTGTATTAGGCACCTACCGGGTCCTAGGCCTTGTGGCCAGTGCTGGGGATACAAGCAATGAAAGGAAGGCAGGCCTGCCCTCAAGGAGTTTACCATCTGATCTCTCACTGTTTCCCTTCTACAAACAGACCATTTCCTCCATCCTCAGCCCCCCTCCCCACTTGACCTTTCCATCCTCCCTGTAGCTCTTCTGCCCTTTGTAGCTAAACTCAAAAAGCCGGATGCCTTCACTTTCTCTGCTCTCACCCTTCTCTTAACCACTTAAAATCTGGTTTCCCACTTCATCATCCCACCTGCCCTCACCAGAATTATCAGTGATCTCTTAATCGTCAAATCTGTAACATTTTCTCATAGTTGGCCTTTCTACGCTGACCCTGTGGACCACCTTGTTGACAGGCCTCCTCTTGGCTCCAGACCTTTTCTCAGCTGTCCCCCAAGCCTGGCGGGGTTTCCCGTCTCACCCTGACCTCTAGGCATCCCAGCTATAACCCCACCTTCTGTAGGAAGCCTTTCTTACCCCTATGGTGCCCTCCTTATAGTGATTACTTCCTGTTTAGACCATCTTGAACTCTTTTGCTCAATGTTTTTTGCATGCTGTCTCCCCCATTAGACCGGGAGCTCCTTGAAGGCAGCCTTTCTTTGTATTCCTAGCACTTAGCCCAGTGCCTGGCACATAGGAGATGTTTAATAAAGGCTTATTGACTAATTAACTGACTACTAAAGACGTGGGCCCCTCCAGGAAAAGCTGTTTTCCAAAACATTTGGGGGTGGCAGGGAGGAAGGATGGCTTGAGAGGCCTCTCTTTGAAAGTAAGAGAGGATTCCTAGAGCTCATGCTTTCCTGCTGGGAGAGACTTGAGAGGTAATGAATGATGGGCTCCTCCTTCCCCTATCCCAATTAGGAAGAGCTGGAGATATGCCTAAGAAAGAGCACACACTGCCTTGAAATTCAAGTTTGGGGATCTGTTCCACTAAACCACACGGCTGCCATCTTGGAGAAATTGTGTATCAACTCATCCTGTCTGTTATTGGGGGGATTCCTTTCATGTGTGGCCTTTAAGGTCCCTTCCAATTTTCCAATTCTGTGATTCTGGAGAGCTTCCACAGCAGAAGCCTAAGTACCCAAATCTGATTTCCCTGACTGGGGGCAGGAGGAGGCAAGTTCAGTCAGTCAGTGAGTAAACATTTCTTAAGTGCCTACTGTATGCCAGGTTCTGTGCCAAACCCTGAGCATATAAAGAAGAGCTCATAGCTGTACAAGAGAGATGATATGAACACAATGATGTACAAATTCACAAGATGCAAGTAGAATAAATTGAAGCCAGTCACCAGAGGGAAGACACCAGTGTTGAGTGGAAGCTGGTCTCTTGTAAAAATTACTTGTTGGGAAATGAACATTTGTTTTCTCTCTCCTTGATATTAATGGTTTCTTGTCACCATTTATAAGCCTCTGTGTTTAAAGCACTGATTCTTAATTATAGTAACCCCAATTTGCAGTAGCCAGACTGTGACACCACATCCCTATGGGGTCCTTCTCAATCTGGTGTAATAGGAAAGTGTCAGCCAAGCCGGCTGTGTATTATAAATAGGGCACTTTATCCATGAGAAGTGACTATTATCTTTCTTTCCCAAGTGTAAAAGGCCTATATACTTCAGGAAGGGGCAGATCATTTACAACCCCAGGAGGAAAGATCCAGTGAGTCCTGAAGGGGACCCTACTCCTTATATCGCCTTGTTGTTGAACTTGAAATGTCCAATTTATTAGGTTGAATATATTTTCAGAAGTCAATGCTGAGTAAAATAATGTTGGGAGCTGTTAGGGCAGCGGCTGGATTGAGCGTCCCTTGGTGATGGCCTTCCCGAATGCCTTCATCGAGAATGATGAAGAAGGAAACCACCACCAAAGTGTAGTAGCCTTTTACTACGAATAATAACATTTTGAATTTCTATAGCGTCTCTCCTGGTAGCAGCTCAAAACCTTTCACACATCTTGTTTTAGCCTCTTCTCAAAGGACAGATATTTTAATGCCCATTTTTAGATGAGGAGAAAGGATTGAGAGGTTTTCTTGAGAACCAATCCCTCTTCATTTACCAGGTGAGGAAACCAGCCCTGAAAGGTTAAGTACTTTTCTAAGGTCACACAGGTTGTAAGTAGTAGCATAGCTGGGATGTGAACCTAAGACCCAGATGCAGGCTTCTTACTGTCTGCCATCCAAACCAGGTCTCCTGTTCCATTGGCCTGGGCAGTTTCCATAATTACTGTACTTTTTTGGGGTTAAATAGTTTGTTAAGTAAATTTTTTAATAAAAAGGAAACATCAGTTTGAAGATAACTTAATGCCTGGTTAACTCTAAAACCTTTTCCCATCCTTTAAGTGGGCAACCATTTTATAAATATGAAATTTCTGTACATTACTCTGCATTCAGCTGTCTTCAGCTAGACCTTTCCATGTTTCTCTGTGGTCCAAATTTGTAATTCTTCATGGCAATCTTATTCAGTTCACCCACATTTATTAAGCACTGTCTTTTGCACTGCACTAGGTCCTAGGTTCATGGAGACAAAAATGAAACATTCCCTGCTCAGGGGAGACAGCGTGTCCTCCCACATGTGACTGTGTATAAAATACAACCCGAGTTAGTTTGGAAGGGGAAGAGGCTGGCAGCAGGAGGACTCTGAGCGCCACCCACCATGTCTATGGCACCTCCCCTGCTCTGCCATGTTGTCAGGGGAGTAGCCAGAGGCAGGGCACAAACCGTATAACTTTACTGATGTGAGCATTTCACATAATTTTCATCTCATTAAAGGTAATTATTCATTTGATCTTTCTTCACCTATTTAAAATTGTGAAAACCATTCTGAGCTCATGGGCAGTAGAATGGTTCTGGCCCTCTGTATGCTGACTGCTGGGATATAGGGAACCTCATTGTATTGTGTACAGTTCTGCCTGGCCTACCCAGCCTTTGTGCTTTTAGGGACTTTGTCTGGTTTTCCCCACTACTAAGTAGAGGGAAACTAAAAATACTTTATTACAAAGGGGTCTTTTTTCTTTTTAATTGTTTATTTCCTTGGGACGTATTCTCAGTGATAGAATTAGCAAGTCAAAGGGTATATTGATGAGGTTTAGAGTTGGGAAGAGCTGGTTCAGGTGTGAAAGGATTCACTTAGATCTTTTCTTTTAGCCAATGGGAGCTTTTTATTTTATGTGAAAAAGCATCATGGGCCTCCTTAGCAAGAAAGCTAAGTGAAACTCTGATATTTGGGGGAGTTATGCTTATGTAGAGGTTTGAGAATGATGATGTAGAGGTTTTTATGGAGATTAAAGACAGGATGACATAGGACCAGGGAGACAAAGGGAATCCTATGGTTTAAGGATTTAATGACAGAGCAGGAGGACACAGGTTAGAAATAAAGGACAGGGGGCACACAGGATAAGGGACACAAGCAGTTCTTTTGATACAGGTTCAAGATGAGGGGGAAAGGACTTTGGGGTGCCTTCAGGCTACAGAATAGACTAGGGACTTCACAAAGTACTGGACAAGCAACTCTTAACCCTTGGAACACAGGGTGAATCCACATCATTTGTCTTCTTTGATCACTTTTCTGGCTGGTCGTATCCTGGTCTTGTTTCCTATCTCACATCCTGCTTACTCCATTTGCCTCAAGCACTCTTTTCTACCTCATCACTATGACCTGAGTTTTTAAAAAGGAAAAGACTTATGCCTTTGAGTTGCTTTCATGTATTATCTTAAAATATCACATCCATGTTAGAACGTTGGTGATGTTTTGCTAGTACCTGAACAGCTACTTCCCTTCTCTCAAGGATATAATTTAGGATCTTACATTCTTGATGAAATTGTCTGTTTCCATTTTCAATTTTTTAAAAAATCACTGATTTTTCATATGTTTCCTTGTTTAATTAACATTGTTCTGTCTTAAAATTTATCAGTGAAGTTTTGAGCAAAGCATGACAGTTTTTATGTCACTCTAAAATATTCTTTTTGGCAAACAATTTAGTGGGTAATAGTTTACATATATTCCTTTTGCACAGAATAGCAATTCAAAATAATAGAGAGAAATGCTGAAGTAGCACAAATGAGGTGATGCACAGGACCACACTTAGTATTTGCCGTTCTTAAATATTGAGAATTTCCTCTAAAAGAATTTCTCCATTGCTAACTGCAGTCAGTGATTATTACAGAATTGAGGAGCGAAACACGAGCAGAGAGGGTTCTTTGAGTCCATGCCATTCCTATTGCACAGTGTTTTTCTTTATGTGAATATGTCATCATTAATGTAAGCATTTAAATATGCCAAGATGTGTAAGTATATTACTTTAGGAGTTTTTTCCTCTGACTTGAGAGTGAGGTGGATATTATCTTTAGATTCTTAAGGAGCCCAACCATGACCATCTTTGCATTTTTTTTTTCAGAATGGCCAGCAGTCCAGGAGGTCATACCTCTCTCTCCAGTCAGAAATCAACACTTTGGGAATGTTCTCGATCAAAGAAGTTACAGGTCACCGAAGAGGAGCTGTTTTACATGAATTGTAGAGCTGCCTATCTAACTGTTTTTAAAAGCAGTTTAGAAAGTATTATGTCAAGAGATCAACTTTGCCTAGGTAAATATTCTTTTAATTTTCAGCATATGTGTTTATTTTTACTTGTAAATTGAGAAAACCAAAAAGGTAAGATGTAGTATTTCAATCCTAAACTGTTTTCCTTTCTTAATAAAGCTTGGCTAATAAAATTGTATTCTTTTTAGATGACCATATGCTACAAAATAAGGCTCCAAAATTATAAGATAAAAAATTGAGCAAATGTCGTGTTGTAAAAGTTAAAGTTTTTGTTTTATTTTGAATATGTTTTAAACCATCATTATCTAAGGATCCTTAGGAGCTTTTAAATTCTGAGTAGGTTTGAATTTGGCTGGTTTGAGGGAGTGGATGAAAAAGAATTGATTGGGATGTTACCATAGGACACCTAATAGCATGCTGAGTACTGGGGCCCCTCCAGCGCAGAAGGAGAATCCTGCAAACCCAAATAAGAGTGTTCTCTAGGGAAGTGAATTCAGTCTGGGAAGTCACTGGGATATGTATAGGGCAGCCAGACCCATCTTCACACAAGCAATGGTTCTGTTCATTTGACTGCTGTCCCTCTCAGCAGGAAGATCCCAAGATGGCATAGGTGGACAGCCAGAGGGAAGGGGAAGGTGAAGGATGGTCTGGCCTGGGGCCTGAGGTAAGCTACGCAGAGTGGGCTAAGTCAGTTTGCACACATTCAGTCACCAGTTAAGATGTCTGGGCTCTAGAGCAGGAGTTCCAAAGATGAGTGAATTAATTTTCCTAGGTACTGAGAGTATGGATTCTAAAGCGCAGTGCGGAAGGTGATGGTCCAGCCCAGTTAAGAGCAGGTAAATGGCAAGATGGCTAAGCTGGGTGAGTGGAAATCTGCTCAGGGTCTGGGGCAGCAGACACAGTGGATGAGGTAAATTAGCAGCAACATAGTCACAGTCAAGATGGCTGAAGCCCAGGATAGGAAGGATGAAGTCAGAGAGAGTGTTGGAATTGTGCCACTGGGCAAAGATTTGAAGAGGGAAAAAGAGAGAGCAGAATGCAAAGACAAGAAGGAAAGGATCATTTATTGTTGTTGTTGCCATTCATTATACACCCCTGAGGACTGGTCCTAATGGTCAGCCCCATGTGTAGGGCTTAGTCATCTTAGTGTATGAGAGCCAGTAACACTGTGACCATCAGTAGATAAGGCTTCCCACAGTTTGGGCATTAAGGCCACAGATGAACATAGGGATGAACCTATTCTCTTCACTTACTGAGTTATTTCTTTAAGAAGGACTCTGGCATATTGCTGGAGTCACACAAGGAGTTCTGTGTTCTCCTTCAAAGACTTCCATCTGTAGGGCCATATGGGATGAAAATTCCTGAAGCAGTCCCTATTGTGTCCTAGGGGATAGAAAGATGAAAATCCTCATAGTCCCTGCCCTCAGAGAGCCAGCCTTCAGTGCTGGGATCATGCCAAGGAGTCAAATCAAAAAGAACCTGCAGGAGCCATGAGGAGATGGCCCAGGGGCTGGTGTGTGAAGAGCTGTGCAGTTCTTGCCAAGGAGGGAACCACCAGGAAAGAGGACATTTCCAGGCATGGTGGCCCACTGCTGCCATAATGCCCAGAAGGAACAACGCCAAGCAGGAAGCTGCCAGGATATGGGGCTCAGGCCTGAGGCCTGACAGATATGTGTGTGTGCTGAGAGAGCCACAGAGTCAGGGAGTGGGACAGCTGGTGCAGGGCTGGACAGTCCTCATTCTTATCACTACCAATAACAGTCAGCATTGATGGAGCTCTTTTAGGTGTGCAGAGTGCTTGACAAATATCATCCCTTTGATTCTCACAAGGGCTCTGAGACAGAGGTGCTATTATTGTCCCCACTTTACTGATGAGGAAACAGAGGCAGATAAAGATTAAGTGACTTGCCCAGGGTCACACCACTAGTCCTGGCCAAGCACTCTGTCAGTTGGACCACCTAGCTCTCTTCTGATTGGTCTTCCTGCCTCAGGTCTTTCCCCACCCCCAGTCCATCTTCCACTTAACCTGCCAAAATGATTTTCTTCAAACCTAAGTCTGACCATGCCATACCTTGCTTCTTAATATGGGACTCATGGATGGAGTGTCCATGAATATGGAACATTTAATCCTGTGGCAAATACATTTCAGTGTCATTGATTTCTTTTGCAATCCTATGTATTTCATTTTGTGCATTTAAAATATGATTGTGCAAAGGGGCCCTTAGGCTTCCTGGAACAAAGAAGAGATGAAGAAACCCTGACCTAACATCTCAAGAGCTCTAGATGAGCTGGAGCTGGACATGGGAGCCCCTGACAAGAGGGAGAGAGAGAGAGAAAGAAAGAGAGAGAGAGCGCTCTTAAAGTAACATGGGGGAGAAGAGGAGACTCCAAGATAGGACAGGAGGCAAAGACAACTGAGAGAAAGGAAGCTGCACTTAAGGATCTGGAAGGCCACATGTGGCCTTGAGGCCTCAGGCTCCCCACCCCTGCCCTACCCCCTTACTTGGTATAAGTATTTCAAGATACTATACTTCATGTGTGATTGAAGGAATGTTTAGACCAGTTTTTACCTAGACTCTACTTCTGGAAGCCAGCTTCTATGTAAGCTGTGTCACTAAGAGGTAGCTGCTCCATTTCAAGCTTTCCTTTCCATCTGTCTTTATCATGAGCTGAGAGAGAGTACTCATTGCCCCAGTGTCCCAATTGTTCGCGCCCATGCAACCTCTTCCTCACACTTGGTGGGAATGATATCCAGAACAGAATTTCCTTTTCTTGGTTCTTCCCTCTTTTGAAAGAGCATCACATCAGCAAGCCCCTTAACTGCTCTACTTTGGACAGGGAGAGTGACCAAGGAGATGTCTTAAAAATTGGAAAGAAGCTAACATGGTGCAGTGGATAGAACACCAGTGCATTTAGATGCAGGTTGTTAAATATTGAAGCTTTAGAAACTGTTCTAAAAAGTTGTATGATCCATGGTGGGGGGGGGGGCCGAACTCTCAGAAAATGGGCTTACCTCGAGGAATTCACAAGATCTCTTTTAGAAAAAGCAACTTTTCACCCCTAAAAGCTGCCTTTTTTTCTCTAGGTTTACTGGCTACATTTCTTGCTCAAAGAACAAGCCTCAAACCTAGTTCACTCTGGAGCTCATGGCTGGGCGACAAGTCCCCACCCACCTAGCACAGAGTGGATTTAAATACTAAAGAGTAATTGTTTCTCTTTTACCCAGGAATCTGGAGAATCTTCTCTCAGTCTGATTTTTTTGTTTGTTTAAAGGGGTCATCCCTTGAGCAACTACTTAAAGAAGACTATTCATTAAATGGGTGTTTCCTCAAAGTAAGAATGCTGTAGAACCTTAGCCTGAAAGGGCCTGGGTCTCCCAGTCATCCTGATGAACATCAGGCCAGTGGATCCAGATGGCTCAGGAGAAGAAGGTGAAGTTGGTGACCTTGCACAACCCTCCCTCAAATCAGTCAGCTGCAAGTCATGTCATCTTCTTGATGTCATGGGCCTCTTCCAGAATGAAGGATAAACACAACCAGTGTACAAAAGGCTATAGGAACAGCTTTTTATCTCCTCAGCTACAGAAGAAATGTTTCAAATGCAGAGACTCGATAACATGCATCACCATTTACTCAGACTACAGAACAGTTAACCCTTTGTACTTACTCTGCTGTCCTGAGAGATGGAGACAACTTTGGGGCACTCCTGAGTAGATTTCACAGCTGGCTTAGGTCTGTGCTATCTGAGGAGCCCACAAAGTCTAGGTCTTCTGGCCAGTCAGACGTAGCTCTTTGGTTCCTTCAGGATCAGGGTGATCCTCTCAGTGATTATCTTCTCTGGATTACTTGTGGGAAGCAGCTCCCAGTAGGGAGCAAGCACTCACTCCGGGGCTCAGTACTTGGGCTAAAAGATGGCAGCCAAGGCCAGAAGTGCCTTTACCAGGGTCTTTAGGGAAGGCAACTCACAGCTCCTTGGGGCTGAATCTCAAGCTCACCCTTTCTTCTGCTCTTTGACTTTAGCCAACATTGGGATTGGGGGCAGTTAAGGAAATCCCACCCCCACTACCACAGAAATCTAAAGCGGAGTTGACTGCAGCCCAAAACTGCACACCCAAACATACCCTCCTTAGCACAGTGCCTTACACAAAATAGGCACTTAATACATTTTTGTTGACTGACTTATCCAGCCTCCTCGGTGGGTGACTCTTCCTACCTCAGTCATCGATTATTTTTGGCACAGCCCTCCAGACACAGATACCATTAACGTGTTGCTAGATCGCACCAAAGTACACATCTCACAGAAAGGGGCCATAGCACACTCCTCATTCGTTAAGACGGGCCTGGGTTCAGCAGATTAGGGGGTTGCCTGACAAGCCCTGTTCCAACAGGACTATTTCAACAGTGGGTCATTTATAGGCCTTAAACACATTTCAGTATTAAATATGTGCATATTGATATGACTTCTGATGTGCTGTTACTGAGCTTTCTTTTGGCATTATCACCGATCCAGTAATATTGTTTACACTTTTCCCTTTCGGAAGCATTAATTTTGCCAACCAATGAATGTGTGTTATTAGGATATTAGTTTGACAGGCTTATCTGGAAGGATAAGACGTTAGCATTCTTCTTATGTAAATCTTGGTACTAAAATGGAGCCCCTTTTGTAGAAGGCTAGTAAGTTATCTTCGATAATCTGAAAGTAAACATAGTAGCAACAGAAACAAGTGTCAGTGCTCTGTTGTGTTCTGTGACACACATACCAGGGCACTGGCATTGCCGTTTCAGGGTCACGTAAAACTGACAATTATCAGAGCTTGACGTGAACATTTTTAACTTGTAAATAATACAGTCATTATAGGTTCATGTCAGACTCAGGCAGAGGATTAAGTCTGTGGTGTCAGTCTTGAAGTATCTAGTTACATGATGTTTGTTCTATAAGGTAAACTCTACTGTTCATTCAAATACTTATCCATGATAATATATAAATACATATATATGTATGTGTAGATGTATGTATTGTATGGAGGGCGTGAGGAAGAGAGAGACAGAATTCGCTTTGATAACTATTATTGCTTTTCATTACTACGTACTATAATTCCAACCTTCGAAGAATGAAAGTCAACCTACATTATTTTTTTAAATGCATACCAAAGCAGCTCTTTAGTTACTTGTCTGTTCATTCGTGTCTGACTCTTGGTGACCCCATTTGGATTTCCTTGACAAAGACATTGGAGTGGTTTGCCATTTCCTTTTCCAGCTCATTTTACAGATGAGGAAACTGAGGCAAGCACAATGACTTGCCCAGGGTCACACAGCTAATAAATATCTGAGGCCAGATTTGAACTCAGGAAGATGAGTCTTCCAACTTCAGACTGGGCACTCTCTCCACTTCCACCACCTAGTTACTTTACTTGCTCACATACTAACAGACACCTGTTCTCTAGTGACCTCATAAAGGTCTAAGATTGTATTAACAAGAGTACCTCTGCTACTGCTACAGTGACTACTCCTGATTTTATGGGATTTTTAAGTGAAGATAATGTGTCAGCCATGACTATCAAAATGCCCCCCATTTCCCAAAGCCATCTCTGAACACCTCCAGATTTCTGGCTATTTCAAAAATAGATGTGTCAAAGGTGACAGGTACATTTTTAGAAAAGAGGGAAAATGAGCTTGTGTAACACGGATTCATTATGACAAAAAGTGGTCATCTTAGCATTGAGTAGTTTGACTGGGCTTGTGGAGGGAGGAGACTGTTTTTTGTTACTTTTGTAAAAGGGTAAAAAAAAAAAACAAAACTTACCTTTGTGTACCTCTGGGAATCTTGTAGTAAGATGCCAAGTTCCAAGAGGAATCATTTCTCTTTCCTCTCTATCCAGGTGGTCCATTTTATGCACCTTGATTCTACTACAACTTTACTAATTGTGTGTATCTGGGTTCCCCATAATCAGATACCCAGTTTGCTTGTAGACTGGTCCTACACATACCTGAATAAATAACTTGTGAATTAGTCAGGTGTTTCTTTTCTGGACTTGTGACTGTTTAAAATAACCTTCCATCTAGGCAACCCCAACGCAGGCTAGATCATGTCCTGAAAGTTTCTGTAAGCAACAAACAAGTTTGTATGTATGCCTTTGTTTTGTCTTTCTTTTTTAGTCTATTATAGTAAATAACTGTTTTTTCCTAGTTCCTAGTATTTTCCCAAAGCATGTAGTAAGTTATTTTGCACAGGGTGAGGAATGAAAATGTTAACTGATTTATAAAGGTCTAGGTGTGCTACCCTGAGTCTTTCTAGTGTGTTTGTTGTGCAAAGAGCATCTATTGTAATGCCAGATCACTTGAGGTTTATTCACTGGGAACAAATTGCGAAATTACCTACCCAGATCCCTTTTTTGAGTCCTGGGAACCTACAGTTGATCTTGTGAAACCTCATCTAATTGAGCTAGGACGTTTTCCATTTTCATTTTTCTGTCTCCAGTGCCTAGCATAGTATCTTGCACATAGGGGTGATTATGCAATGTTTATTGAATTCTCTTGGATTTGAGATTTGATATAAGACATGAAAAGCCTAAAGTAAAACAAGTCTGCTTTTTATTTTTGTGACTTTGGGACTGATTACCAAGATATGAGATGTACTGGATAATAAATATTTGTAACAATCATCCGTATGTTTGTTTAGCAGTATTTCCCATTGGGGCTTATGTTACATGACCATTATGCAAAAATCTGGCCATCCTCAGGGCTAAGACCAGCTTATCCAATGATAGAAAATACTTAAGACAATGTAAAGCCACAGTGAGCAGTATTGCAAAGTGTTTCTGAATGACTTCAAATGGTTTTTCAATCTGAATAGGTTATCTAGATTATAGATTAGATGACCTCTACTCCCCAAATTCTGTGATTCTAAAAATGAACACATTTCTGTATGCGGGCTAGAATGTGGCATATATCTAAAGACCTTTCAAAAACAGATGGCCAACCGTAACTGGAAAATAGATTTTGTTCTCGATCTAATGATTTTTTAAATTTAGCTCCTTCAGAGGATGTGGGAAAGTTGGAACACTAATTCATTGTTGGTGAAGCTGCAAGCGCATCCAACCATTCTGGAGAGCAATTTGGAACTATGCCCAAAGGGCTACAAAAATGTGCATACCCTTTGACCCAGCAATATCGCTACTAGGACTATATCCCCAAGAGATCATAAAAATGGGAAAGGGTCCCACATGTACAAAAATATTTATAGCAGCACTCTATGTAGTTGCCAAAAACTGGAAGTCAAGGGGATGTCCATCAATTGGGGAATGGCTGAATAAATTATGGTATATGAATGTAATGGAGTACTATTGTGCCATAAGAAATGATGAACAAGAAGACTTCAGAGAGGCCTGGAAGGACTTATATGACCTGATGCTGAGTGAAAGGAGCAGAACCAGGAGAACTTTATGCACAGCAACAACCACAGTGTGTGAGAGTTTTTTCTGGTAGACTTAGATTTTTGTAATAACACAAGAACTTCTTACCAAAAAAAAAAAAAAAAAAAATCCCAATGGAGGATCTCAAGGCAAAATGCCTGCCACACTCAGAGAGAGAAATATGGAAGTCACTCACATATTGTAGCAGATCATGTTTGTGTATGTGTATGTGTTTGTGTATCATGTTCTGATTTGTTATACGATTTCTTTCATTTATCTTAGTCTGACTACATAGCATGACTATAGTGAAAATATACTCAATAGGAAAGTATATGTAGAATCTATACAGAATTGTATGCAGTCGTGGGGAGGGAGGGGGGTAGTGGGGGGTAGGTGGGGGGGATAAAATCACAATTGTATGGCAGTGATTGTTAAACATTACAAAATAAAAAAATAAAAAAAAAATAAATTTAGCTCCTTCTTTGGCGCTGTAAACGTCAGAAGTATTTCTGAGCCTGTTAAAAAAGGCAAAGCGTGTTTTTGTGTTTACTCTTTCGTTCTCATTTTAAAAATAATCTTTTGATATCCTGAGTCCTCAATTCATCAAGTTTAAAATACCTTTAAGTTGCGAACTGAGGTGTCAGAATTAGTCTATTTAATTTTTTGAATTTATTAATGGATGTTAATTAATAACTTGGGATTTTTTATTTATGTTTTGAATAAATGAATTGAATACACAATAACAGTGGTTAGCATTAAAATTATATTGTGTTTGCACAATTTTGTGACAAAAAAAAAAGTAAAGATAACCTGGGGCAGAGGGATTATATAATTCAAGACCCAGTATAAAATTGATAAAGTATTTAATTTTTTTTTTTTTACTTGGCAGCACTTCAGAAGGCAGGAAGAAATCCATCCCAAAAGACGATTGATAAGTACTGGACTCCTCAAACTGCTAAGCTGAATTTTGATGATTTTTGTGCAATTTTAAAAAAGGAAAAACCTACTTCAAAGTCAGAACTATTAAAAGCATTTAAGAAAATAGATGTAAATAATGATGGTTATATTTTACATACTGACCTTTATAAAATTCTTACAAAGGTAAGCCCTGTGAAATCATTTTTTTCCCTAATCTATTTCAGGAGAAATGAGTCAGATAGGCCCATTTCTGCTATAGAAAATTTTTGAACTTCAGCTTTGTCGACCATTTGCATCCATATCAGAGCTAACTGCACTGGAGTGGTAAGAGAAATGAATCACACAGATGTTGTTCTAAAGTGCTTGGGTATCCTTCTGAGTGAAAGGTGTTTTGTAACTGAAAGCTGAAGTAGTCGCTCGGGCCCAGGTTGCACTTTCCTTTGTGCCTCTGAGTAAGTCTTTGCTGCGCAGCTGCTCCGTACATCAGTGATCGATCCATGTGGGAAGGAGAAACAGCGTATGTATAAATTGGAACAAGAAGTCATTTTGTTCTTGGCTGTAGCATTAGGAAGTAACATTACTCTAGGAACAATGCTGTATTTTATTTGATCTATAATATTCTATTGCAATTTGTAAACGGAAATTGAACACAAGTGCAGAGATTTGATAGTGTTACCAAGTAAGTGATAACACAAAATGACTTTTGTACTTGGCGATTGTCTGCTAAGTGGCTCCTACCCTTTGACACACATCAGTTTCCAAATTTTTTCATTGCTGTTCTTTTCCTGGCTAGTTATAAAAATATTGTTCTTTTAAACTAAAAAAATTGTAGACATTTTGAAATCTAATTTGTTTTTACAGAGAGGTGAGAAAATGACGCCAGAGGAAATAAATGCTATAATGAACTTGGCTGATATAAACGTTGATGGCAAACTTGACTACATTAAGGTACAGGTTAAAGAAGCTTATGTATATGTAAACTTGCAGTGTTGGTGAGGAAAGAATATTGTGATAGGTTAGGTGTCCTTTGAAAGTTTGTAACAATCTGCTATGTATTGTTAATCAATTTATTTTAAGTTGAACATGTCTTCAGCTTCAGGTTGTTTTATATCATATTCTGGTACAATAATTGTATTTTTTTAAAAATGTAACAAGAGTTCTAGAAACCTATAAAAACTTATAAGAAATGCAGCTTCTCAAGAAAATAAAACCATAAAAATTATTTAGAACAAACCTGAGTCTGCACATGTCTTATAAAAAATAATAAATCACCTCTCAGGGTGCACCACATTTTATTTTCACTCAGTGTGACCTCCTCATTGAATCACGGCTGCATTTCACCAGGTCACTTGAGAGCGGTCAATCTGATCCAAGAAAATAAAACGAGTAACTCAGTTCCATTGAAAATGTCTTCCATCTATCCGTCTGTGTCCCTTACCTACTAATGCACAGTTCTCCCTCCCCTTCCTAAATGTCTGATTGGACATTTTGCCCACTGGATTATTTTTTTGTTTTCTATAGTTTTGTAAATTATATGTGGCAACCAATGAGCAGTGTCTCAAGACTGCATTAGAAAAGCTGGAAATTGATAGTAAAATGAGGCTTCAGCAATTAGGAAGTCACCTGGAAGGATCTCCTGAGAGTGGCATATCTCCACTATCAAAACTGTCGCCAAGAATCCCAAGGAATATTGATCAGGAAACCATGCTCAATAGAGGTATATTTACTTTTATGGCTAATAATTTTTCTGCTAAAGAGAAAAATTTCAACTTCAAATACATTATTTTAAATCAGTAATTCCCAATCAAACTTGAACGAGATTCTTTGTTATTGCTACCATTTATAGATATTTTTAGCCATAATCAAAATTCCATGAAAGTTAAGTTTATGATAGAACTCAGTTAAGGTTGCAGTATTTTCTCTAGGAGAGAATATCTGATTATATCTGATTACAAAATATCTGATTACAAAGTGACAGTCGAACGAAAGGCATACATTAATATTATAAAAATATCCATTAAGAAAAGTTGTGTAGGCAGCTATATAATTGCTGAGCAAGTCCCTTAGCCTATCTGTGGCTCAGTTTCTACATCTGTAAAATAAGGAGTTGTCCAGTATGGCCTCTAAGGTCCTTTCCAGTCCAATCCATGATGTTGTGACTCCAACTTTAAGACAGTAATTACATAATTATTGCCTTATTTTCCATAGGGAATACACAGAGAGGATTATTCAAGTGGGTCATTTATATTATTTGTGCATTAGAAACGAGATTTGTATTGATAACCATTCAAGAATATGGTGAAAGAACAGAATTTAACAGTTATTGACAATGTGTTCTAGGTGACGGCCGGAATTCTACTCTACAATTACCAGCTCGAAAGCACAAATCATCTGTTTCTTTCAGTATCAGCATGAGTACTAACAACTGTGGAAATTCAAAGCTACTTGAGCCAAACTCAATAAAGGTATGGTATTTTAAATCAGAAATTTGGAGATCATTTTTTGCATTTTAACAATTTTCAGTTTTTATGGTATTTTAGTGAGATCTGCAAATTAATTCTTTGACATTTTTTGTAGAGGCATCAACACTTGCACTCTATATTTAAAACAGTTTTTCTGGTTTTAAAGTAGAAATGGTAAGTAATATTTTGATGAGAATTTTAAGGGTAATGTGATTTATTTTGTGTTGTTTTACCTAATTATCTAAATAAATACATCATTAACCCTAAAATATTTAATTTTATTTAGCCAGTAATTTATCTAAGTCCTTTCTTTTAAATAAGTCACTCATTCAATATCAGTTCCTTTGGGAAAAAGACAACGAAGTCACTTTGCTAAGTCAATATTTGTAGAGTGTTAATATTGATCTTTTTCCTTTGTTTTCCCTTTCTTGACTCAACCTTTACTAGTTTTCTTTCAACAGAAAATAATAGCTACAGAAATATAAAACATTAACTGGAAACTGCTAGGATACATTAAAAATGTGCACCTTGAGACCTCTGTTAAAGGGGAAAAATGGTTATGACCACATAGTATAACTGCTGTTAGAAAACTGAACTGATTGTTCTCATGAGCTACATTTTGTTTCAAATAACAACTCTGTATTTGTTATTGAACTCTGAAGTCCTTTATATCTTTAAATTGCTAGACAGTGACATTTGTTCTATATTAAAATTTTAAAACATGATCTCCAAGGAATTGTTTTCAGTCTGTTTAGGAATCCATACCCCCAAGCCATTTTGTGTGCATGTTCACCATGTTCACACATAATATTTAGTGTCCAGCAGTGTGACTTTCCACCACTGGAGCTTTCTTCTGTTTCCCAAATATGAAATGTTAAAAAAAAAATTCCAAATGCTGTCAAAGATGATCTGTGTCTGATGACCAAATTTGTAACTAGTCACAGTACAGAAATAAAAAAAACTGTAAATACCAGTAAGAATTTTCTTTCCGTATCATCTTGTCGTCTCCAAAATTCCTCGGTTCACACTATTGAAAAGAGGAATTTACCTTGGTTTAAACCCAATTTACCTTGGGTTGAAACCCAATGTTCATAACCGTTATTTACAATTATTATCCTAAAACTACAGTTAAAAGAGACTTTTGGGTCTGTTTTGCAATGACATGATTGAGGCTGTAATACTAAAATCCTGCAAGGACTTCCTCTAATCACATCGTCCTCATAGAGAGCAGGAATAACCAAGATGACACTAGATTTGACAACATTGCAGCTTGTCCTGTGGTGAAGCCACCTATACTCATTCATCAAATTACTGTATTTATTACACTGTTTGAATCATTGTGGGGAAATACCAAAGAAATAGAAGTCATGATGCCAGTCTTCACTGAGTGATTGTTTAGAGGGATGGAAAACATAGAAATGATAAGACCTTACCCTTCCCACCCCAGATCAAATGAATGTGGTTTAGAGTTGTAAGAATGAACTTTTAAAAAAAACTTTTTTCTTAATTTATTTGTTTTCAGTTTTGTACAATAACTTCCATAAGTCTTAAATTTTCTCCCTCTCCCTCTCCACTCCCTCCCTCCCCTAGATAGCATGTAATCATATATGGGTGCTACATATACATTCTTATTAAACACATTTTCATATTAGTCATGTTGCATAAAAGAATTAAAACGAATGGGAGAAACCATGAGGAAAAACTCAAGCAAAACAAAAAATAACACAACAGAAAATATTCTGCTTTCCAATTCCATAGTTCTCTCTGGATGTGGATGGCATTTTGCCTCTAGAGTCCTTTGGGAATATTTTATGTCCTTGCCTTCCTGCGAAGGGCTAAGTGTACCAGGAAAATTCCTCACACACTGGGATTGTTACTGTATACAATGATCTCCTGGGTCTGCTCCTTTCACTCCACATCAGTTCATATGAGTCCTTCCAGGCCTCTCTGAAGTCTTCCTGTTCATTATTTCTTATATCACAATAGTATTCCATTACATTCATATACCACAACTTGTTCAGACATTCCCCAATTGATGGACATCCCCTCAGTTTCCGTTCTTGGCCACCACAAAGAGAGGTACGTTGCCTCTTAATGCTGTTTTACTGTATGGTGTAAATCCAAGTGATTTAACATCTTTGGATTAGTCCTTTGGCTTTTTCAACTGAAACCCATGAACTGACTTTTCAGCTAGACAGTACTTTCAGTGTAAGCCATAGAGTCATCACAGATTGGAGTTGTGATTCTTTCAGGTCTGGTTTCCTGTAAAGCTTTCATGGCAGGTCGTTATGACACCTTCAGTTGAAGACCTTCAGTGTCAGGAAAGCACTGTATGCCAAGGCAGCCCAATTTGGTTTTTGATAACTCTCAAGTGCTAGGAATATCTTACTTATGTTGAGAAGAACCCCGTTGTTCGTAATTCTCACTCTGGAGTCCAGCAGAAGTCTCATCTTTCTACATGACTCTGAATATGTGAAGGCAAATCTCTAGGCTAACTCTCTCCGCATCCTCTGGCTTCCTGCCTTCCCAGTACTGTCAGGTTTGCCCCACTCCAGAAATGGATTCCAGATGTGTTGTAACCAAGTAAGAGCACAAGAGAACCATCTCTTTCTCCATGGACCTTCTGCTTCTGCTCCTGTGGTCTCTGAACACATTAGCTTTGCTGGATATTCCCACCGCCCAGCAGTGTGCTTCCTGGGGCTTTTTCGACTTTAAGTACTCTGTGTTTGTACTTCTCCTATCCAACATTGTGCAGTTTTTTTCTTTTACCCAAGGAGAGGAATTGTTTTCTATTTACTTTTCCTTTTTTAGAGTCAACCCATTTTTCCACCTTTCAGGATCGATTTTAGATCTTGACTTTTTCATCTGCATGCTAATTGTCTTTTCTAGCCTTGTGTGTAGTGCAGTGGAAAGGAAGGAATACTGGATTTGAAGCAAGGGGATCTGTAGTCAGGTCCTGCCCCTAAGAGCTCTGTGGAAGATGCCCTGGAGAGGGAGAAGCTTTTAGTCAGGGATGCCTGTAAGGAGGCCATTGCAGCATCCAGGCCTGAGCCAGGTTGTTGGCCTTGGAGTAGAGAGGAGGAGTGCAAGACATACTGTCAGGGAAGGTTCCAGATTTGGCGATGGACATGCCAAGGGGGTGACTTCAAGGTGACAAACCTGAGTAACTGGACATTGTCCTCCTCAGAAATGGAGATTTAGGGAAAGGGATGAATTTGGGGGAGAAAGAAATGAGTTCTGTTTAGGACAGATTAAGTTGGAGATGCTTCTGTGATATCTAGTTTAAAATGCCTGTAGGTGCCCTGGAGCGTGTCTGGAGCTCAGAGACTGAGATAATGGACCGAGACCTTAAAGGACCTTTGGAAGTCATTGAGTCCAACTCCCTCATCTGCCAGATGAGGAAACTGAAGCAGAGAGAAATTAAGCGATTTGCCCAAAATCCAGGAGTCTTTGGCAGTATTTGAACTCCAGTCATCCACAAGTCTATCCCTCTGCTTTCCCTCCTGGGAGAGAGGCTAGCCCTAGCTAGATAGGTGTGGAAGTGATTTGCCCGTGGAAGCTAACGAGAGTATGGAGAGAGAGATGTCCTGTAAAGATATCAGGCCCAGCTCCCTTTCTGTTCACACACATTTCCCAAGGTTAGCAAAGTTCCTTGAGGCAAGAATAGATGTATTTTAAAGTTTACCTCTCTGTAGGCCAACTGAACCCTGACCTAAGTTCAGAGACAAAGAGCCACGACTCAAGCAGTTGGGGAACAAAAGCAAGTAATTGTAAATAGGGTCAACCAGAAAATGATACAGGATCAGCCTTAGTCTTCTCAGTGGTTTAAAAGGAACAGAGAGAATCTGGAGAGCGATTGTCCAGAGAAGCGCAGCCGGGAAGTTGAACATGGACAGGATGAGCATGCTGGTTATTGTAGAGATTCCTACCGTGTAGGGTGGGGCTTCTGTGACCAGGGAAGGTGGGGAAAACAGGAGGTGTAGATAAAAGATGCAGAAGCCATGCACATGGTGCCTGTGTCTGATCTGGGCTGTACACCTGTGCAGGTCACACTTCTGGGACTCTTGTCCTTCCTGGACCATGCCAGAGAAGGTGCAGCCAGCCTTGAGGGCATCCTCAGCCCTTTCGATAGTGTACAACTGTGAGAGCAGCTCCAGGGCCAGCCTCCTGCTTCTCCTAGCATCATAGGTGGCAGGCTGCAGACTGCTTCCATCCATCACTTCTGTTTCTCTTGCCCTCTGGGCCACTGGCTGTTGGGATTCCCCTGAGACCATGACATTGATTGCCTGTCTCACTATAGTACACAATGATCTCTTACTTACCCTTTAGATACATACATCCAAACTGATATAGTAAAGGCCACTGGCGTTCCTCTGTGTGCCTACAGGCTTTCCTTGTCTGCACATGGTATTCGCCATTATTTCAGGAAGATTCCCAAAAGATGTGGGGGTCCAGCAGTGCTAGTTTTTGTGGTGACCTTGTGGGCTGTGGGCTGTATTTGGCAGAATTTCTCTCATTCAAAAATGTGGCATTCGGGCTTCCGGCCTCCAGTCCCTCTGTCTCTCTCCCCTTCCATCTCTTTGTTTCTCTATGTCTCTCTTCATCTGTATTTTCCCTTTCTTTTTCTGGCTCTCTGTCTGTACTTCTCTGTCTTTATCTCTCCCTGTTTTAAGGATCATTATCCTTGATAGAGAAGACGAAAGCAAAGTCACGCTTTCTCCCTGTCCTTACTGGCTTTTTCTTTCTTCTCCCCAACTTCCCCAAGTCCTCTTGGTTGTTGTCAGCATTTTTCACCAGCCTCGATTCGTTCTGGGCCTTAGTCTTCCTGACAACCATGTGACTTTGTGCCGGGTTTTGTTTTGTGTTTTTTTTTATTTCTCATTAGTTATATCTGAGCCTGGCCCTTTAAAGTCTGACATAAGTGGAGAGCTCTCTATGTAGCTATATCCATGTTGATAAATATTTTATTCTTTTATTTCTTATCAGGTTAACCTGTGCCTGAAAAGTCAGAATTATTTTATTTATAGCCTTTTCCTTCTCTCAAAATGGCTTTCCCATTAGTTACAGATCATGGGTCCACATAAGGCTAGTCCCAGTATAATCCTCCTGGTTTGTTTTTAACCATTGAGACTCAGAAAGATGAAAGAACTTGAGTATATAAGTGCTTGGGTATCAACTACATCACATTAAACTTTCTGGAGGCATGAAGGCCATGGATTGACACAGAGATCAGTCAGTCAACCTGCCTTCACTCAGCACTTACTCTGTAGCAGGCCTGTGCTAAGCACTGGACATACAGAGACAAGAGTGGGGATGGACCAGTAAGGGATCATGGTGTCTGTGACTTAGCACTGGAAAGGGCCCCCAGCATCCAGATGCAAGGCCGAGGCTTGCTGGTTTGTCCAGAGTCACACAGTCAGTAAATAGAAGAGTGGGCTGGGAACCTTGGTCCTGTGACCCAAATCCAGTGATCTTTCAGCTATGCAGAGTAAGATGGGGCACTGAGGAGCAGTGCCTGTCTTCTTGTTCACTCATCTTTCAGTCGTGTCTGACCCTTTGTGACCCATTTGGGGTTTTCTTGGCAGAAATACTGGGGCGGTGTGCCATTTCCTTCTCCAGCTCATTTTACAGATAAACTGGGTCAAGGTGAAGTGACTTTCCCAAGGTCACCCAGCTAACAAGTGTCTGAGGCTGGATTTGAGCTCAGGAATAGGAGTCTTCCTGACTCCAGGTCTGATGCTCTGTGCACTATGGCGCCCCCTAGCGCCCAGTAACTATCTTAAGGTAGAGCATTATTTGATTTTAATGTTATTCATGTTTCGATTCTCTGTAGCTTTCCCATAAACTTCATTAATTCTGAAATGTTTGATCCTCCTGCACTTCTGACCCAAGTTCTCATTGCACTTCTTTTCCTTCTCACTGCTCTTTTTTATTAGCTCCAAACTTTTTGACCCTTTTTGTGCCTTTATGTTTACAAGGAAAAGGATTTTTTAAATTTAATTATTTGTTTTCAGTTTTCAGCAGTCACTTCCATGTCTTAAATTTTCTCTCCCTCCCTCCCCCTACTTCTTGAGACAGCTTGCAGTCTTATATGGGTTCTACACATACATTCTTATTAAACACATTTTCACATTAGTTATGTTGCATAGAAGAATTAAAATGAGTGGGAGAAACTATGAGAAAAACCAAACCAAAACAAAAGATAACGCAAGAGAAAATAGTCTGCTGCGTTCTGCGATCCAGTTCCACAGTTCTTTTTCTGGAAGTGGATGACATTTTGCCTCAGGAGTTTTTGGGGAATGTTTTATGTCCTCGCATTGCTGTGAAGGACCAAGTCTATCAGAAACAGTCCTTGCACCCTGTGGCTGTTACTATGTGTAATGTTATCCTGGTTCTGCTCACATCGTTCAGTATCACTTCATAGAAGTCTTTCCAGGCTTTTCTGAAGTCCTCCTGCTCATCATTTCTTATAGTACAACAGTATTCCACTGCATTCATATTCCACAACTTGTTCAGCCGTTCCTCACTTGGTAGGTGTCCCCTCATTTTCCAGTTCTGGGCCTCTACAAAGAGAGCTGCTATAAATATTTTTGTACATGTGGGACCTTTTCCCATTTTTATGATCTCCTGGGGATTCAGCCCTAGAAGTGATATTGCTGGGTCAAAGGGTATGCACATTTTTGTAGCCCTTTGGGCATAATAAGGAAAAAGATGTTTAAAACATCATCTGAGTAATTTAATTAAGAGAATGTATTATTTTATGTTTGTAGTATATTTTAAAATGTTTTATTAGTTCTCTTTATAACGTCTGTTTTACTAGTGAGGAAATTGGGATAAAAGAGAAGTGAATTCCATAGAACCAAACAATTCTTGAGTTGGAAGCAAGCTCAGAGGATATCTGGTCCAACTTACTCCCAGTGCATGAAGCCTGTCTTTCACAAACCCTAACAAATGATCATAATAGTCAATATTTTCAGAGTATTCTGAAATATATTTGAACGTCAAATAGATTCACAAGAATATTTTATTATATAATAACTTTACAAATGATTTCTCTCTTATTCCTTTCAAGAATCCAAATTTTATACCTGTTTTAAAGCCCACCACAACGTCCAGCCAGTGTAGGCATGTAATAAATACTTGTTGATTGATTCAGACAGAGGAAGAAAGTGGCTTTTCTGAGTGGCAGAGCAGGGTGCAGACCAGATTATTAGACCAATTGATTGATCAGTTGATTGATCCAGCATTTATTAAGCATGTACTTGGAGCAAGCCACCATGCTAAGCATGGGGGACAGCAGGCAGGAGAACAAGGTAGTCTCTCCTTTCCAGGAGCTTACCCTCCAATGGGATAGGTCATGTAATGGGGAGGTGGAAAGGAGACGGAGGGAGCCAGGGGTAATCATTACAAAGATCATTATGCCCTCAGTTAAGGAGAATGGGCAAGGCCCAGCCCTCTTGGTGTAGGCCACATTCATGGAGACCTCCTAGCTCATAGTGTGGTGCCCTTGGCTCTTCCTCCAAACCCAGACACCCTCCCTGCTGTGCATGGGCAGCCCTTCCCTCATTGAAGTTCAGTTGGATGAGTCCCAAGCTTCTGTCAACATTGTTCTAGACCCAGAGAAAGGAGTTAATTAAGATAAAAAGCTACTGGTACTGAACTAACCCAGGAACTGTATCCTGTAGAGACCACATTGTGTTTGTCCTCATCCTAATGGATCTGTTCAATATGATTTCTAGAGCAATCTCAGCATTAGCCGTTTTATTTCTAGTATAAGAAAATGAACATAAAATTTGTTTCCCATTGATATTCTTGGGGATGGGAGAAGTTTTGGTGGGTTCCCAGGCATCTGGCCGGGTGGGGGTGGGGGTGAGGGAACCTGCAGTGATGAAGATGTAGAAAAACTTAGTAATTCAGGACAGGCCAATGTGGGGGTCGGGGAGCCATGAGAACACCTGCAGAGCAGAAATTTGATCTCAGAGCCCTTGGACTTATTAGCAGGTGGAATTCTTTTGTGAATAGGGCAATTGAGAATTTTGGTACTGGAATCTTTTGCTTGCCAAATAGGTTAAAGAGTATGCTAATTTTCCCAGTTTGAAGTCATAGAATCAGAGAACTTTGAGCTGGGAGGGACCTTAGTATAGCTATCCTGTCCCTTGCACTTAGATATAACGAAGCTGATGCCCAGTGAGGTTAATTGAGTTGTAAAGGGCACATGTGGAGCTCTCTGGTGGAGCCCGGACCTCCTGACTCCCAAGCTGCTTCTCCATACTGTGCCTGAGCTTTATGAAGAAGCATGTCTAGCTGTTTTCTTTCTCTTTTTAAAATTCACAGCCATTTCAGGACTCACACACAGCTTCTGACTGTGCGTATGGGATGGATTCCCTTCTTAAATCTGGGGTGTACATTAATGCGTCTAGTCCTTGTTTCAGGCCCCTCACTTTTCTGATCATTGCAGGAAATTTGATTTCCAGAAGAGCAATCTTTTTTACTAACATTAAAAAAAGTATTCTCACTGATACCTTTAGACATATTGATCATTTAAAATGTCAAGTTTTTGTAATTTGTTCTTTTGAAGTTGCCTTTTAAATTATGAGCAATAACATTTGTTTTTTATAAACAGTAGCACAGTGGTTCTTTTTAGGTCTACATAATTCAACTGATTTGATAGTGTATAGCACCACCTTATGCCCTCTCTAAGGAAAAGCAAGCTACTGGTTTTTTCTTCCATTTTGATTAAAAAAACCTGCTTGATATATAAATTTCTTACTGTTAACAGTGAGACAAAAAAGTTCTGTTCAACCTCATCCTAATTTACTTGCTGTAACATTCTGGCTCATTGTTTGATCCAGAATTAGACTTCATTATTCTCATTTCAGTTGAAATAGGCAATAAAATTATGAGTATTATGTAGAATTATACATTCTGTATAGAGTTATACAAACTATACAATTTGAGGCTCAAAAATGAACTTGCATATTTTAATTTTTCTTTGGATCATTTAATTTATTCCTTAGTTTTATCTTATTGCAAAGATACTGAAGCCTGACTAGATATTAACACTCCAGCGTCAGCACCCACCTCAGTGGCCGCTGAGACTGTGGCCACAGCAGAGATTCTTTTCGTCAGGATGCTGCCGTCTAATCAAACCAGCCTTGGGATTCTTTTGAAATGTGCTTGATATTCCTCTTCCCCTTCTCTTCTTCCATTCTAAAATTGCAGCCCTTTTCCACCCTTCTCAGACAGCACTAATTCAAGCTTCCTGTTAGACTCCACAGATTTGGCTGCATTACTCAGCCAAATACTCAGCAGCATTGTCCTGTGTATCCCTCTCCTCCCCAAGACCCATCCCTCTTAGCAAAAACAAAACCAGCAAAACTAACTACCCTCTGAAAAAGTCTGACATCCCAGGCAGTCTTCCACACCCATAGCTACAAATATTATGTCATTCTGTCTTCACAACAACCCTAGATATAGGGTTCCCTTCTTTTACAGAGACAGAGGTAGAGTGACTTGCCTAGGTTCACACAGCTAGGAAGGGGCAAAGGCTGAATTGGAGTTCCAGTCTGGCTCCAGGCCCAGCATGCTGTGCCCTCTGATGCTACCCCCAGTGGCCAGAGTCCCCTTCTTCTAAAAGAGGTGCGGGGAAGAGGAAGGAATTCTTAACCTTTCATCTGAATTCAGAGTTCAGAAAAGAATCTTATTTCCGTAGGATCAAAGTCAGGTCTGACATTTGGATGGGGCTTTAAAGTTTACATAGCACTTTCTATACATTTTTTCATTTGTTCCTTCTAATACCCAGAGTTAAGAACATCGGGTGTGGTGGTCCTTACTTTATAGATGATGAGGCTGAGACTTTGGGAGGTGAATGACTTTGCCACGGTCACACTGCCTTTTAAGCAGTAGAACAATAATTATAAACCAGGGCTTTGGACTGCAGGTCACTCTTAAAATTAAACAAGCTTATTCACAGGCCACCCCAAATCAAAGTTTGCAGAGGAAATTTTCCCTATAGTCTGTTGTCTCCAAAAATACCCCAAGCACATTGAAAAGCTCCTTCTTTCTTGGAACCCTGAACAGAAATGCAACTGCCTTGAAAGTCTTTTATACTTTCAGACTTTTCCATTGTATCCATCAGTTGTGTTGATTTTTTTTTCCTTTCTAAAAAACACTTTCTGTTATATGAGAGAGTTCTTTAGAAGGGAAGAGAGAAGGCTACTTGGGATAACCATGGTGATGTAAGAAACAGCATATATCATTAAAATGTATTTTTTTAAGTAACCATAGCCATTATCTTAGCACAGGACCTGTACTGGCTACTAAATGTAGCTTTGCTAAGGTAGACTGTTGGAGAGATCCTAGTCCCTAGCTTTCTTTGGCCTCAGTTTCTTCCTTTGGGTTTGATAGGTTTGGCAGCTCTTTCACTAGCAGCTCAACAAGATTTTCTGTTGGCTCAGACCTGTGGTTTTTTCTGCGTTAGGAAACTATCTCCTGATAGACGTCTGCAGTTCTTCCGTTTACAGCCTGAGTTGCCTTGCACCAAAGTTGTCTTCTCTGACCCTCTCAGTTCATGGATGAGGAATGTGGGCCCATTTAGGTTAAGTCACTGTCCCAAGGCCACACGGGTGGGAAGCATCAGGGTTGGGACACTCCGAAGCGTATTTGGGACAACACTGGACCAGCATCCAAGTGTGGAGGTTCCATGGTCCTTGATGGAGAATGTAGCTCATTGGAATAAGTATTACAAATCTTTTCAATTTTTGTTTTGTTTATTGTCTTCTCAGCATTGTTGTCCTCCATCATCCTTCTTTATAGTATTTTACAAACAAGTTTATATTCTGATGTAGTATTCCCTATGGTAGCTATCAGTCTCTGATTGGCATGTAAAGATGCGTGTTAAATAAGGTGCTTTTTTGGGCTCCTTGTTGTGTCGGTGAATTTTTATTGGTTAAGCTGCTAGATGAAATTCTCATAAGCCATGTCAATATAATTTCTATTTTCTATGTCCCATCTTTGATTGTCAGTTACTGGCTTAAACAGCTCAGGGTTAAGTTGCTTCAATTGTATTGGATGCCTTTTTCTCATTATTTTTCTTTTCTCCCACATTAAATATGGTCTTAGCCCTGATGGATCTAAAGCGGATCTGTAGATAGATGGCCAACTCCCACATCAATAACAAGTCTTTTCCAGTCTGTTAAAATATTATCAGTTCCATTATTTGTGGTGTTACTTGGTGTTTGTCTTATCCAGTCTGTCATGTTTTTTTTTTCAGCACTTTGATAATATAAAGGCACAAGGTTTCATTGTAATCTGAAGGTCTTTGTCTTCTCCCCTTCCCTTTTTCCTGAACCAAGATTTTCCCTCTACTTCTGGCCACCTTCACCTTTTCCCACCATTGCATTGGCGTCTCCAAGTTTCAGACTGCATGTTGAATTCACTGATATTCCAGTGATTCATCAAGGCGGAGTGGTGACCCTGAGTTCTTGAAAGCTCTGCCAGCAGAGCATACATTCTTAATAGGTCATTCCATGCTGGAAAGTCTTCAAGTTTTGCCCCAGCAACAGATCCAGTCTTTTTTTCTGAGAACTGATCTCACTAAATCTGGAGAGGCGCATCCCTGTCACCTGAGGATGAGTCTGCTTGGCCTTGGCCCTGAGTTCTCCACAGCACCTTTCTGCTTCGATTAGTGATGGTAGCAGACGGGGTGAAAAACATCAATAAACCCTCATTGGACTGTTGGCACCATAAATGTGAGATCTTGTTCAATGACCAAGATGTGGATGTGTTGTTGGAGCAGCTGAATTATATCATTCTTGGCATTTTGTTCTTTTGGTTTTTAATTCAGTTTTATTTTCAGCTCTAAACTCTTTCCTTCCCACTTCCCTTTTGTCCCCATTGAGAAAGCAAGAAAAACAAAACCTGTTACAAACATATGTAATTAAGCAAAACAAATTCCCACAGTTGGGGGGGCACTGTATACATACATGTGTACACATATGTACATATATGTGGGTGTGGATGTGCCTCACTCTGCACTCTGAGTCCATCCTCTATGCACAGGTGAGTAGCGTGGACCATTTGGGTTTTTTTTCTATAAATGAAACCAGAAGTGACTTGTGAAAGGATAGTTCCCAGGTGCTTTTTGGGAAGGCAAAGAAAGCTGTTGGTGGAGTGGGTGTCATCCTACACTCACAGGTCACAAAAACGCTCTTTCATGGGCTGCTGAGTTCTCAATATTCCTTTATTAGGGTGTATTTGAAAGTAATCGTAGGTTTATGCAGCAGTGTCAGTCATTGTAGATGAAGTCATAGAGAAGTTCTTTGAAAAACTTGATAAGCCCCTCCACATTAAAACCACATGGAATAATACATAATGTCAAGAACAACCCCTTAGTATCTGGCTGCAATTTAAAAAAAAAATCTCGAATGCTGATTAAAATGTGATTTAGATTCAGGAATTGAAATAGGCTATAAGAAATCATCTTCTTTTTGTGTGTAAGCCTCATGTGCCTGCTGAAAATGCTTAGTATCAAATGACAAATTATCTGAAATTACTTATGGGAGACTTAGCTAGGAAATGTTTTGGGAAGAACATTCAGGATCCAATAGATATTAGCAGTCCTGCTGTCTGTTCCCCTCACCTCAGAAAAAGTGGCCAAGCTTTGCGCAGCTGAGAGGGTTTTAGACTCCTGAGGAGGGTTTCATAGAGGGTACCTTAGGAGGAAGCTGGCGACATCTCCTCTTTGGTAGGGGTCTGCAGTCCAGGAGAATGGTCATGCGACATTTGTATTTACTTGAGTTGTCCATTACTCACAAGTGCCCTGCTTCCTTGATTAGAAACTCTGACTTTCTTTTATCTGCCCGTATCTCCCCTTCCTAAATCGACTCCTGATTCTCATCAGTCTCCAGTCCTTTCACTTGGTCCCTTCCTCAGGCCGTTGTGCCACCTCTGACTTCGCTTTCCCCTTTTTAATCTCTACCCCATAGTCAGCCATTTCAACTCTACTCTGCCCTCTGCTTTTAAATCTCTCCCCCTTTGTCCTTTCGCCACTCATCCCTGACCCCATTTCAGTCCTGGGTTATTCCTACCATCCTCTCCTTCCTCATACTCTCAGGAGGCTGGATGGAGCCATCCTGAATGGAGGTGAATTAGCCATGCTGATTATATACATTATAAATTGATATTATTCAATGTCAGCTAGGCCCTCTGCAGTGAGGTAATCTTTTTATTCCTCCCTAATTGATGCCTTACCTCATTCTCTCCAGAAACCCTTCAAAACATTCTCTTCCCTCCTAGCCCTCCCCTGTCCCCTGTCCCCACCTCTCCACCTCTCTCCACCTTCATCCAAGGCCCTTGCTTCTTACCATATTGAGAAAACAGAAACCATTCCAGGTCACCTCCCTTTACCCCTAATTCCATCATCTGGAAATGCATTGACATCATCCCCAGTGCTCTCTTCCTTTCCCCAGTCTCTGACAATGTAGTGTCCTTTCTCTTTGCTGAAGCCAACCTCTCTTCCTGTGCCATTGGTCCCACCCTTCCCATGTTCTCTAACAGATCACCTCCTCAGTCACGTCCCACTTCTCTCTCCTGGTCCTTTCCAACTTCCCTCAAATACTCCCAAGTCTCTCCTATCTTTGAAACCGTCATGAGACTCTGCCAGCCCCTGGTTTACCCCCTTTATCTCCTCCCTCCCTTCTCAGACAAGCTCGTTGAAAAAGCTGTCTGTACTCACTTCCTCTTTTCCCTAGGTCTTTGTAGTCTGGATGACATCCTTATTACTCAATGAAACGGCTCTCCCCAAAATTACCCACAGCTGGTCATTGACAAATCGAATAGTCTTTTCTGGGGCCTCAGCCTTCTCTGCCTGTTTGCTACATTTGATGCTCTTGGCTACCCTTTCTTCTGGCATCCACTGGCATCTCTGAGTCTTCATGACATGGGCCTCTTCCTCCCTGTCCCAGAACGCCTTTGTTCAGTTGCCCTGACAAAAATAAGATGGTCACCAGTTTCTTTCAACCTGTCATCCTATTTTCCATATCATGCCCTTTAAATGCGTCTAGTCCCCAGGGTTTTGACCCAGGTCACTTTCTCTTTTCTCTCTACACTTTCCCTTGTGGAATCAGCGCCCCTGACTCTCTATGCTGACTACTCCTAGATCTCTCTGGCCCTAGTCTTCCCCCTGAACTTAAGCCTGGCATCACCAGGTACCTGTGGGACATTTCAAACCATGTTGCTGGATCATCTCACCCTCAGCATGTCCAAAATTGAGGTCATTATCTTTCCCCCAGAACCCTCCACTCTTTCAGACTTAGCCTATTTCTGTGGAAGGCACCAGGTTCTTACCCCACATCATCCTAGGGGGCTCACTGTCTCTCACTGCGTACATCTAATCAACTGCCAGATCTTGCTGTTTTCACCTGCTTCCATCACCTTCTCTCCATTCACATCCCCAGCTCCTTAGGTTAGACTCTCCTGTCTCCCTATTAGATTATCCCAGTAAGTGCCTTGTGGGGCCCATCTTGAGCGTCTCCTCCAGCACCTCCTGCTTCCAGAGGGGTTGTTCTTGGGCACACATCTGACTCTCCCTTCCTAGCTCAGCCCCTGGAACTCCCTGGGTTCCCCAGAATAAGATAGAAACTGCTCTGGGGAGCTTTCAGACTCCTTCATCCCTGGCCTCAATCTGTCTTTCCAGCAACCTCGCCCATACTTTGCACTGCAGCCAAGCTGACTCTGTTTCCTCTTCCGTGGCATTTCAACTCCCATCTACACACTCGACCCTGGCCATCACCCACACCTGAATCCTCTCCTTCCTCAACACTGCTCAGAGATTCCCACCCAGCTCAAGCACGGCCTTCTGCAGGAATCTAAGACCACTGCCCTTCCTGCGAAGCCAAGCCATAGCAAACTATGTGGTATTTGTTCTCTTTACGTTTATTCCATATGTGCTTATATATGTCCTTGTCATCTGCATTGCGGTATCCATCACTTGGGAGTAAAGATTGTTTCATTCTGTGCGTTTTTATCACCATGCCTAGCACATAGTAGGAGATTAGTAACCTTAGTGATGACAAGAGCTAATGCTGATATTGCATTTTAAGCTTGAAAAGCACTTTATACTCCCATCAGCCCTGTGAAGTAGGAGCTGTTATTGTCCCCATCTTACAGATGAGAAAACTGAGGCACAGAGAGGTCAAATGACTTGTCTAGGATTTTAGAGAAGATTAAACTCAGGTCTTCCTGATGCCAAGTCCAGAGATCTGTCCTCTCTCCACATGCTTATTGACTGACTGATTGACTCAGTAAGTCTATATTAGATGCTTGCTGTGTGCTGTTCATTTGCCTGGGTATTAGGAGAATAAAGACCCAAACAAGATAATGTTACCTTCCATCAAGGGAAACAACATTCCATAAAAAGTTCAGACAAAAGGTATTTTTTAAAAGGGTCAGGCAGCCTGTGGAGGCTTAGAAGAGGCTCGTACATTACTGGAAGGGGTTCTGGGAAGAGGCAAAGAAGGACAGCGCACTGCAGTCTGGGCCACAGCCCTTGGGAGAATGAGAATTTGGCCCAGGAAGGGTAGTGTTGTATGATCTGGGTTCAGACGTGGGGGTGGGGGTGGGACTGGGGAGACTTTGAAAGATGAACTCAGGGACCTTAGATTTGAACTTAGAGGTAACCTGAAGTCAGTGAATCTTGTGAGGAGGGAAGTGATGTGGCCAGATCTGCATTTGTGGAGGAATTCTGCAGGAGATAGGCCATTGCAATAGTGTAGGTGGAAAGTGATGAGGACATGAATGATGAGGGGAATGACTGTGTGGAGGTGGCAATGCCGAGATCTGGCAGCTGAATGAATCTGTGGGGTAAGGCTGTGAACCTGGGGACTGGAATGATTGGGGCACCCTCAGTAGGAATAGGCAAGTTGCTGGGGCTTGGGAGGAAGTCACCAAGTCTAGTTTGAGACGCCCACCATGGAACTGGTCTGAGACTCCCAAGGGGCCACCTAGCCCAGCCAGGGACCGCAGAGGCAGGGTGACTCACAGGATCCGATCCCAGGTCATTGGACTCCCAATCCAGCCCTCCTTCTACCACACCACAGCTTGCTATGGTGGGGCAGTGAGGAGTGTGTGGGGCTGAGAATCAGACCAGAGCCAAGCAGCAGTGACAGCGCACAAGCCATTATCTGCCTTGGGACTCAGTTGTCACACTGGGAAATGGGCTGGTCTGGCTGTATTATTAAACTCCTGCTGTGTGCACACCTCTGCTCCAGGCCCTGGTGGAGATGAAGAGACAATATTCAGCCCTCTTTGGGAAGCATCCTGTGCCTTTAATGCAAAAGAGAACAAATTAGCATGGTAGAAGCCAAGGGCCAGGTGAGGCCCAACCACCAGTGACCGCCATTTTGGGGAGAGAGCTCCTGGTCCTGTAATGGCATTCGTTAGTGGATGGATCTGCTTGGCTGGCATAGAGAGGCCAAGTGTCTGGTCTGGGGCCACACAGCCAGTATGTCCTGCATGAACCTTGACCCAAGTCTTCCCAGCTTCAAAGACAACTCTATCCCCTGCACAATGGTAGCTCTCTTATTCACAAATGTATTAAATTCCTATCTGATCTCAAAGGTGATATGTGCATCTCAAGTGGTCTGCAAACTCGTAGAGAACTGGACCTTTATGGAAGAGATTGGAGACAGTATAATTATCATCTGACAACTAATTGAATTTTTAAATTTTATTTTAAGACATTTGCCTTTGGTTGATGATGACAGATAAAGCAGAGAATAAAGATGCACTTACCTCTCTGTTGATACATGTTCCTCTAAGTAACAAGACCTGATAGAACATGTCTGCAAAGACAGATGGTTATACCTTTCCTGATCTTCTGTGTCAGTTATCACCCAAGGGCACATGGGTGATGCTAAGGCCAAATGTCTGTGATGGGCCCATTCAAGTTCTGATCTAGGGGGGAGCCACCTGAAATCATGGTGCACTCTTTTTTGCCTTTAATAGTTGAACTTGAACTTTGGACTTGAGCCTTTGGTCTCCTCCTGTTCTAGAACCTTGTTGGAATTCTTTAAAGTTATGTTCCCTAGCTCTACTTTTCTTTGAAAGAATGATGAAATGGAAATAGGACTTTTCTAGGAGTGCTGGATCTAGTCCTAATTCCTCCCTCACCTCCTTGAGAAACTTTGAACTCATCCAACTGTGTTTATGTTAGTTTTTTAATTGAAGTGATTAATATTCTCTCTCTCCCTGTTTCACAGGACTGTTGCAAAGTTGCTAAAATAGTATATCTGAAAGTGTTTTGAGTTCTTTGGCGAAAATTGTGAAAGATAAGGGCTTCTCTCTTTGCATGATCTGTCTGTGAAGTAATGAGACTAGTTTCCTTCTATGGCTTATGGGAAAAGGTACTCATTACTTTATAGTCCTACCTTGTATTGGGAGCAATGGGTACTTGAGCACCAGGGGAAAGGGCACACTCTACACTTCTTAAACTGCGGTGACCTCTCTGGGCCTTTCTAAAATGACGGAGTTGGATGAGATGACCATTCTGGTCCCTCAGAGCTCTAGAATGTGATTATAAGAACCTAAAATAAAGTTGCCCTCAAGTTATTTCTATGATTTAACTTCTAAGTATTTAAAATATAAATTTTCCTTTCTTTTATGAAATAATATAGATGACAACAAACTAATAGTTTGTCACTAGCAAGACTTTCATTTGCTCATTTTAAAATTCATTTTTTTTAGGCAAAGTGAGATGCTACAGAACTTTTAAAATTTTTATTTGTATTTTTCTAATGAATTTATTTTTAAACATAAGATAGAAAGATTTTCCCTTAATAATTTGAAGGTAAATTTAGCCTTATCTATATGATGTCTTCTCTTCCTTTATTAGAACCTAAGTAAATAACCATGTAGGATTAAATATGTTTTCATGGTTATTGTGATACATCTGTTCCTCACCTTTCTCAGCAAGTATTAGAAGATCATTCAAAAGCTCTTATTCAAATATCCTCACAGAACATTTTGGCAAGAAGTGGCATTTATAAAGCCAACTGCAGAGCCTTCTGACTCTTCCAGCCCTAGAGACCATCTGCCAGATGGACAGAAATAAGCACATGACCTGGAAACGTTCTCCATCCAAGGCTCTTGTCTGTTTATTTGTGTTCACCTCATCATTCCACGTTACTCTGGAACAGAGAGCTGTTTGTTTTTTGTTCGTGTCCATGGTCCCATCTTCATGCTGGAGAAGGCTTTGTTCTGAATTAACAGGGACAAAAATGACCTTCTAGTCACTCAGCTTTGACGTCTCAAGATCATTTTGACCATTTCCTTTCCTTTTCCCCTCAAACCAAACAGTCATCAGGTTCACCCAGGTCTTTTCCCAGTGGCCCACATCCATCCCTTCCTCCTATTCCTACTGTGGCAATAGCCAGTGGCTTTTCCTATCTGGACTCTTGAAACGGTCTCAGGGCCTGCCTTCCTCCATCCTTTCTTCCCTTTCTCAACCAGCTTGCACCAGCCTTGGCGGACTTCCTCTTGGTCTCCCCAGTGAAGTCTCCTTCTTCTTGCTGCTTTCACTTTGACATTCTCTTCTCAAAAACCTCTTGTGACTTATGAGAACCTACAAGGCCAACTCCATACTCCCAAATCTGACATTCACATTTCCTCCTAGGTTGATTCCCCCACCTGGGCAAGCTAGGGAGACCACTTTTTTTTTTTTGAAATTTTCTGCCATACCTCCTGTGTCTCCTTAAACTCAAGGCTTTTTGTTGGCGATGGTTCCTCTCATTCCTCACATTTGTCCATCCCTCTAAATTCTGCCTGTCCTCCAGAATCGGACTCAAATGTTACTTCTTCTCTCATTTTTAGGAATGGCAATGTGCCCAGTCAAAGGGCTGTTTCTTCTTGGAAGAAAATGGTGAGGTTGTTAGTCATCAATACAAGATCCACTTAGCCCGGAGGTCCACTGTTTATCTTACTATTAGACCACTGAACCTGAGTCAAGAAGAAGGCAAGTTTGTAATTTGTCTTTTCTTTTAGAAAGTTGGTGAACAGATGTAGATGTCATCACCACAAGTGTTTGTACGAGTATCCCATATTCCCATTTCATGAAAAGATCAACTGTGAGAGTTTATGAAAGTTTGAAGTTCCAAAGGCTTGGTACCAATAATGGAATTGCTTTAGGTATCTTATTAAGATTTGGAGTTTTAAAATTTTTAATTTATAAAAGCAAGGAAAGATCTGATGCCTTCTGTTAATATATGATGTAAAACTAGCTATCACTGCACTAATTTTTAGCTTTTCTATTTCTGACCTTATTTTTTAAATTTAATTTTTATTTAATAATCTTGAAAAAAGGTCTTGTGAAGCATTGAAAATCCTACTGTTCCCTGAAGTTCACTGCCTCTGGGATGATAAATATTGGTTAAGATGTTTTTTCAAAGCTCACATGGCCAGAGAGCAATGAAATGACCAGTGTTTTTGACTCCAAGGTCTGATGTCAGATTTATTTAAGCATCCTTTATTTAGTCATTTCAGCCATAAAGTGTCCTGTTCCATTGTTATGCATAAACAAAGGTTGTTATTACATAACGTGCTGTGCACTGCTTGTTCATTTCTTGTGGAACCATTCAACAGCCTGGTATGCAAACATTTCTATTTAAGGATTTTTTCCAATTGTGATGCTATCTACATACTATGTGCATACCAGCGCTGTGTTGATATTATACGTGTGTACATAGTATTGCGATTTGAAAAATCCTTAAATAGATATGTGTGTATATATATATATATATATTTTAGTGGACCTTTGATTTCTTCCATGTAGTATAGAAACTCTCTGTTAATGTAAAATGGCATCTCATCTGTAATTTCCACCCTTTCTAGTCTCAGAGATCTGCCCAGGGTCCTGAGCAGTTGCATGCCTTACCCAAGGTCCCCCAGCTATTGGATGTCAAAGGCAGGGCTTAGCCTTCTTGTCTCCTGCACCAACATTCTTGTCTAAAGGTACATTTCCTCCCAAGAAGTGACCAAGGTGTTCGCTCTTCAGCATCACAGCACAAATGTTCTGCCATGTTTTCATCACTCACTGAGTGTTTTGTGGCAACTTACAGTTTTGGGCCTTCAGTGACAATCACTGGCTGCTACTGTGCCCCCTCCCTATGATATAGAGAAAGAGGAAAATCCCTTCTAGAAATTGTTTCCAGTTTCTAGTACTCTTTATTTTTATGGAGCTTATTTTTAATCATAGGATATGAATTTATTTGACAAAAAAATAATAAATTATACTAGTAAGTAGCATTTATAGTCAGTAATTCATTAAACACTTATTAAGCCAGACAGTGTGCTTAGTGCTGGGGAGAGAGATGAGAAGAAGAAAGACAGATCTGTCCTCAAAGAGCTTACAGTACAGTGGGAAGGGAGAGAACACACAAAAGAAAGCTGGAAAGGGGGTGGAGAGGACTTCAGTACATCTTGTTCCATGGAGTTCAATCCAAGCAGATCTGCGGATGGAAAATACTTTTTAGAGAGCCTACTGTGTGCCTGGCACTGGGCTAAGCCCTTAACAGGCATTATCTCATTGAATCATCACAACAGCCCTGGGAAGGAGGAGCTATTATTATCACCCCTATTTTACAGATGAGGAAACTGAGGTAAACAGATGGTTTATTTCTTCAGAAATTTTGAACAAGAATTGAAGACAGTTGCTAGGTGACTTAGTGGGCAGAGCACTAGAGCTGGAATCCTGAAGACCTCCCGAGTGCCCCTGGCTGCTTCTGGCTTCTCCCATTTCCTCATCTAGTCAATGGAAATAATAATACCTCTGTCCCAGGTCTTTGTGAGGCTAGAACTAGATCATAATTGTAAAGCACTGTACACCTGAAGCAATATACTATGGACTGTTATTCACAATGGCCATATTCAATAAGTCTGTAAATGAAAGGAGATTATTGTTTTGATTAACCGTCAGTATCAACAGTTATTAAATTGTGGTACTGGATTGAGTCAGACAGAATTCCTACCCTCGAGTTTAAGACTTTAATAAGCTAATTAACACAGATCTTCTTACACACTGCATTATGTATATGTCTCAATGCTAAGTTTTTAGGTCTGAAAATAAAAGGTGGAATAGGCAATTTTTGAGTGTTTAAAAAAATTTTGGTGGGAGGGAGCTAAGATGTGTTAGCTAGCTTGCAGTTATTCAAGAAAGAGGCTAATTTATTATTGTTTAAAGGAATTTAAGGATTTTTGTTTGTTTTAGGATTATTATCTCCTTGGTTGTCAGTGGATACTGCTTTGTATCTTCTCAAGGAAAATGAAGGTCAAGCGAATCTACAGCTTGTGTGTTTTACCGAATTGCGGAATAGAGAAGTACCCATTTTTCTTCACATTTCTAATATTAATTTTTAAAATGCCATATGTACACAGGTGAGGTGGACAGTACATGTCCTGGGCCTGCCTGAAATTCTCAGATTGTTTGTTGGGAATTTTGTCAAAAGCTGAGCAATGAACTCATGACCAGGATCCCTGAGTTATGGTCCTGAATGAGCCTGTTGGACTAAATTTGGGGCCATAAACAAGTCATGAACCTTCCAGTGCCTCAGTTTCCTCATTTGTTAAAGTGAAGATTTAGATCCATGACTTCTAAGACCTTAAACTCCAAAATTCAATTTAACAAACATTGAGCTCCTCTGCTCCACAGGGCGCTGTGCAGGATGTTCAGAGAGACAAAAATCAAGGAGCTGATGTTTTAATGGAGGAAGCAGCAGGGACACAGATAAATAAATACAAAATAGCACTAGTGAGTTGTCTGAGACAGCCCTGGAGCTGAGCCTTCAGGGAAACTGAGGCTTCTGAAGAACTGCCTGAAATGTGGGCTGTGAGGGCAGGGGAGGGGAAGAGAGATTAAGAGCTGGAACTTGAGGGCTCCACAGACCAGGTGGGGGCCCTGCACCTTGTGAGATAGGTACTACAGCTATCCCCACTTTACAGCAGAAAAAACTGAGGCTCCAATTCAGTGACTTGCATTGTATTGACTCCCAAGGTCTGTGCTCTTTCTCCCCTGCACACCGCTGTATTTCTGATGTGACTTCCTCAATGCCAGCAGCCTCTCCATGTCTTTAGTTATGGTTTTTTAGCATAGTTGAGGGATATAGCATCATACCAGGCCTATCTCGGTATTTAATGAATTATTACTGAATAAAAGTAAAGATTCTCAGGGGAACGTCCTGTAAGCCCAGAGTCTCCTTTTTTTATTTTTTAGCCTCTGCCCTTTCAGTCTCATAGGGATCTAATCTAATATTGTTATATTAGATTGTGTTATGAAATTTTAATCAGTATGAATCTTGCTCTGTATGGCAGCACCACTAGAATACTCTCACATGGACAAGTGTAGGGTTTTCATGGAAAAATGATTGATCATACTGGATTTTTTTCTAAATGAAAGCATCAGAGACTTTGGAAAAGTTAGTTCAGCTGTTTTTCTCAATTATCTGACTAAAAAAGAGAAAAATACTATGTTCACTTTGTTGAGGCTTGATTTATGTTTGCAGGGTTCTAAAATATATTGATACAACAAAACGGTTTTTTAAAAACCTGTGTTTTACCCACAGAATTGTTCTGATTTTTTCTAATTATATATTTACTCAGAGGCCAAATATGTGAGGCAGATACATAAATGTGGCCATTTATTTTATGAGAACTACAAAATACATCTGCTACATACCAGGAATAATGCTATTCAAGGACTTACTGCAATCTCATATTTAATCTTTATACAGGCCCAACGACAGACAAATACTTCCCTGATGTAATGTTATATAAAAGTCTTTATTGCAGGCCTCCTAACAGACAAGTGTAGTTACAGGCAAGGAAATATTAAATGACAGAAGTTAATGTTTTGGCCAAACTCTTCTTCAGAGCTGACTACCAAGTTAAGTTCTGGATAAAGCATTGTCCAAAACAATAGCTTTTCCCATTTTGTTTTAGATAAAATGACTTTCATATGAGATTGCCTCTCTGTAAAATGTTAGTCTATCAGAAAGCCTGTAATAAAGTTTGAATGAGATTCTGCTTGCCCTTTTATTATACACATTTCTGTTTGTGTGAAGGAGGTATAATTTGTCATATTTACAAAGTTTTTTTTTTATATTTTAGTTTCAGAATTACTTTCTTTAAAGAGAGTTTATTAACTGTAAAAGTTGACTTTTTTTTCCTCTTTGCCTTCTGTGGTGACATTCAGGACTAGGTACAGAGGGATAGCCATGGAAAGATAGAGCTCAAGGAACGGTGAGGTTCCTCTTTCCTTCCTTCCACTGCTAGCTGTCTGTGTAGACCTGGCCCACCTTTTATTTATCTGGTAGTGCTGAAAATAAGGATCTTCAATAAAATGATATTGGAGTTACTCTGTCTCTGTGAGAGAGGTCAGGCAGGGTCAGAGTCAGGGTTTACCTCTGGGTTCAGGCTCCCTTTATTTGGGTGTGAGAACATACCTCTGATCTCTCAAATCTAGAAGAAATTCCATCTCTGCAAATGGGGTGAGTCACCTAACTTCTCTGGCCTGAAGACCCAAGTTCAAATCTGACCTCAGACACCTACTCATCTGTGTGACCTCCTAACAAATTACCTAATGTCTTTCTGCTTCAATTTTCTCAGCTGTAAAATATGTCTCAGTGCTGCTATGAGCATCAGATGAGATCGTATTTGTAAAGCTCTTAGTGCAGGCAAGACAGAGGGTTCTATGCTCAGCCACTGTGATGCCACACAACTCAGGTCTTGACACTCTCTCTCTTTTGGAGAAGACCCCTTCCCCTCAGAAGAAGCCCTTCAGCTCTGTGGAGAACCCTGGAAGCCCAGGGTGACTGTAAACAGTTCCCCTGCCATAGGTCAATATCTCTGTTATGAAGATCGTTTAAAAACTGGCTGTACAAACAAACTGCAGCCTCGTTCTTACTTTGCTGTTCAGGCCCAAGCGAAGGAGACTGGAGCAGCCGACCTGCACCTTTGTGCTGAACCCACCATCGTGGGAGCTTTCTAGGCTTAAAAAAAGCCATTTGCAGAGAGGGTCTGTCTGTGAGAAGTCAGGTTATGCTAAGTGAGGGCACTGGAGACAGGTCTACAAACCCGAATGCCAGTTTAGTCATTTGTGGAAGTAGAGAGCAATGATGAGATAGTCCCAGTCACCTGCTGGAGGTACATGCATGCTCTCTGGGACCATCAGCTTCAAATACTGGCTAGAAGCTTGGGATAAGATATAAAGTGAGTTCTTCCTAGACATTAGCCATGAGAATTAGCTTATAACTTCTGAAATACCTAACACCTTATTCTAAAACATGACCTCTGAGAATGCCATTAGCAAAGGTCTCATATAATTGGCCTGGCTCACACAAACCATGGTGTTTATTTTTTAAACTATTAACTTAATTCTAGTAATTACACTCCTCTTATTTGAAAACCTGTAATTAATTTCATTCTGCTTTCTCTTAATCATATTTTTATCATAACAGGAAATTGCAGTTTTCCTTTAAGAACAATAGCTTCTTAGAGAATCATAGTCATTTTTAATTAGACATATTTCCATAAAATGAAGTCATTGAACCAGATGATTCCAAATATTCCTTCCAGCTCTAAATCAATATAATGTCAGTGACATCGAAGTCACTGTGATAGTGTACAAGGTTGTTCTTTGTGACAAAAATGCCTGTTTTGTGAGTCACTTTTGTCAAAGGATTTATCGCCTCCTGGCCAGCGTTCTGTCAGTTAGTCTTTTTTGTGCTTAGGCTGCCCTTATGTGGCACATGCACCGTGTTACCCTGCAGTGGTGACCCCTGATACAGAGGGGCTCCGAGCCTCAGGGGGCCTCCTTGAGAGAGCAGGGCTGGAGGTGGAACCCTGAGGGGTTATGTTAGTAACAAAAAGGACAGACTTCCATTCCACGCTTAGTCTTTTTCAGTACTTTCACATCCTACAAGAAGAAGATGATTCAATATTCAGTCATCTGCTTTGTTTTCTTGAATAATGTGAATTACTAGTGAAGTTAAAATAGTTTAAGAATTTGAGCAACTGCATGGAAAAAGGCAACTCATCCTTCCCACTTCACTGTTTAGCAGCACAAACATTATGAAACGTGTTTTAACCTCTCTTTTGTTGTGGGGGAAGGGGAACAAACATTTATTAAACACCTCCTGTGTGCTAGGCACTGTGCTGAGTGCTTTAGAAACACCATCTCCTTTAGGGAAGTGCTGGAGCTGTGATAGCTGTAAGGGGTCTCCAGAATGAGTGGAAGAGCCCTCCACTAGGGTGGTCCCCCTCACCATGTCATGGGGATGTCCTTGGGATCTTGAAGGCTGTCCCAGCAGTACCCAGCTCCAGCAGAAAGCCTCTGCGAAGTATGAGCCGGTTATGATCTGGGCATCTGTTGTCTGAAGATCAGTCTCAACCAATTCAGAGAGGCCTTCCCCAGAGGGGCTAAACAGAGGGCCATTGAATCCAATGGAGTGATGCATGGAGAAGACAGAAATGGCAGCTCTTATTCTTTTTAGCCGCAAGACACTAATCGTTCTCTGGGCCACAGTAGCTCTTGGTAACCGTCTCTTCAATCATTGTATTTACTGTCCATAATGATGAAATCAAAGCTTAGAGACCTTTGACCTGGGTTTGAATTTTGCCTTTACCCTTATACTGCCTATGTGTTCTTGGGCAAATCACTTCTCTGGCCTGGGCCTCAGTTTCCTCACCTGTAAAATGAGGGGCTTGGACTTTGTGACTTTTAAGGTCTAATTAGTTCTAATTCTATTATGTTACAAAGTCATAGATCCCTAAGAGTGGTGAATATTGGTTTTAAGCAAACCTAACGTTAATGTTTGTAAAGACTTATAGACTTCCCTTTTATTCTTTTGAGAATAGATGTATGGATGGAGTGGTGAATTAGGATCAGGACTTTATTATTTAATTCCTTTCACAACTGGCTGTTGGCTGAAGAAGGAAAAAAAACACATTACAGAAGAAGCCAAACTTGTGGGCAGAGGTGAAAAGGGAGAATTGTTTCTTACAAAGAAATTTAGGTAAGCTTTGTTTCCAGGAGAACTACAGTCTCTTTCTCCTAACTCCACAAGGTAGCCCAACCTTATCAGACCAAGAAAATGCCCTGCCCATGCATGGTGGCACTCAGCTTGTGCTACAGGGGCATTCCCTCTAGTAGGACAGTCTATGACCCACCCATGCTTGCCAGGGGTCTCTCATGTCCTCTTCTCCACCAACCACTACAGGAAGCCCAGCTTCTGTGCCAGGAGACATTTCCCACTTCTTGGACAGACACTGCATGTGTATGGGCCACTGGGCTGTTAGCTAATGAGCCTTCCTTCTTCCAGGGCCATTTCTTTCTAGTCATACTGATGCCTTTCTTTTACGTGCTACTCTTGGTGATTGTCTTTGTGATGTGGTTTGTCCTGGTCAGACTCACTGTGCTCCTGTCCATTTCTTTCTGGTGATCTTTAATTCCTGTTCTTAAGACACTGGAAGATTCCAGGACTTGCAGCCCCAGAACATCACTGGAAGAGAATGGTGTGAAATAGCTGGGCCTTTGTTTCAAGGAGAAGCTTGGGGTCATTAAAAGAATTGCAGTTTTTTCCACAGGCAACCCAGGCTATTCTCTCCTTCCTGTTTTTGTACCTTTAAGTGCTGCTAGGTTATAGACCTATTTTTAAATGTTGAATGCTTTATTAATGCTCTTTTTTTGCCCGTAACTATCCCTTCCCAACGTTTCTCCCTGCATTCTTCCCTTGTAACAAATAAATACAAACAGGCAAACAAACCAACACACTGACCGTGTTTGGAAATGTTTGCCTCGTCCCCCACCCCGTATTCCATGCACTTTATACAAGAGAAGGGAGCCGTGCTGCCTCCCTTGGTCTTCAGAAGGCCTCCTTTGCTGCATGGAGTAGAGTTCTGAAGCCTCTCATCATGGCAGTGTTTACATTGTCATTGTCACCTTACCTCGCTCTACAAATGTTTGTCTGAGTCTTCCCAAATCCTCAGAAGTCTTATATTCACCATTTCTTGGGGTACGGTAATATTCTGCTACTTCACCTATTTCTGGGTTCTGTAGTAACTTCTAGCAAATCACTTCTAGCCATAGATTGGCCAGTACCCTTTCTGCCCAAGACCATCGCTGCCCCAGATGCAGAAATTGCAAGAAACGTGTCTCTGGAGCAGCCGGTGATCCGCAGCCAGCCGGAGATACCATTCTTTTCCTGGTTAGCCAAGCCACTGAGCAGGGAGCTCTGGGGACTGGGAGGGTGTGTCTGATTCAGTAGATGGGTCTAGAACAACATCCCAAGCCGTTTTTTAAAATAGCGCCTCTTTTCTTTTTTAAAAATTCTCCTTTCTTTTAGCACTGACGAGTCTGCTGTATTTCTAACCAGGCTAACCTTAATGCTCCTCAGCTGCATCTGCTCTCCTAGGTTACTGGGTGAGCTCTGAGGCCCCCTTCTAGTTCTAGAGGTTTGTGTCCGTAGATGAAATGAGTAGCTCATGAAAACACCTGGGCAGCCGGATGTCAATCAGGAGATTTTCTGCTGTGAAGTTTTCCTTTTACCATTTCATTTTTCAGTTTATTTTGTAGAGATAAGAAGTTATGCTTTTTTTCTTTTTGTCTGTTTGTTTTAGATCAGCTTTGTCAGACATATTTGATATAATTGATTTAGATGGAAATGGGCTTCTTAGCCTTGATGAATATAACTTTTTTGAACTGAGGACAAGTGGAGAGAAATGTGATGACGACGCCTGGGCTGTCTGCAAAGGTGAATGAGCGTCTGCTTCTTAAAATATAAGTATTCAATATGAATAATCTACAGTAATAAAAACATCAATAAAACCAGCGAGTCGTTTTCCTCTTTGCTCCCAAGTGATGTAACAAGGTTAAAATTGGTCAAAAGAACGTTTCTGCTCTTTATCCAGTCATGGACTAGGAACGTCTTAAAAATCTGATTTTTATTTTTCTTAGCCCTGTGGTGTAGACTGGCAGGGTCTCCAACTGGAAATGAGGTTCAAAAGCTGCTTTTGGTAGTTCCAGTTTTTAGGCCTCTGCCTTCATGTATAAACTAGGGATCCTTTATTTGTGCTGTTTCTCTGCAGGTGTGCTAGGTGTGAGGCTACAAGGCAGAAGGGAAACAGCCCCCGCCTTCTTGTCGTTTACATTCCATCAGATGAGAGTACATGGAGTTATAGAAGTATATAGAGGATAGCTTTGTGAAGAATGAGATTAATATGGTGGGTCAGAGGCTCAGAAAAGACGCTCTACAGCTGGCAGAGCTGGCACCAGATCTTGTTAGAAGTTAAGACACAGTGTAACCACTAGGTATAAAGAAATGAGAGAAAACCAATTTGACTGGATGGTAGAATGTGGGAAGGGGAGCCTGGAAAGATAGGCTGGCCCAGCTTACGAAACACTTTTACAGCCAGAGAGAGGACATGATAGTTCCCTAGAGTAATTAATAAGACACATATTAAGCCCCTCCAAAGTACCAGGCCCTGGGGATATGAGAAAGGCAGAAATAGCCTCTACCCTCCAGGAACTCACCCTCTATGGGAGAGACAACTTGTAAATAGCCAGGTTCCCAGGAGATCTTTGCAGAGTAAATGGGAGGCAATAAAAGAGAGGAAGGCACTGGAGGAGCCTGAAATGAGCCCTGCATAAGGGGGAGGTGAGCTGAGGCTTGAAGAGAGCCCAGGAAAAGAGAGGTAGAATTAAGGCAAAGCTTTCAGGCAGGGGAGAGAGCCCATCAGAGGGGCCCCATACGAAGGACTGCGGATGAGCCAATGCAGTGACCGGATGCTGCAGAATCCTGGAGAAGTGTAAGATTCTTGGGGAGGAGCATTCAGTGCCAAACAAATGTTGAGATTTGATCTTGGTGGTCATAGAACTGTGCTTGAGGAAAATCACTTTGGCAGCTGAATAAAGGATGGATTGAGGTGGGGAGAGGTTTGGGACAGGGGGACAAGTTAGAAATTTAAAATAGTTTAAATATTCTGGGCAGGAAGAGATAAGGGTCTGGGCTAGAGTTATGGCTGTGTGAGTGGAGAGAGAAACTGTGAAGGTAAAAAAAGCAAGATCTAATAAAAATTGGATATATGTGGTGAGTGAGAATGAGGCGTATGGGAAAGGGCTATGATTATGAACAGAGAGGCTGGAAGACTGGTGATCTCCTCAGGAGGGAGGCTTGGCCCAGTGGAAGGTTTGGGGTGGCAGGAATGAATGGAGAGCTTCATTTCGTACATGTTGAGTTTCAGATCTATCTAGAAAATCCGTTTTGAAAGATTCACCAGGTAGTCGGTGATATCAGACCTGGATCTCAGAAGGGACTTGGGCTTCTTCTGATTGGAGATGATCGCTATATCTATAGATGAGGAGACCAAGCAGTGGAAGAGTATAGAGCAGGCTGTGTCTTTGGTGGTCTCCTGAAGACTTTGGCTTTCAGCCTTTGGTCACCTCCATTTTTTAAATGCATAAGATAAAATACAGAGGATTACAGAGGAAACCGATTATTTAAAAATACAATTATCAAAATGTTCTTTAAAACAAATTCACAGATCCCAGGTTAAGAACCCCTAGTAACAAAAGTTGTGCCAGATCAGTTAAAAGAGTTAAAGATTTTTATTAAGGAGATTAAAAATACTGAAGGGGGGAGGGACATGGGAGCTGCCTCTGAGGAGGGACAGTATTCCATGCAGAGCTTGTGGGGACACTACAAAGTTGTTTCCCATGCATCTGTTTAGCCTTGCTTTTTTCAGCGTCTTCTTTTGAAATGTATAAATGCCAATTATACTGTTCAGAAATGAGCATTTATATCCTAAAAGTTTATGTAAATACTTGAAAAAATAGTTAAATCACACAGTGCTTCTTTTTCCCTAAATCTAGAGAATTTTGATACAAAGAAGAATGAACTAACGAGGCAGGGATTTATGGATCTCAATCTAATGGAAGCCAATGATCGAGAAGGAGATCCAAGTGATCTCTGGGTGACTCTGCACTCAATGGGTTACAATAAAGCCCTGGAAATGGTAGAGGTAAAAAGTATTTAAATTTTACCTGTGTCTTTAATTCACAGCCTTTTTTTTTTTCATCTGTGAACTTTTCATGTAGGGCATAAATTTCAGACAAAGTTCCCAAACTCTCATCCTGTCCCTATACTTATTCAGTATGTATCTTGCCTTAATTTCCATTCTTGTTTCTGCTGCCTTTAATTAGGCTTGCACAAAATTGGGTTGTGGCCAGTATTTTAAGAGCACAGAAGGCACCTTGGAGTTAGATATGAGAAGTGGACAGCTTCATAGTGTGTATACAGTCTAAACAGAAATCATTTTTTTAAGTTGCTAACACATTTCCATAGAGACAGTGCTGGCAGCCTCTGCTGACTTCGCTCGTCCTCCATTCATGTTGGTCTTCCGTGTCTCTGAATTCTTCAGCACTGTTCTTATGCCCCACCTGCCATTTGTTGCCACCACAAAAAGTGCTGCTGAGTATCTGGTTTTATGTGGGGCCTTGCAGTCAGAAGCATGGAGAGCGAGAGTGGATCTGAAAAGAGAACGTTTTAGTTCTAGGTCCTTAGTACTTTCCACAAGAGCAGGACCATTTTACACCCTGACCAGGGAGGGGCTGCATCGTTATGACTGCCCCCCCCCCCCCAAACATTCACTACTTTCCTATCTTCTCATCTCTGCCTGTTTGCTGGGTGTCAGGTTTTTTGATTTGCATTGTCCTCATTATTCATGATTTGGTACATCTTTTTGTTTTCTAATCCTCTGTAATTATTCTTTTGAGAACTATTTGTTCATATTCTCTGTTTATTGGACAGTGGTTCTTGGTCATCTAAATTCACATTAGTTTGGGCTTCCCCTTGGTTTCCTTTATGTATCCAGAGCAGGACTCTGGAGAGAGCTATTAGCAGAGGCAGAGAACTTGCTGTTCTGAACTCTTGGGCAGGTCTCTTGGCCAGAATCAGCACAAGTGTGGGAGTGGTTTGTTTCCCAGAAGGCCAGCCTCTCACAGCTTCATCAGCTTGCATCCTTTTAGCTGATTTAAGATTATAAGAGAAAATGTCATAACATCTTAGGATAGTAGAAAGCCTTTGACCCAAAGGAAGCAAAGATTGTGGTGAAAAGAAGCTGTCCATCTCCAGTGTCCTTTAACTTCTGGTCTTCCTGCTTTATCTCAGTACTTCTCACATTAACCACATTAACCTTTTATAAAGGTCAGAAGTCCTAGGCTTGTACTGCTCCAGCTTATTCATGTTTCCATGGAAAGCTGAACTAGCCCAATTCAAACAAGCCTTAACCAAGTCCCTTTTACGCTCAGGCCCTGGGCCAAGCTCTGGGAATGGAAAAGGACATGGTCCATCTCTTTAAGGAGTTTGTCATCAAAGAGAGAAGGACAGGAACATGTCTTAATAAACGGTGTGATAAGAATGAGCAAAATGATTTTCATGGATGAAGCAAAGCAAGTGCAGTGATATGTTCTGTCCTGGAACAAAGTTAGAAATGTCACATAATTTTTTTCCTCATTGCAGGCATGCCCATTCATCATTGACATCTATGCTGAGAAGTGCCGGCCCAGAATTAAAGCTGTTCGCATGGGATCAGGCGGCCACCATTTTGAGAAAGTCGTTTGCAAGTCTGTCATTAACAAAGGCGATGCCACAATTTTGGATAGCCATGAGAGTGTCTTTCTACATACCTATAAAAGTGATTTCCGGATAACGTCAGTTCTTGAAAATAAGGTATTAATTATGACTTGGCTATCTCTAGCCCTATTCCACACATGCTTGTTTCCTTTCTGAGACTTCTATTATATTAGTATTTCTGAAAAATATTCAAGAAAGCTGTTTTTCCTCTTTCTAATTCCGTGGGGTTCATAATGCAGGGCACAGTTATTCTAGAGGAACTCTGAAGTCCTTATTATTTAATTTTTTTATTTAGAAAACTTAGAAAAAAATACATGGATTTGCAGATTTCCTCGATAGTTAATTTAATATAAATTTCAGTTTAGCACAAACAGAATCTTTCAGATATATTTAGAGACGGGTTTCTGGAAGTTATTCAAGTGACCATAAAGGTTAAAAGTGACCTTAAGGTTACTGTGTTCCCAAGAGAGTACTTAACTGTATCAGCTGCCAGCTTCATGCTGATTTTAGTTATGCCTGATTTGGACTCGGTCCCAGAAGGGAAGGGAATTAGTGTTTATGTGGTGCCTACTGTGTACCAGGCACCATGCTAAGTAAGCACTTGACATGTCTTGTTTGGTTGATCACTGAGCAGTCCCGGGCTATATTCAGCCCTGGGGATATGAAGACAAAAAGGGAAAGCACCTCTGCTCTCAGGAAGCTTCTGTTTCAACACAAGAGACAAGTACATTTATAATTATATTCAGTAGAGAGCTCAGAGTGGGGAAAGAAGTGGGCCCAGGCCAGGCCAGGCCAGGCCCCTGAGGGACACTACCAGTTAGTGGCCATGACCTGGGTGAAGATCCACGTCTCGATGGAGCTGGATTCACCTGCTTGCATTATGATGTCTAGTTCACCCTGTTTATTGTGTCTTGGCACTTCCAGCCATACGTTTGAGTGCTGTTGCTCTCCTAGAATGTTGTCTCCCGTGAGTCACTTGTTTCTCTCCACTGATCTTTTTCCTGTGTTGTTTATTAACTGGGTGACTTGGTAGATACATCGGAAGAGTTTTCTTTTCCACCTCTGCCCCCCATCCCCACAGAAAGCCCTTGTTTATTTCAGATCAGCGTCTGGGTGTTCTAGCACTACTCAGCAGAGATTATTAAATAAACTCTAGACTATTGGTTGATTCTGTTAAGGTCTTGAGTGGTCTTATAGTATCTTTCTGTCTTAAATTTGTAAAATGTCGACAAGAATAAGCAGTCAGTCACATGTATTAAGGTCTCTAGATGTCCTAGCATTGTGCTAGTTACCATGATGCATCCAAGAGAAGAGTGAGGCCTGGCTCCCACTTTCAAAAAGCCAACAGTCTTGTTGGATGGATATCAATTGCACACTATAATGTTCAGCTGTTGGATATTTCCTATGAAGTGCATTAGGATGTCAGAAACTGAAGACTTTGTGGACTAAAAGAGGCAGAGAAATGATCATGGAAGAGGAGGGTTGGGTAGGATTTGGGCAGAGGGAGAACAGAGCACACGTCAGACATAGGAGACCTCAGGAGACAGGCAGGAGGGTGTCACTGATTGTGCTGGGGAAGAGGGAGAGGGAACCTGCCATGAATGAGGCTGGGGAATGTGAAAGCCCCAGGTTTTCATAGTTATTTACAAGTTTATGACTTACTGAAATGTGGACTAAAAGTCTTATCTCTTTTTTTTGTAGTCAGAAAATAAAGCGATTATTCATGTCAACAATGAGCTAAGTAAAAACTGTGTAAATAACAGAAGTCTCAACATTTTTGCTGTGGAGGTGGCGCCCAAGTCTGTGATGGTAATTGAAGCTCTTTACTAAGTGACACCCTCAGCAATGGGTCCTTAGTCCTGCTGCAGTTTTAGTGAACATGCAAATAGGAAAGGAAACAGCCTCATACTCTAATTACAGTAATTAATGCTTCATTCCTGTGGATGGATAGTCATGGCATGCTGTCCTACAAGGAGGGAATGTGTGACAGGCAAGACCAGGCAGTCTCCTTCTGTGGGTCCTTTTTTAATTTGTAAAATGGTGCTGAAACCTCACGCAGCTGCTACATCGGCTGGTCAGAAAGCTTGAAATAGATTAAGTAGTAATCCCTCAGCTTCCTAGAACTTTGAGGTTTACAGAACATTTCCCTCACAACAACCCTATGAAGTAAATATCACAGAGTTTACAGAGGTAAAAACGAGGCCTGGAGGATCAAGCGCCTTACCCATGGAGGTGGGAGCAGAGCTGAGAGCTGAACTCACCTCCTCTTCCACCCTTCTTTCCCCAATCTAGATAGTCTGTTAGGTCTCTTTTGAAGCTTGTGGTTTCCAGGTTTTGCAGGCAGCATCCTTGATTCAGATTCAACCAGAATTGGAGGCCCAGAGCCAGACTGAGCCATCGGGACTGTGGGTAGAGAAAGAGAAATGAGAATGGTATTCACTGTTCTCCCTTCCCTGGCTCAGCCTGTGATGTCTTCTTAGTGCTTCCTCAGTCAGTCAGCAAACATTTATTAAACACCTACAGCATGCCTAGCATTGTGCTGAGCGCTTGGGGAGGAAGGAGAGACAAGTATCTGTTTCCTTTCTGTCTTGGTCTTCCCTTCCCCCAGGACTGAGGGTATAGCCTGATCTGATTTGGACTACCTCCTTAAGAGTTGGGTCCTAGATTACCAGGCTACTTGTTACAGAGGACTCAGTAATACGGGCTCACTAAAAAGGACCTAAAAATAAGTGTCTGGCTGTTCTTTTGTCGCAGGTTTGTCAGCACGTGATGCCTGTGAATGAGCAACAAGAATGGGTCTATAACTGTGTGTATTCGCTCGTGCCATGAGGGTTGGCTCGGACGGCGACTCCGCTGACACTGCCCAGCCACGGAGGGTGACTCCCAGTGAATTCTCTTCTCTGTCAGCCAGTCGAGTTGGGATGAATGTATGCAGTGGTACAAATACTTCTCTGGCTTCTTCTCCCTTGAGCTGTTGTATATGGTTGATTAAAGTGTGTGTGTGTGTGTGTGTGTGTGTGTGTGTGTGTGTGTGTCTTACATTTCAGTATGTTACATTTTCCTCATTTGGGGAGTAAATCCAGGGCATAGTTTGCTTAATACTGCCTTCCTGATTTGTAATGTCAGCCAATTGTAAGTAGAAGCCTGTGCCACAGCAACACTAAATTATTTATACAAAATATCCCAGATGTTTAATGTCTTCCTCTATTAAAAGATATGAAGGTAAAATATAAAAATATCACTAGGCTAGCTATTTAAATTATTTTCTAATTAGGAAAAAAAGACATCTAAAGCACACTTTGGCACATTTGTTTTTATATTACAATCACCAGAAAGAAAAAAAGCAATGAGAATATAAAACAGGGAGTTTTTGAAGTAGTCAATAGGCTGATTTATCTGTAGATTTGTTTAAAATTTATAAATATGCAGACATTTAAAATGTACTTATATTTAAAATAGGTATTAAACATATTCAACCTAGTTTATTAGGGTAGCACCAGTCCTTGAAAAACTATATTTATCAACTAGTACAGCAGAACTCTATTCCACAGTCTTCTGTAATAGAATACGAGGCCAGTAAATGTCAGCCATGAAATAGGAATACCATTATAGGACTCTAATTATTTTTATATACAGTATGTGCTGGTACTTAGTTCTCGAAAGGTCATTTATTTAATTTTTGTTAGCAGTTTAGACATCTGCCAAATGGGTTAATAAATTCTTAAACCTGAACTGGGAATCAGGAGACTTGGGTCCCAGTTTTGGCTCTATAAGTAGTTGGGTGGCCCCAGATAAATCACTTCACTTCCTTTAACTTCACTTTTTACATCTACAAAATAAGGATTCATCTATGGCATAAAGAAAGGTTTTTTGAATTGAACAGAAAATATGGCTTTAGGTTTTTGTGGTTTCGGAGAATATTCCAGTCTTAAGCTATACCATCGACCAGAGAGTAGTGCCATCCAAAATTGAAGAAAATTGTCAAAATAAAAATAAAATTGTTGTGTTTTGTGAATTTAAAAGAAACGGTAAAAATTAATTCATTTCATAAAAGAACATTGCAAAAGCTCATTAAAAACACCAGTTCCCATAGTTTCCTCTTTCATTTTACTTGACATTTATAACCTGTATAAAGAATGCAATTAGAGAATTAAAAACATTTTATATGTAGACCATTGCCCAACCATTTATCATTAGTTTTTTAAAAAATGTATGTGATATGAGATCCATTGTAATGGACAGAGTGCTGAACTTGATTTGTGGATGACTTCGCACCTTTAGATATGGCCTCTGACACAAGCTGTGGACCATATGCACGTCCTTGAACCTTTCTAATTCATAAGCATCCTTCTCAAAGTATAAATTATAGAAAACTGGCAACCAGCGTCAGTGGAGGGCGCTCCCCACCCCTAACAGAACCATAGGTCTTAGGTATGTGGGTGTAATTGTTCTGAGGTAAAGTGTATGGAGACTGCACTTCTAAATAAATAAATGAAAAGTCCAAAGACCAATTTGGAGGTAGTCCTAGTCCTCCAAACTTGGATTTCATTTCCAACGGATGTGCTATCAAATTAAAAAGATGGACTAACTACAAGGACTACAAAAGTATTTGGAAGAAATGAAGCAAGAGATATAAGATGAAATTATAAATGAAATGAGATTTTGGGTGGAAAAAATTTAAAGGAGAATAAATAGCTCAGCATAGAAGATAGAAAACCTTACCCAGGTAGTAGGCTTCCTGAAAATATAATGGAGCAGGCAAAACTCAGGGATTCATGACACAGCAAGAAATATTAGAACAAAGACAAAAGATTGGAAGGTATCAATTATCAAAAACAGCTGACTTGAAAGAGAAGTAAAGGAGATAATTTAAGAATCAGTAGATTCTATGAAAACCATAATCAGTGGAAAAAGCTGAATACCATATTTCCATCATAAAAGAAAACTATCCAAATCTACTAGAACCAGAGGACAAAGAGTAAATGGAATCCATTGGTAACCTTCTGTAAGAAACTGAAAACTACCGGAAATGGCATAGTCAAAATATAAAGTTTCTTAGTCAAAGAAAAAAGGCTGCAATTAACCAGGAGTTTACCCACTCTGGGTACTCTGAAAAACATAATGGAGCAAGCAGAACTCAGGGACTTGTGACAGAACGAGAAATATTAGAACAAAGACAAAAGTTAAAAAAAAAAAATGAAAGAAAACATAAGGAATATAAATGAGATACATGAGAAAAAGAACCTACAAATATGGAAGAAGGTTTTTGGGAGGAGCAGGCATCTACTGACCTCTTATCTGAATCAGAATAAGGAACTTGAGAGAGTTTATCACAAAGCTGGGATTTTTAAAAAAGACTTCTAATTGAGAGATGGAAGGGTAAGAGGGATTAAAAATAGGGTAGCAAACATTTTTTTTTCACTGAAAGATCTTTTTTTTAAATACACAGAATAGAAAATATAGGCTAGAAAGAATCACAGATAAGCAGTTGAAAGTTATATGTAGAATTTAGTATATATTTAAACAGAAAAGCAAACTAAACATAATAGAGTTCTTTTTCACATACAGTTCTCTTTTGCTTTAGGCAAAGTTAAAAAACATAACCAAATTCATTAGAGGAAAAAATCTCAAGAAAAATAATGCAAAAAAGTGAGAAGGAAGTCTAGTGGTTCCAAATTTCAAACTATACTAAATAGCAATATTCATTTAAACTATCTGATACTGTTTAAAAAATAATAGAAAAGTTGATCAATGTAACAGAATAGATATGACCTAGAAGCAAACAGAACATGATTGTCAGATTCATTTGTAAGAGCCACCCTTCTGCTTAATGTTTGGGTAGATGGACAAACCAAACTCCTTTGAGTGATTACAGATCTTTTCCATTCTCTATTTTTTTGACCTGCTCCCAAATTCATATTTTAATATAAAATATTCATACAACAGATCTACGCTGTCTTCTAGCCAAATATTGTTAGGGACTAGCCCCGGGACCTGTGACCTCAAGACTTACATGTGGCCTCTAGGTCCTCAAGTTCAGCCCTTTGGGGTTGAAATCCAAACTTAACAGAACAAATCTCCTTCATAAAAGGATTTGTTCTGAAAAACTTGGACTGATCAAAAGGCTACACCCAAGGATCTAGAGGGTCACATGTGGCCTCAAGGCTGTAGGATCCCCATCCCTGGACTAGCTCTATTCCAACAGAAAACAAGGGGTGCTTTTCAATCTCCCACCTTCTTGTGTCCAGATTTTCCTTTAAACATTGCTACACTTTTATCTGTTCCTGTAAGCAGAGGATTTCTGCCTTCAGCTTTTCCTCTCTCTGTTCACTGGCCATCCTCCCACTGACCATGGCCTCCCAGTATTTTAGCACCAGCTCCCTCAGTGGACTCTGGAAAGACCAAACCTCCCTCTCCAACCCCCCCTGGAGGAGACTCTGCAGCTGGAGACAGAGACCTGCAAGGAGGAAATCATTTCTATCCCTAGCCTGAAAGCAGAGTTGGAGAGGACAAAGGCAGACAAGGACCTTACGAGAAAGACTGGAGCAGCTGGAGAGTCTGTGAGAGATGGAAATGATTTGGGGGGAGTAGCTGAAGAGACTATGGCCATTCTCTGTTTGGGCTAATTTTGAAGATATGTCCTAAGGCTTTAGCTGCTTGTGGACTTGGAAGAGAGAGAAGCAGAGATGGAGAATGTTGGTGGGAAGAGGTTACTTGGGGATAGTTGGAGGATGATCTAGTGGACAAATAATATGGAAACACCTCAAATGGATGGATGTTAGTACTCATGATCCATCCCCCACACCATCTGTCACAGGTAACACAAAGCAAACATATTGGATGATAGGCAGTTGGGATCCTGCAAAATCTGAACAGAATATTGGGACAAATCTAACAAGGTGAAAGGTTCAGTCATAAATTTGAATTTTTAAACTTGAGTTAAAAAAAATCAACATCACAAGTAGAAAATTTGGGGAAGGCATGGCCAAATGAGCTTATTTGAAAAAGATCTGAGGGACCAGCTAACTATAAGTCAATATTTATGTACTATGGCAGTCAAAATAAACAACCTAATGCTGTCTTAGATGCATCAAGAGAGGCAGCGCCCAGAATGAAGTGATAGTTGAACTTTATTTTGCCTTGATCAGATCACATCTGGAGAGGTGTATTCAGTCTTCATGCATTTTAAGGAGGACATTGATAAGCCAGACAATATTCAGAGGAATGCAGGATGGTGAAGGGCCTAAAATCATCCCATATGAAGGTGACTGGAATGTCTGAGAAGACAGGACCTGAGTGTGGTGAGAATATGATGAGTGGAGAGAAGATTGGAGGGTGGAGGAGTACGATGTCTGCTTTCCAGTATTTGAAGAGCTGTCATGTGAAAGATGGGGAGGCAAGTGTCAGTTTTTACAAGGATCTGTTTCTAATAATTAGAGTTGTCAATGTCAAAGTGAACAAGCATTTATTAAGCTCCTGTATGCCAAGCTCTGCACTAAGCACTGGCAATCTGGGACAGACCATGTTGGGATTAGGATTCCCCCTGCCAGAGATCTTCAAGAAAAGAAGTGGCTACATGGGAATGGACACAGGATTCATGTTCAAGGACAAGTTGAACTAACTGGCCCTGTGATTCCTTCCAGTTGAGATTTGATGCTTCCTCTATAGGAAACTGCTTATTCACAATTATGAAACTTACTGAGAGGCATAAACACTGCATTCCATGAGCCTGTGTGTTGGTTTCAAAACTGAAAACACTGGACTGTCAAGCAAAATCCAGCTCTTTCAAAGATTCTCCTCAAAGTCGCTTCCCCTCCTACATTAAAATGATACAAGATTCAGTGAGAAATGGGACTTCAGCAATCATGTTGTTCAAAGACACCTCATCAATCAACACCATGAGAAGGACAAAATGTGCTCCACTGGACCCATTTCATCAGTGACAAGGAAAGAGCCCTGTGCACGTTCCAAAAAGAAGAGATGCTCTGTTCACAAATGGCCTTCATCAAGGACTCTGTTGCCACCTTCCTAGCACAGTGCAAGCCCTCAAGTGGATTAAAACAATAGCTTTCTTACAAGTCTTGCCACCCCTCCTTTATCTCCCCCTCTACTCTGTCCTTCACACTGCTACCACAATAATCTTTTTTGCATGGATTTGTGATGCTACTCAGAAATCTTTAATGTGTATCGATGGACCTATGGCCTATCAATAGAATTTCAACGTGGCCACTGACTTTGAAAAATCATTGACCTATAAGTTAGCTTGGGTGGTATTAATAAAGCCAATCTGACCCCTTTATGGGTGCCTTTACATCAGTGCAGTGGAAAGATCATTTGATTTTCAATCTTAAAACCTGGATTTGAGGCTTGGCTCCACTTTGTAAGTCATGAGCAAGACTTCAATTCATTATCTGCAAAAATGTCCTAACAATTAAAATGTCCAGATGGAAGAGCCTTCCTCATAAGGTGGTGATGGAAGGGTTTTAGGCAGAGGCAGGTATCTGAGGTGTTGTAGAGGTGGAATCCACCCACAAAATGTCCCCTTGTTGTCTTTGAATCTGCGATAAAACCAATCCTGCCAGCTCCTTCCAAGGAGAACCTGGAACCATCCTCCATTTCGCTCTGACTTTTTTCTCTCTGTCTGCTAGTTTAATTTCTAGCAAGAATGTCTGCACTGCCAACTGAGCACTTGTCAGAGATGTATTTGAGGGCATTCTTAGTTAGATTAGTGGCGCCTGAGGCTCCTTCCAACTCAAAGAGGCTATGATTATTGTTGTTGTAGTGATGAAGGCACGAATGCAGTGTGCATTGATTAAGTCCCTACTGTGTGCAGGCTCTCTGCTATATGTGTGAATACAAAGAAGGTTAAGACAGGCCCTGCCACTGAGGAGTTAACATGTGATACCAACAACTATTAGAACAAGATAGAATAAATTGGAGATAATCCACATAGGGAAGGTACTAGCACGAAATGGGATCTGGAAAAACTTACAGAAGATGGGACTTCAGATATAGCAGAGGGCCAGGCTTGGGGTCAAGAAAATGTGATTTCAAGTCCTGCCTTTGACACATACGTGGTGTGGTCAAGCACAAATCATTTTGTCATGGCCCCAGGAAATGCTCTAAAACCATGTCACTGTATTGTTGGGTCTTGCACATGGTAACTTCCCTTGACAGATGAAATCACAGATCGGGACCAGAAGAAAAAAGCAACTGAGGCATTTTTGGCCATCTCCTTAGGGTGGTCAAAAGGGAGAACTTCACTCTGTCCCTTGCTGATTGCCTTTGGAAATATGTTAGTCCTCCTGAGGATCAGAGCAAAGAGAAGCCTTTAAAACTATGACTTAATATCTCCTTGTTTATAATTCTGCCTCCTAAAACCAATACAGCTACTTAAAGATCACAAGACATAATCATCTCTTGAAATATATTTAAGGAGAAGTGTATTGAGGAATATCCTGAAATACATCAAAGTATATTTCTATAAAATATTAATTCTCTTGAGTTTTAATATTTCATAGAAGTATGTTTCTACACTGACTACCTACATAGAAGATTCCAAGATGTTAATGAGAAGGCAAAAGTTCAGCCATTTGCCCACATGATCCCAGAAACTCCACTCGATCCTAAGAAGAGTCCACATCCTGGTTTCATCATTTTGACATTGAAATAAAATTTGACTTCAGAATTCAAGACCTCGAGTTTTACATTAACTTTTAGTCAAATACAAACTTTAAACATCTGAGGAACTTCATGATAGTAAATCATTTGCAGGATGTGTGGGCTCAGATGCTTGTTTTTTTATGTAATAACATGATTAGGGCAGAGAGAGAGTTTGGAGGGTAGGGAAGGACAAGTCTGGGGACATGGTGAGTATAGAGTGACCTGAGGATGTCCAAACAGGAATCTCAGTTGGGTAAGTCAGGGACTCTACCTGTGATTTCACTGATAAATGGGAAAAGCCTTCTACCAATGCAGTTCAGCCTAGAGAACTGAGAGGTCAAGTGATTTACCCAGGATGATGCAGCCAGAATCTATTAGAAGCAGGATTTGAATTGAGAGCTTCCTGGCTTCCTGAACAGAGAGGTCAGCTCTCTGTTCACTATGTCATACTATCTGCCTCCTACAGACAACACTGAGACTTGAACCAGGAGCCAGAAAACTCCACTCTAGACTTAACAAAAAGCCCTCAATAAGGTGCAAGGATGAGCAGCCCTAATCTAGGTAGGTAGATTGTCAAGTGACCATTGTCTCATAGGATAAAGAATGCCAACTGGATTCAAGAAGACTTAGTCTTTTTGGCTTTGTTTTATGTAACTAGAGGGTGAGAGGCCAGATGTAGGGCACTTTCAGAAGTCCTCAGGACTACTACAGGAACTTGAATTATGATAGGGACGGGACCAGCTCCAGCCTATGACCACATCAGGGGAGGCCTTGAGTTGGTCTTGAGAGCTGGGTGACTTGGAGGGTGCCAGGGCAGGAAGGTGCCTTCTCCTATAGCACAGATTGCCTTCCTTCTCCTGCTGGGAATGGAAGTCATCTCCCCCAAGGTCATGCCTCGGGGTATCCTACTTCTAATTCTGGAGGTGATGGTGATCTTGGCTATTTTTTTGTTGCCTCTATTCTTTTCATTCTCAATCTAATCACTTCCCCTAGTGTGTTGCTTTTAGCATTATTGGCTGGTCTGCATCTTCTATGAAAGTCTCTAAACCTCCAAAAGCAGCTGCAGTGGGTCAAAGATGAAAACCTATGATGACTCCAACCTGTGGAGAGGAAGTACTGTTTACTGACTCACTTCTAGCACACATTTCACCAAGAGTGAATTGGTAGGATACAAAGAGGCAAAAGATAGTCCCTTCACTCAAGGAGTTTATCATCTAATGGGTTAAAATTTTGTTTCTCTGCTCCCCATAAATATCATTAGGACAGCTAGGTTGTGTGGTAGATAGAATGCCAGGCCTGGTGTCAGGAAGACTCATCTTCCTGAATTCAAATCTGGCCTCAAACACTAGCCATATGACCCTGAGCAAGTCACTTTACCCTATTTGCCTTAGTTTCCTCACCTGCAAAATGAGCTGGAGAAAGAAACGGCAAGCTACTCCAGTATCTTTTCCAAGAAAGCCCCAAATGGGGTCACAAAGTCAAACTCAACTAAAAAAAGACTGAACAAGAACAACATAGCGTTAGTCTGGGGTAAATAATGCCTGTGTTTAAGATAGGCTCCTGATTGCTATCCCTTAACTATGAAGACCTGCCACAAGCTGTATCTCCCTTCTGCTAAAGGCCAGTTCTACAAAGAACACGAAAACAGCGTGCCCTTTTATCTAAGCTGATAACAAAGAGAATATATTAAGTAATACACAGAGTGAATGAGCCCTTCAACTGGAAGGAAGACATCTCCAATCTCACCCAAAGGGAAATTCCCAAGTCTCCACTGTAGCCATGTAGAGAGAGGACATGTCAGCTTCTCCCCAGAGTCTTCCCCTTCAGGGACCAGAAAAGAATATGAAAGTTGGAAGCCAAAAGACTAGGACACCCCCCATTTTCTCCCAAGTTCTTATCAACCTTCCCCTTACACAGGCATGGAGCACTGAGTAATCAGTCTCCACCAATTGAGCTCTAATTACAAAGTCCCCATCTCTCTTGTCTCTCTGGAATGCCACAGGAAAGAATTTGCTAAAGATGAAAAGGCTTTGGCAACAGGCAGGCAGGCAACAAGCATTTATTAAGCACTTATTATGTTTGTTCTAAGTGCTGAAGATACAAAAAAAAAAAAAACCCAAAAGATACAGTTCCTGTCCTCATGGAGCTTATACTCTGATGGAGGAAGACAATGCACATGAGGGAGCTGAAGAGGGGGAGACGGTGTGGAGAGGGAGGGAGAAGATACCTGTGTGGGGGCAGGTGGTGAAGTCTAGAGAACTGAAAACTGAGCTGGGAAAGGAATGGAACACAGTGGACTTGGGCTTCTTCAAGAGGAGTTACCAGGAGGATCTAATGGAGCAGAGGACTGTTCTGGGAGGTGAAATCTGGAGAGTCACAGGCAGAGATCAGAACCAGTCATAGAATATCTGTACATGTTCCAAATGTCTCCAGGGCTCTTCTGTCCATGTCACCATCCCTCCCCAGAAGGAGGCTCCCTGGCCTCTTTTACATGAGGGAATTGTAAAAGCCAAGCCTTCGGATGCCTGCTCCCCAGCCCTGTCCCTTGTGGGGGCCGGGCTTTGACCTGAAGCCAAGGATGGACAAATGGGAAAAGTAGCCAGGGAAATGAGGGTGGCTAGAGGTTCAGGCTGCCTGCCACCTGTGGTCTATCACTTCTGTTCAGTCAGCAATCTCGGGGCATCCCATCTTGGTAACCACCCTCCATCTCAACAAAGCCAGCAAATAGCACCGGAGAAGGCTACCCTACCCCCGAACCTGCCTCAGTCTCAGTTTCTGGTCTTCTGCCACTGCTGCTACTTCCCAGGTAGGACAATGATTGCCTTGTAGTCACCTTATTGGCTTCTTCCAAGATGTCTGCTCAAATTCAAAGACGAGGACAACATCAGGAACTCGGAAAGTCCAGTCAGCCAGGGATGGGCATTTATAATCCTTGAGTCTGCATAGTAATGACTGTGGCGAAAGGTGAGCTTATGGTTACACCTTACCTGTGACCTTAGACAGGTCACAGCTTCCCTGGGCCCATAAAATGAAGAGGCTGGATGAAAAGACTTCTGACCTGTTCTCCTGCGCCCCCATATCTATGACCCAAGGATTCTCTTTAGCCTCCTCAGCATCTGCCAAGGCGCAGGGGCTGCCTCCTGCAAGAAGCTTTTCTGATCCCCCTAGTCACTCCTCAGACAATACTGCAGAGGTTCCCATTCACTTGTTAGTACCTGGGAAAACGTAGGCTCCTCCAGGAGCTGCTTTCCATTTCTGTTCTGTGCCCCCTGCACTTGGCCCAGTGTGCTGTGCCTTGGGGTGGAGGGTGAGGGGCTTTCAGCAATTTTATTTTTAATTCTTTGGATAATTAAGTTGTCTTCTTAAGGCACATACACCCCACAGGAGGTCTAGCTGCAGCTCTGAGGGAGGCATGGGTAGGAATCTCTGGAATCCTGCCTGTCCTTCTCCAAAGAAGATTGTGATGATGCCTGGAGGGGAGCAGAGGAAGACGCCAAGAGGTTGCTGTTGCTGTTCAGTCCTTTAAGATACTGGAGTGGTCTGCCATTTCCTTCTCCAGCTCATTTAACAGATGAGGAAACTGAGGCAAACTTATAGAGTCTTGCCCAGGTGACTTGCCCAGGTTCACACAGCTATTAAGTGTCTGAGACTAGATTTGAATTCAGGTCTTTCTGACTCCAGGCCTGGTGCTCTGTGTACTATCCAACAACTAGCTGCCTAAGGCCATGTAGATGGACACTAAATTCTCCTCTGAGAGAAGGGGATCTTATTAGAGTAATCATATATGCCTGCCCTGCTAGTTACAGCTGGACTAGCAGCATGATTGTTTAGGCTCAAAAGGAAAAAGTGGCTGGATTCTCTGGTTATCATCTCTTAAAGGGGCAGAGTGCTCCCAAGGGTGGCTAGGGTGCCCAGTGGGTGGAGTGTCAGGCCTGGACTCAGGAAGACACATCTTCCCAGTTCAATCCAGCCTCAGAGACTTACTGGCTGTGTGACCCTAGGCAACTCACTTAATATTATTTGTGTCAGTTTCCTCATCTGTCAAATGGGCTGGAAAAGGAAATGGCAGACCCCTCCAGTATCTTTGCCAAGAAAACCCCAACTAGGATCACAGACAGTCAGACATAAGTGAAAAACAGCTGAACCACAAAATCCCAAGCCGTCCCCCATAGGCTTTAACTTTAACAACAAATGCTAGTTATACAAAAGACCATCATAAATGATCGAGCAAATTCATTCTTCAAAAAATGTAGCAAGGAGATAGTGGAAAAGTTCTACAGATTAGGACATACCAGAAAATGAGCTATCAGCTTAATCAGGAGAGAAACACCAATTTCACCAAAGGAGAAATATGTTGAGGAGCCTGCTGCCCTCTCCATACCTGCTGCTTCCACATGGCTCAGGTCAGGTCTCAAAAGTGAGATGTGTTTTCTTGAGGTAGAAAAGAAGAATGTGTCTCCTCTACTAAACTGACCAACCGGGTCCCTCAAGATGTCTTTAAAGACCATTCTTTCCATCACTTCTGAATCCCATTCCATGAGGAGCATAGGGCTGCCCCTCCCTCTGCTCAGCTTGGGTTTGAGCTGGGTTGTACACTGGAAAAGAAAAGTCTGCTTATGCTATCTATACTATACTATACTATACTACACCACACTACACCACACTACATTATATAACATTACACCACACTACGTTATACAACATTACACCACACTACATTATACAACATTACACCACACTACACCACACTACGTTATACAACATTACACCATACCACACCATACCACACCAACAGGAGGGACTCCAAGGAGGAAGGGAACAAGTGATACCATGGTGACTTCATAGAGATATCTCAGAAAAACTCTGACTTCCAAAGGACATTTATTAAGAATGAAAGCCGGGGCATTTCACTGGGTAGGGAGCATTACAGACCTGAAGTTTAAAGTTTGGAGTACATTGAGGCTTACAGAAGAGAGTTAAGAGAAGCAAAAGGATTTTTTCAAAAAACCAAACACTCAAACTTGTTGAAGACAAAAGGAGAAACCAGGAAATGACAGGCCTGGTATGAAAAGCATCAGGTTATATCAGTGGGTGACAAAGGGAAGCCAGACTGATTCAATTTCAATTTTGTTTTCCATTGTTGTTTGTTTTTCCTATTAAGGAGAACTGGCATTTTAAGGTTTGCAAATCACTTTCACCTACATTATCTCACCTGACCTTCACAATGACCCTGTAAGGTGTTATTATTGCCCCATTTTGTAAGTGGGGAAACTGAGGCCCAGAGAGAGTAAGCTACTTGCCCAGGGTCGCACAGCAAAGAGCTGAGGCAAGATTTGAACTCAGGTCTTTTTGACACCAAGCCTAAGGCTCTCTCTACTGCCCCAAATAGTTAAGATACTGTTGAAACCCACACTAGGTAAGGCTTCAGGAAGAGTCTCCACAGAATCAGTTACATCCCGGGATATGGAGCAGATTTTTAAGCGTGATTATTGAACCACTGTCGGTTATTTTGGAGCATTTTGGGAGAATAGTCAAGATGCCATCAGACTGAAGATGGACAAAGGTCTGGATTTTCGAAAAGACAAAGTAGGTTTGGCAAATTATTAACTATTTCTAATAATATGATGATAACACTAATCATGTTAACAGAAAACATTTGTGTAGCATTTTACTTTACTCTTTTGTTTCTCCCAACAACTCTTGAGAGAAATATTATACGTCTTATTGATCTCAGAAAAATCTAGTACAGATTAAATAAATGGCCTGTGACCTTAGGAATTAATATGGCTTCATTAGAACAAATAATAGAAGGCTGACCTCAGGTCTTTAGAAAAAGGAGCTAGATGGGGAGATCAAGAGAATTCTACAGACAGCATATTTGCATTTTGGCAGGGCAAGTGGATACCATCTTTCTTGTTATCCTTGTGGACAAGAGGGAGAAAACTGGCTAAGTGATATTTGAGTTAGGAAGTAAATGAACTACCAGATACAAATATTTTTTTTAATGATGGATTGATATCAGCTTCAAGTGATGGATTCTATACTTCCTTGCCATAGAGCTTTCTTCTTGATCCAGTTCTGTTAAACACTTTTAACAGTGACCTGGATGAATAAACATAAAGTCCTACTCCATTGTGGCACAAAGGTGACTGTAGATTCACTAAGGCGTTGCCAATAAAACACAAGCTCTGGCACACTCCACTATGTTGGAAAGTCTTTGGGTATGAACTTGGCAACAGACTAAGTCTACTTTCTGATCATTGGCTTAGCTAACCTTGAGAAGCGCATCAGTAGGCTGAGTACTTGGTGATGCATTCTTCAAACCATGGCAACTCTTAAAACCAAGAAAAAGACAAAATGGCCCTTAGCCCTGTGCTACTCCTTTCTATTTCCTTAATGATCATGACAGAGCGACAGAAGAAGGGGCAGAAGTTACTAAGAGTCAATTTCTAGACTGGCTACAAAATTAAACTTGGCTATTGGTGCTCTGAGGCTGCTAGGTGGCTCAGTGGATAGAGAACAGTGTTGGAAATCAGGAAGCCTCATCTTTATGAGTTCAAATCTGGCCTCAGACACTTGTTAGCAGTGTGAGCCTAGGCAAATCACTTAACCTCTGTTTGCTTTAGTCTACTGGAGAAGGAAATGGCAATCACTCCAGTATCTTAACCAAGAAAACCCCACAGACAGTAGTGGTGTGCTATGATCCTCATAGTAACAAAGAGTTGGACATGACTGAACAATGACAACAAGTTGGTACTCTAAATTTGAGAACCTTTTCCAATAGCCAGGGAGTGAACATAACATTGGAGGAAGTGAATTAGATAAATTTTCACAATATAAATGAAAGCAGAAGACAGAAGGAAGTTGTAGCCAAATGGAAAAGCTGCTTATAGGTTCTCCTTAGAGAAGCAAGTGAAGGAATTGGCAGAATTGTTTTTATTATGTGTCCAAAGTCAAACAAGAAGCATCATTTCACAGGACAGTATATTTTGAGATGCTTGTTATAGGTGTCTGCAAAAAAATTGTAATGAAAATAATTACAGACAGTGGTCTATTACAGATGATGAAGATGGTAAAAAATTCTAGGAAGAACTTGATACAATGCTGCAAAATAAATCAGCATATGCCATGACACTCAGTAACTTCAGGATTTGAAAAAGGTAAAGATACTAAGGACATGGAAAAATATATTGATCCTTTTTTGCTACCAAGAAAAGATGACCAAGAGAATGCCAACAATGCCTGCATTCCTATCAACATCAAATTTTTATGAGAATACATATACATTGAGGCCGTCCTTGATGAGGGTGTTAGGAGATACAGGATTGTCCAGGCCAATTCCACAGTAGATCACATCTTTACCTTCACACAATTAACTGAAAGATGAAGAGAATACAAGCTCCTACTGTGCTCATTGTTTGATATCAAAGAAAAAAAGTGTCTGATTTAGTAGAACAAAATGCCTCCTTAAAATGTCTCTTTCAGCAAAGTATCCTCATATGCATATATCAGAATTGTATGAGTTAGTGAAAAATATAATAGTCTTGTTGGATGACTCTGATTAGTAATGTCTGGTGAGGTATAAAACAAGAGCCTTTGAAGGTCCTGGAGGAGATTCTCTACAGAGTCCAAGTTGAAGAAGCATTCCCTTTAAATGACGAGGTTCTCCTCATATCATCCTCAGATGACTGTATTGGTACCATCAAGCCCCAAACATTACAGAGCCTCCTGGATAAGATCCAAGAGAATAACTACTCAAAAGAATTTGGCTAAACTATCCACATTTGGGAAATGAATTGAATTAAAGAATGTAAATTGTTTGCAATGTGATAATCTCTAGAGTTTAGCCATCAGCACCTGTATAGTCCTTTCTCCTAGTTATCCAGGCTCACAACCTGGGTTTCAGCCTTGTCCCCTCACTTACTTTTTTTTATTTTTTTTATTTTTAACACAGTTTATAACAGATAAAGCAATTCAAACTTTTGGTCAGGTCATACTTCTTTTTAAAGCATTTACAATACAGACCACAAAAGAATTTTTTTAAAACATTAACCAACTGAGACACAAATAGTATTTATGTTGTTAACTTCACAAGCTCTTGACCTAATTGTCTCCACAGTATTACTAAGAATTAAAGGACCCTAACTTATTGTTGTTGGTCTAAAGTCCTATGCTTAATAGCTTAATTTTAGACAACCTCGGATATTCCCCTACCCATAATCTATAATTGAATGGATCTGGTATTAAGCTTACAAACCTTTTGACTATAGGAAATTGCCACCAATACTCAGGACATTGCAGGGATACAATATCTCCCCAACTTCATGTCAGTTCCAGGCAGGATTAGATTATCCACTTGCATTCAGTCAGGCTTACAGTCCGCCAGGTGTCAGTGGGGAAACTGAATCAGGAGAATCCCACCTCAGCCCATGCTGAACAGCCACTCTCCCACCCTTTCCTTGAGATCACCTGTGCAGTTCCTGCCACCATCTCATCAGCTTACTGGCATCATGGATTGGAGGCTCAGATCGCCTTTCTTGCTACCCATACCTGGAGTTAGACTCAGAAGAACAGTCACTTAATAATCCCATAGCATCTAAAAATGGCAAGTTCCAATAACCAGGTTTCAGATATGATTATAGTTTCACTTTGGCTAAGAAACATCATTTGAGGCAAGTCTTAAGTGGCTTACATGCCTTTCTATACATGTTCTAGCTCCTGATTAAATGGCAATCATAAAATCAAATTTACCATTAAAACCTTGACTTTTTCATCAAAGCCAAATTTTATCCAAGGTTACCTTCCTCTAGGAAATTTAGACTGAAATTCTTTTCTCCAAACTAAAGATGTCATTGATTTATTCTCAGTAGTTAATTCAGTCTATTGTTTTAATACTAATTGCTTTTACCTCACTTTGTAACATGTCCAATTTTTCTCCCCATCACTTCCCTCCCCCTGCTTCCTAATACCTTGCATTCTGATTACTCCTTCTCTCAATGTACCTTCCCCTCCATCCCCTCCATCACACCCCTCTCCTATCCCCATCTTCTCTCTTTTCTTGCAGGGAAAGATGAATTTCCATACCCCATTCCCTGTAGTTCTTATTTCCCAATTATATACAATAAAAATTCTCAACATTCCTTTCTAATATTTTGAATTCCAACTTCTCTCCTTCCCCCCCCCCTCCCCAGCCCCACTGAGAAGGCAAGCAATTCATTATAGACTAAATATGTGTTGTTTTTCAAAAGACTTCCATAATAATCATGTTGTGTAATACTAATTATATTGCCCTCTGACCTACCCTATCCCCCCTTATTTTTACCCCCTACAATTGACCTTGTCCCTTCTTGAAAGTCTTTATTTCTAGTGACTCCCTTCTCCCATTTGCCCTCCCTTCTAACATTCCCCTTGCTCCACTTGTCGCCTCCTCTCCTACTTTCCTGTGGTGTGATATAAATTTTCATATCAAATTTAGTGAGCATGTTATTCCCTCCTTCAGCTACACATGAGGAGAGTAGCTTTATTTTTCCCCCTCTCCCCTTCTCCCTTATCTCTTCCATTGAATAAGATTTTTCTTATCTCTTTTATGAATTATAGCCTGCCCCATTCCATTACTCCCTTTCTCTTCCCGGAATATTCCTCCTTCACCCCTTAATTTTTATTTTATTTTATTTTTTTGTGTGTGTATGGATATCATCTCTTCTGATATAGCACACCCTATACTCTCTGTCTATCTATGTGTATGTGTGTGTGTGTATGTACAATCTCTCCAACTACCCAAATACTGAGAAAAGATTCAAGAGTTAAAAATATTTTTTTTCCATGTAGTAATGTAAACAGTTCAGCTTTAGACAGTCTTTTATGATTTTTCTTTTCTGTTTACCTTGTCATGCTTCTCTTGATTCTTGTCTTGGGAAGTCAAATTTTTAGATATAGATCTGATCTTTTCCTCAACATGAATTCTTGAAAGTCGTTTACATCACTGAATGACCATTTTTTCCCTTGAAGTATTATATTCAGATTTGCTGGGTAGGTGATTCTTGGTTTTAATCTCAGTTCCTTTGACTTCTAAAATATCCCACTCCAAGCCCTTTGATCCCTTAATGTTGAAGCTGCCGGATCCTGTTTTATCCTGATTGTATTTCCACAGTACTCAAATTGTTTCTTTCTAGCTGCTTGCAGTATTTTCTCCTTGATCTGGGAACTCTGAAATTTGGCCACAATATTCCTAGGAGTTTCTCTGTTTGGGTTTCTTTCGGGAGGTGATTGATGAATTCTTTCAATATCCATTTTGCCTTCTGATTCTATAACATCAAGGCAGTTTTCCTTGATAATTTCATGGAAGATAATGTCTAGGCTCTTTTTTTGATCATGGCTTTCAGGTAGTCCAATAATTTTTAAATTATTTCTCCTGGATCTATTTTCCAGGTCAGTTGTTTTTCCAATGAGTTGTTTCACATTATCTTCTATTTTTTCAAATTTTTAGTTTTGTGTTTAACTCATAGTCATTCGTTTCCCTGAACTCAATTCTCTCTTTCAATGAATTATTTTGTTCAGTGAGCTTTTGAAACTTCTCCTCCATTTGGCTAATTTTGCTTTTTAAAACCTCATTCTCCAGTTTGGCTTTTTGCACCTCTTTTTTCCAGTTGAGTTAGCCTCTTTTTAAAGCTGTTATTTTCCTCAGCATTTTTTTGGTTCTCCTTTAGTAAGCTGCTAACTTGTTTTTTAAGGTTTTCTATTGTCTGAGCCCAGTTTAAATTCCCTTTGGAGGCAAGGACCTTGACTTCTTGTGACAGTATGCCTTGTTCTTCCTCATCTGAAAGGATGGGGGGAGACACTTGTTCCCCAAGAAAGTAATCTTCTATGGTCTTATTTTTTTTTCCCTTTTTTGGGCATTTTCCCAACCAGTTACTTGACTTCTGAGTTTCCTCTCCACAACCTCCTGGCCTCCAGTTCCACCAAGCTAGCACTGGGGAGCTGAGATTCAGATGAACTGCTCCAAAGCCTCAGGGGCTTTAGGTGGGGGCAGGGGTGCTATTCAGTGTGAGATTAAGTTCAGCTGCTCAGGTGGGGGCAGGGCTGCCACATGGAGCTCAGTTCCCTCAGGGGGTTTACGATGAGACCTTCAACAATGGATGCGGGCTACTGCCTGCTTTGGGAGCCTTTGTCTGCTGCTGCCTCTACTGCTGCCTCCTGAGGGGGCCTGAATTATAGGGACACCCTGCTCCCCTCTCAGCCAGCCAAAAAGACCCTCTCACTGATCTTTGGTGCCTGTGGGTTGAGTGAGCTACACAGCCACTGGAGATTCTGTCCCTGAAGCCTGCTCAGATCTGTTCCTCTCCGTGCTGTGTGGCCAGGGCAGGGCTGGGCTCTGCTCTGCACCCGGTGCGCAACAGACCTTTCCCGTTGGTGTTTCCCGTCTCTCTGGAACAGAAATCTCCTCCACTCCATTGTTCTGTGGCTTCTGCTACTCTGGAATGTGTTGAGAGTTCTTCTTCTTCTTCTTCTTCTTTTTTTTTTTTTTTGTAATGTTTAACAATCACTGCCATACAATTGTGATTTTATCCCCCCCACCTACCCCCCACTACCCCCCTCCCTCCCCATGACTGCATACAATTCTGTATAGATTCTACATATACTTTCCTATTGAGTATATTTTCACTATAGTCATGCTATGTAGTCAGACTAAGATAAATGAAAGAAATCGTATAACAAATCAGAACATGATACACAAGAGAGTTCTTCTTTACAGGTACTTTATGGGCTGTGGGGTAAGAGCTAAGCGTATGTGCTTCTTTCTACTCTGCCATCTTGGCTCCTACACCCCCCCCCCCCCACTTTTATTCAGTCTCTTACCATGTCCTGTTTGTCATTTCTATTTTCACACTTCTCTCATATGTCCCCTTTTCTCCCCTCACACAGCTTCCTCCTTGGTGCAGACTCTTTTCATCTCATACCTGGATTGTCTCAATCATTTTCTAGCTGGCCTCCCTACCCCAAGTTTCTCCCAATTACAATCCTTTACTCAGCTGCCAACATCATTTCCCTAATGCACAGGTTTGACTATGTCACTCTTGTACTCAAAAACACTAATGGTTCCCTGTTACCTCCGAGATCCCTTATAGAATGTTCCATTTGGCATTGAAAACCCTTCACAATCTTTCCAGTCTTCTTACAGTTTATGACCTTCCACAGTGTGTGTTCATTCTATGCAATTCACTCTGTCCCATTCAAAATGAGAACACGGAGGCAGGACTGTTACTCATTGGTCATAGCCCTGAAGCCAGAACCTACCCTCCAAAGAGTGAGTACTATAGCCACAAGGTGACCTGCAGGAACTGGCTAGGTATGTTGCGGGGGGTAGGATGGGGGAGATTTTCCCAAAAATACTTGTGCAGCAGTGAGGTTATTGAGAGACTGACCACTAGTACAGAATGGTGGAGGTTAGAAGCTTGTACAAAGGAGGATTACTAGAATTGGTCAGTACTGGAGGAGAAAGGCAGAGATGGTTGTGTTGGAGACAACCCACTATTGATTATCCAAGGGCCCTACCCTCCATTTTTAAATGTTATTTTATCACATACCCCTCAGGTTCAGGCCACAGCGAGCTGCAAATCAGATCATGAACCCCCTTGCTTTCATTTTGGAGATTGGTGTTTTAGAGGCAAGAAGGATATGGATCTTTATGGGAAGCTGTCAGATGGAGGATAGATTAGACAGCCCTATTCGACTTTGCTCTAGACCAAAATTAGAATCCAGGGAGAGAAGTTAAAGAAAATCATGTTTCAGTGAAACATAAGAAAGAACTTCCTAAAAGTTAGAGCCATCTCCAAATGGAATGAACTGTATCATCAAAAAGGGAGCCCCTGAAAACTGGAACAGTAACGCACTATGGCTAGATCTGTGAACTGATCCAACCATTTTGGAGAGCAATGTGGAACCATGCCCTCAGGGCTATAAAACTGTACATACCTTTTGACCCAGCAATATCACTTCTAGGTCTAGATCCCAAAGATGTAAAAAAAGGTGGCGGAGGCGGGGAGAAGGACCTATTTGTACAAAAAGATTTATAGCAGCTCTTTTTGTGGTGGATAAGAATTGAAAATTAAAGGGATGCCCATGAATTGGGGAATGGCTGAACAAGCTGTGGTATATGATTATGACGGAATACTATTGCACTTTGAGAAATGACAAGCAGCATGATTTCAAAAAAACCTGGACAGACTTACTTGAAGTGATACAAAGTGAAGAGAACAGAACCAGGGGAACGTTATACATAGTAACAGCATTATTATTGTTCAATGAAGAACTGTGAGTGACTTAGCTATTCTCAGCATTAAAGTGATCCACGATAAAGGACTGGTGATGAAACATACTATCTGCCTCCAGAGAAAGAACTGATGCTGTTTGAATACAGACTGAAGCAGGCTGTTTTCCACTTCTTTCTTTGATTCTTTTACTTTTGAGTCTTCTTGTACAAAATGACTAATATGGAAATGTTTTACATGATTGCATATGTACAACCTATCTCTTATTGTTTACCATTTCAGGGAGGGGGAAGGGGAGGGAGGGAGGGATAGAATTTGGAATTCAAAACTTTAAAAAAGTGTTTAAAAATTGTTTTAATGTGTAATCGGGGAAAATAAAATATAATAAAATTGAAAATAAAAAGAGAAAAGGGAGTCCCTAGAGCTGGGCAATCCCTTACTGAGGCTCTTGTAGAGGAATACACAGCAGCTAAAAGTCTGCCCCCGTGCTCTTCTTACAATGGCCAACCAGTAGGAGAAGTGCAAGCATTACTCCCTTCAGTGAGGAAACTGAGGCTGAAAAGGGAAAAGACACCTAGCTCGAGTCAGGATCTCCTGGCTCCAAATGCAGAGCTCTTTCTACTCCATTCTACTGTCTCTCAGACATGGCATCAGATTTTATTGTTGTTCAGTCGTTTCAGTCACGTCCAACCCTTTCTGACCGCATTTGGGATTTTCTTGCAGAGTGGCTTGTCATTTCTTTCTCCAGCTCATTTGACAATGAGGAAACTGAGGCGAAAAGGATGGAATGACTTGACATACAGCTAGTAAGTGTCTGAGGATGGATTTGAATTCAGGTCTTCCTGACCTCAGACCGGGTGTACCACCCACTGTACCACCCACCTGCCCTGAAGGTATTGATTAGAAGTTTTCTAAGCTTCCTGCCGTATCTAGTCAAGGAAGTTTATCTCCCTTGACTTTTATATCCACAACTCTGGCAGTAGGCACCAATGTGCTGGTCTTCCCCCAGCTCCACCAACTTGGGTTTTTCTTTTGTCACTTTTACTAACTTGGCAAGTGAGAGGTGGAGCCTCGGAGTTGTTTTAATTTGCATTTCTCTCATTAGAATCCAGGGCTTTCCTACCACACCCAGTCGCCTTTTGAGCTGTGTTCATTTATGCTGTCATTGAGGGGCAAAAGTTACAACTGGCCTAAGTTAGGGAGAGAGGAAGGAAGCCTCTTTGCCTCATCAAGCTCTTCTCAGAAGAGTTGGGAAGGATTATTCTAATATATGATGAAACTGTTCAATTCTGACAGTGTATCAGACTTAAAGAGAAAAGGTATGTCTCAGTAATCCTGAGAAGTTTGGAGAGATACCACAAAATACAAAGTTGAAGATTCCCAGTGAATGAATGGAAAGCTCTGTCCTCCACGCAGTCTTCATTGGGCTCTCCAAATCAACTGAACCTTGATGTTGCAGGATTTTGCAAGGTCCTTACTAGCTTCCTGCTCAAATAAGATGGCACAGAACCATCACTAGACAATGGCCATGCATTTTTCACAATTCCACAGATGATATATGTATTCACTCCTCTTCCTCTTCAGCTACATGAGCCAGAGAAGGAACCAAAAGAGAAGGTGTGTTTCTTATGAAGCATTATTTGATAAGAGCAGGTATGGGGCTAATAACAGGAAAAGGTATTTATTAAAACAAAGAGGATGGTTAATTCATTATGTAGGAAAGAATGTGTCTTTGAAAGTTTAGTTATTTTCAAAAGACTAATGAAGACAGTACCTTCTTAATCAGTCAATTAATCAGTTAGCATTTGTTGTGGGCCTACCTTGCTTTATAAGACAAGATAAAATGAAGTGGACTGACTTCCTTGGATGATTGGGATCATCTGAGTTTTCTTTTGTAGCAATTGGGGGAAACAGAGGTAAAGAGATACTTAGTATTGTCAGAAGCATCACTAGTAAGTGTCGGGGGCATCACTAATAAATACGTATCAAAGATACTACACAGAAAGAAAAAAGCACATGCTGAACAAAATGTTTTCCTTAAAATCCACTTTCAACACTGAAAGCATGTATTATAACACTTATGAGGCGTCTAGTGATGACACAGTGCACAGAGTGCTGAGCTTAAGAGTCAGGAAGACTTGAGTTCAAATTCTGGCTCAGATACTTAAATAATTGTGTGACCCTGGTCAAGTCATTTCACCTCTGCCTGCCTTGGTTTCCTCATCTATAAAATGGAAATAGTAATAGCCCCCACCTCCCAGCCTTGTTCTATAAAGCACTTAGCACAACACCTGGCATACAGTAAGCACCATGTAAATGTGAGCTATTATTATATTAGCTACTATTAACTAATAATATTAGCTATTGTTATATTGGCTACTATTAACTAATAATATTGTTTATTATTATATTAGCTACTATTAACTAATAATATTGGTTATTATTATATTAGCTACTATTAATTACGGTTTATACCCTTTATCTGCATTATCTCATTCGACCCTCACAACAATTCTAAGGTATCATTCTTATTCTAAAGATTACAAAATTGAGTCCTGGAAAGCCAAGGGGACATGCGCAAGAAAGGGAAAGTGATGGAACCCAAAGCCAGGGCTTTTCCCACTCCCTCAGGGAAGGCATCTCCAACACTCCCTCTCCCCCCTTAAGCCTGTTACTTCACACTTGACAAAGAGTCAAGGAGAAAGTCGATACTCCTGAATATTTATCTTCCAAGTAATGATAAAGAACCACCTATTTCTAAGCCAAATAATCATTTATTTCAAGCTTGAAATTTCCTTCGAAATCCTCTGGCTCAACCCTCTCCTTTCTGAGAGATGGAAACAGTACCCAGGGGAGGGGGAAGTGACACTGTCTGAGTGACTGTGGGCGAGTCACTTCCCTTCTTAGGCGTCAGTGTCTTCATCTGTAAAATAAGGGGGTTCAATTAGGTGACCTAGACTGTGATGAGATCTTGAGGGTAGAGACTGTCTTTTGCCTTTCTTTGTATTGCTAGTGCTTACCACGATGCCTGGCACCTAGTAGGGGCTTAATAACGAGGCAACTGCGTTACAGTGGATGGAGAGGCTGGACCTGGAGGACCCGAATGCAAATACAGCCTCAGCGGTTAAGAGGTAAGAGCCCAGGCAAATTTCTTCATTTATCAGCCTCAGTTTTCTCATCAGTAAAATGGGGATAAAAGCCCCTACCGGCCAAGATAAAATATGCAAAATGCTTCGCAAACCTTACTAACCTTGTAAATTGTTGACTGATGGACTTGGCAGCTCTAAATATATGATCCGCCAAGGACAGTGGAAAGGGTTCATAGTAGAGGACCTGGTTTCAGATCCTGGCTAGATCACCTGCCTCAAGTCATGGCAGACTGAAAGAGGGACCTTTGCTACTGTCCGGTGGATCACAGATTTAGAACTGGAAGGGTTCTTAGCAACCATTCAGTCCATTTCACAGATGAGAAAAGTGAGGCCCTGAGAGGCTCTTGGCCCCAGGTGGCACAGGGTCTGAAGCCATGGAGATTTCTTCCTAAACTGTGGCATCTTCTCAGCCCAAATTCCGAAGTTCTTTCCTCACTCCCACTGGTTACTAGGAGAGCACCTCACACACCTCGCGTAGGAAAACAGCCAGGGCCCCCAAGAGGAGAACATGCTCTTATGTCCCACCACTGGAGCCCGTGGCCCTTTGGTCTGCAGGGTGTGTACGGGATTGGTTTCTGAAGTGTGAGTTGATGAGAGGAGGGCAGGCCGGGCAGTAAGGCCCCACCCATGAGTGGTGGGGGTGGGGAGCCACCTTTCTATGTCCCTCCTGGCACTAGCTAGTGGGTGGGTGGTTCGAGAGAGGGGGAGGTCCCAGGTCGCTGTCTCTTTAAGGAGGGCCGAGTCTCGGGTGTGTGTGAGTGTGACACAGCCTTCAGTGCTCCAGAACAGCTGGTGAGGCCGGCGGCGGCAGCAGGAAGGCAGCCAGGCCAAGGCAGCAGCGGCAGCAGGAGGGCACTCAGGCTAGGCCAGCGTCGGCGGCAGCAGGAGGGCACCCAGGCCAGGGCAGCGGCGGAACCCCCCACCATGGTGAAGATCGTGAAGGTGAAGACTAAGGCGTACGCGGACCAGAAGCCCGGCACGAGCGGGCTGCGTAAGCGGGTCCGAGTGTTCCAGGAGAGCGCCCACTACGCGGAGAACTTCATCCAGAGCATCCTGAGCACCGTGGAGCCGGCGCAGCGGCCCGAGGCCACGCTGGTGGTGGGGGGCGATGGCCGCTTCTACATGCAGGAGGCCATTCAGCTCATCGTGCGCATCGCCGCTGCCAACGGGGTGAGGAGCCGACGCGCGTGGAGGGAGGGCGCGTGGGTTCGGGGGGCCACGTCGGCCTCGATCGCCCGGGACTTCTGTCTCTCACGCACAGCCCGAGGGTCCTCTCACGCCCCCTAGTCCGGCACGTATCCCACGAGCGGGCCCTCGGGCTGGGGGGGAGGGGACGGCGGAACGGGGAAGGGCGGGGCTTGGGGCGGGCTCCAGTCTTCACCTTGGGCGGCCCCTTCCTCCCTCTTCCCCATCTCCCGCCCCCGGGCTTTTGACATTTAAAGTAACCTTTCCCTGAGATTGTGTTACTGGACTGCGCCTTCCGGCCCGAGCTGGGGTGAGGCCTGGGCCCCCGCCCGGGATCCCGGGAGGGATTGGGGCACCAGCGCGCACCCCGTGTCTTCCTGGGTCTTTCTGTTCCCGGGGTTGCAAGCTCTTCCCTCCACCAACCTCGCTAGCCTGTGTCTGGCACCCGGGGGAGGGAAGCTTTCCCAATCCCACTTCCACTCCCGGTCATATATCTGGATCTCTCCCCACATTTTTATTAGCGCACTCTTAGGCACTCTTATGCAACGGGGCTGGGAGGCGGGTCGGGTCAGGCACCCACTCCTCTCGAACCCCGCCGCTCACACTAAGCCATCCCGGGCCTAACTGGGGAGGCCTTGCTACCTGCTGCCGAGGCCGATAAACCAGCCAGGTTAGGATGTGCTGGGGCCTGGGTGCTCCAAGCTTGGAGCAAGGCCAGGAGCTCAAGAAATGGAGGACCCACCAGATAACACTGTGCCCAGGGATCCCCGCTAGAGAACAGCCTGCTGCCAGGGTTCCTCAAAAAGCAGCTTCACTTGAGCATTTCAGATCTAGAACTCAGGGTACACTTGAATTGAACCAGTGGGCTTTCAGGGTTTGCTTTGGTTTTTTTGGAAACCTCCACAATCTAAATTTGGCCTCACTTTATAAAGACCAACCTTATGGCCACTCCCTAAAGATAACTTACATTGGACAGCACTCTATAACCCCACCCCCCAGACACACACACATACGTGAAGGCACATAGATAATTCTATGGGTTAGAGTGGAACTGGAATGGTTCTTTCTGAGCCGCCTCCCTTTTAAAAATAAAGGTTCCCATTCTCTAATCCTATGACTACCTCTATTTTATGAAGAGGTAAACTGAGTCTCATTGATCAGGTACAGTGTCTTTGAGCTAACTGTTAGGCCCCTGAGAAGCTGCTGCAATACCTCAGATTTCTGCTTAAATCTGGTCAGACTTGGTTTCATTCTCTGGTTGCTAGTGACCACTTGGCACCTGGAACTTCAGTGAACTGTCCACTTGTGTTGTTGTTTTAAAGGACTGGGAGCTTGCTACGTGCAGATCTGTACCAGATATGAAGTGTAGAGTCTTACAGAGCACTGCCCAGGGCAGGGAGAGCAGTGATTACTGTGACTTCAGGTGTCCGAACCAGGTCTTGACTCCAAGATTCCTGATTGGAAAAGTGGCCCTCTGGGGGGGGAGGGGGAGGAGCCGATTAACTTTAAAATAATCTTTGTTGATGAAAGAATTAAAATGATAGACTTAGAAAAATGAAAAAAGACTCTCCACGCTCCACATGGACCAGCTGAATTATAAGAATACCGAATGTGGGTTCGTCCTTCGTTGCCGAAGAACACCGTGCCTTCAGAGAAATGATGACATGATTTGCACTTGGCTTTGTTTTGAGTGAGGTCACCAGCCTCACTTCTCCTCCAGAGCCATCTGAAGCCAGTGAACAGATATTCATCAGGATGACTGGAGATGACCCAGAATGGGGCAACTGGTGTTAAGTAACTTGCCCAAGGTTGCACAGCTAGTGAGTGTCAAGTGTCTGAGGTGAGATTTGAACTCAGGTCCTCCTGACTCCTGCACTGGTGCTCTATCCACTGCATCACCTAGCCACACCTAATGCTTTAGTAAATAAGTCTTAGAGTGTTGCCTCAGGACCAGAAACTTTTTCTGGGGTATTCTGCTAGTATCTGAGGCAGAATTTGGGCTTGAGTTTTCCTGAGAGCCCAGCTCTCCCTCCCCTTAGTCAAGACACCTCGGAGATTATATAACTATTTGTTAACAAGGCTTTTGTTTCCTTTCTTGGAATCCGGAAGAGAATTTTGACTGTGGTTGGCGTGGCCTGCTTATTTATTTGTGTTTTGGTAGATCTGAGATTTCACTAGTGTTAAGTTCTTCTCCCCCACCTTCTCTTTGAGGAATCCAATCTTTCTCTATCTTCTTGTCCAGTGTACTTCATTGGCTTTCCTCCTTCTGTGCCTACCTGACTATCCACTCCTCCACATCCTTTCCCAGAGCTGCCTCTGAGTCTCACCCACTTAACCCTGACTCTGTTTTGACCTCTCTTCTCCCTGATCTCTAACTCAGTGTCTAACATCTATGTGTTCAATCGTCACCTCTGTGCAGATCTTGCATTTCTTCATCCAGTCCTAACCCCTTTCCTACCCTCCAAGTGGGATAGACATTTCACTCATCATCTTTCCCCCCAAACTTTACCACCTTCTGCACTTCACCATGATGGTTGAAGACTGTTATCCTTCTACAACCTCGGTGGCATCCTCAACTCCCACATGGAGCCAGTCTATGGCCAGGTTTTGTTTCTGCCTTCACAACATCTGGTATATGTTCCCTTCTTTCTGCTCATCCCAGCCCCCCAAGTCATCATCAGCCTTTGGGTTTGTTTCCTTACTCAAGTCTCTCAACCCTAGTCCCTCCTCCATTCAGATGTAAAATAAATCTTTCTAAAGCACTGGTCTGACCACATGACACTCCCTAGCTAATAGACTCCAGGGAATCCCTATTGCCTTCATGATCCAGTATAAAATGTTCTGTTTGGCACTGAAATCTCTTCATGACCACATCCCTTCCTTCTTTTCAGTCTTATTTCTCTCTGTGTCCTTTATGATCTAGTGATACTGGCCTTTTTGCTGGTGCTCTCACAGACAATCTCTTGACTCCAGCAATTTTCTCTGTCCCCCATGCCTGGAATTCTCTTGCTCCTCATCTCTGCCTCCTGGTTTCTGTGGCTTCCTTCAAATCCCAGCTAAAATCTCACCTTCTGCAAGGAGCCTCTCTTAATATTCCCCACTGCTTATGCCTTGCTGCGGAGATTATGCTCCATTTATACTGTTTCTGTTTACATACATCTTATATGTGCAATTCCCTTCCCTTCCCTTCCCTTCCCTTCCCTTCCCTTCCTGCCTCCCTCTCTCCCTTCCTCCCTCCCTCCCTCCCTCCCTTCCTTCCTTCCTTCCTTCCTTCCTTCCTTCCTTCCTTCCTTCCTTCCTTCCTTCCTTCCTTCCTTCCTTCCTTCCTTCCCTTTCCTCTCTTCCTTTTCTTCCTTTCTTCCTTCCCCAGAACGTCATCCTCCTCAGGAAGATTCGCGTGGTAGTTTATGTTGTTTTAGGTTTGGCCCTTGCTTGCTGTTTTCTGACTGAGGCTTTTTTGCCCTCCTGGTTGTGGTGATTGCTTTGCACTGGGTAAACTTCCGTAGGAAATAGTGATTTTTGTGGTTGTTATTGTTATTCAATCATGTCAGACTCTTTGTGACCCCATGGACCATAGCATGCCAGGCTCTTCTGTCCTCCACCATCTCTCAGAGTCTGTCCAAGTTCATGTTTGTGGCTTCCATGACACTATCTATCCATCTCATCCTCGACTGTCCCCTTCTCCTTTTGCCTTCAGTCTTTCCCAACATTAGTGTCTTTTCCTTTCTTCTCATTATGCAGCCAAAAGTATTTCTGTGTCAATGTCAGTATTTGGCTTTCCAATGAATAGTCTGAATTGATTTCTTAAAGTACTGACTGCTTTGATCATGCTATCCAAGGGACTCTCAAAGGTCTTTTCCAGTGTCACAGTTTGAAAGTGCTGGTTCTGTGCTCAGCTTTTCTTCCAGTCCAACTCTCACACTCATACATGGCTACTGGAAAAGCCATAGCTTTGACCATATGGACCTTTGTCTGTCCATATAGGTGATATCTCTGTTTTTTTTAGCATGCTCTTCAGATTTGCCATAGTTTTCCTGCCAGTGTGCAAGCATCTTTTAATTTCATGTCTGCAGTTGCTGTTTGCAATGATCTTTGAGCCCTGGAATATGTCTCTGCTTCCATTTCTTCTCCCTAGCAGCATATGTCAATTTATTTGTCCACTCTCCATTTCAGGACCTCAGTTTATTTAAATAGTTCATTTGATATAACTGGACTCTTTCTTTACTGCCTTTGAATTTTATTCCAGATTTTTTGCTTTTATGTCACATTGATATCCAAATACACCTCTCTTCTTTCCATACCTTAAATGTTTTTCCTTGTAATGAAGATTTTTTTTTTAAAGTGCAGCTAAGTCAATCATCACATTGATTATACCTGACAAATATTCCACATGTATAACTTTCCCTCTTTTCAACTACAGGAGGGAGACACATTTGGCTGTGGATCATCTCTGAGATCAAAGCCTCATGCCTGTCTTCTTCTCTTTAGCCTTCTAATTTGAGGTCGATTTTGAGCTGTGCCCTCACTTGATGTTCTGACTTGCTAGATAGTAATTCATACCCTGCTTAGCACCGACTCACATTCACTAATCATATCATAGCTTGTTGACACTAACCCTATGTCTTTTGGTTGTAATTTTTCTTTTTCTGACAATACGATGCTCCAACATTCACAAACATAGAATGCTAGCAGGACTTTTTTTGCTTTGTTTTCAGTCTGAATCTGTGAAGTTGTCATGTAGGAAGCACCCCAGGGAGGAAACACTCCTCATTGATGCCAATTGTTACCTCGTTGACAATTTATACTCTTAGAGTTCTGTGAGGCACTGAGGAGTGATGTTACAGAGGTGGCATGAGCCCAGGTCTTCCTCATTGTGACCAGTTCTCTATCAACTACCTAGATTAATTCTCTTCTCTGGTTCAGTGCTGATCTTAGTTTATTATCTGCCTAGACCCCTCACTATGGCAATAAGGACTCACATTTATCTTTCAGAAAGATGTAAACATTATTATCTCTATTTTATGGTTGGAGAATCTGAAACTCATAGGATTAAGGGAGGGGCCTCACAGTCCCCCTAAGTGATTTAAATGAGGCAATAAGTCCCAGAGAGGTCAATTACCTGACTAGTGGACTTGAAGCTTCTTCAAGTCAAGAACTCTTTAGCTTTTTGCCTCAGTTGCTGATGCTTGTTGAAATGAATTGGATTGCTTAAGCTCATGCAGCTATTAAGTTGCAGACCCTATCTGGTGGTTATCACAAAGATACATATCTTAATGGGCTATCCATTGGGCTGCATGTTGTTAAAGCAGAATGTGCTCCCCCTCCCCATCCTTCCCCAGTGGGGGTGGGTAGAACAGTCTTTTTATTCTTTTGATATTTGATATTTCACTAAGGAGAGACTTTGTGGTTTCTAAATATCATTATCATAAGATCATAGATTTATAAGGGACATCTAATTTAAACTCTTCATTTTACCGATGAGGAAACTGAAACCTAGGAAAGTTCATTGACTTGCTAGGGTCATTGGATCATATGTCTAGAACTGGACGGGGCTTCAGGGTCATCTAGACCAAACCCCGCATTTTACCAATGAGGAAACCAGAGTAGCAAGTGGCAGAACTGGATTTGAACCCCAGTTGCTTTGACTCTAAATCCAACATTCCTTCCCAGACATTTTATCTGACAGTTTTTCCAGGGGGTTGGAGAGCCTCACCTTCCATAGGAAATCCTTCTTTTGTTTGCCCCTTACCTTATGACAACTTTCTGGGACCCAGGCAAACACCTTTGGCGAATCCCCATTTCTTTGCTGAATACCTTGCTTATCATCACCCCTCAGCAAATTATTGAATAAAGTTTCCTCGGTGTTTCCTTCTGGGCTGGAATTCTATATATGAGAGAGTGCTTTTCGCTCTAGCAAGTCAAAGATTTTCTTCAGATCCACAAGCAGAGGTCACAGTAGGATCCTGCATCCTCTACACCCCTCAGGCTTCTGAGTGACCTGCAGGATGTCGTTCAGTGGAGAAAGGTGCTCTTAAAGACCCATTTGACTTTTGATTAAAGATGTGCCTCTCAAAGGCTTTATACCAATGAGGAAAGCAGGTGTGGGAGCAGGTAGCTGGCAATGCCTTCTTGACCTTTTCCAAAATAACCTATTTTGGGACCTTCCTCTTTTAAAAGATATCATTTGGCTCAGTCCCTAAGGATTCTCCAAACTGTATCACCTACACTTATGGGATTGACTGGAGAGGCTTGGATCTGAAGTTAGGAGACCTCGATGAGAATCTAAACAAGTGGATGCTTTGAGCTGCAGTTTCTTCATCTGTAAAATGGGATTAGGAATAACTCTACTGCCCACCTTCAGAAGGAAGTGCCTTGTTAACCTTAAAGTACTATGCCAATGTGTTATGGTTTTCATAATGATATATTTTGTATTATATGTATCTTATAATGGTATTTTTATAATGATAACAATGATGTAATTGGTGGGGACCAGCCACTCTTCGAAAATGGAGTACAATACCTGTTGAGCCTGAAGACTAGTTTAGAGAGCAGGATGTTACAAAGGCAGCCGTCTTCTTGATCTCCTAGTCTGTGCTCTCTTTCCTCTGTATACATTTGGTATATACTTATTATCTATGTATGCCTATGTTCCATTTCATTTTTGTATCTCCATCATCTGGATCAATGCCTGGCATAAAGTAAAAGCTTAATGAATTGAATTCACTTGTTAAGTTCCTCTGGCCTATAATGTGGAAGTTATCTTAGAAGGGGAAACCTATTCAACAAACATTTATTAAATACCTTCTGTGCTAGACATTGGGGGACTTTCGAAGTTTAGGCAAGATGGGCACCTGCCTTCATGGAGCATAATTTTGTATAGTAGGGGGATTATTCAAATAAATCAACATTTGTTAAATAATATTAAATTTCAAGGCACCCCATGCTGTCCACTGAGGCGGAAATTCAGCTAACAAGAATATACACTATTTGGACTATCAAGCTAGGTATGACTTCAGAAGCCATGCTAGGCTAACTATCTTCAAATATCTGAATGACTGGCTGTCAAAGGGAGGAGGGAATTACACTCATTTGTTTAGTTCCAAGGGGCAGACGCCACTGCAGGGATAGAAGTTGCCAAACTGGCCATTTTAGACTAGGGACCTTCCAAACAAATCCCAAGGGGAGGGAATGGAGGCTTGGCTGGTGTGACCTCATCAGGATTCCTTTCATGCAGAGGGGATTGGAGGTCCCAAACATGAGGTCCCTTTCTCTCTTCCAACTCACCAATTCTGTGAACAGCATTAATAAGGAAGCAAAGGGCAGATGCAGGAGGCATGGAGTAATTTCAGTCTGGCAAAGGCGGTCCTCTGATCCCAAGCTAGTGTGCTTTCTGTATGGTCGCCATGTTGATTTTGCTGCTGGAACATCCAGGTGGAATTGTCCTGTAGGCAATGCAGGTGAGGAGTTTGGAAGAGGAATTAGGACTAGATATATATGTGTTTGTGTGTACTTGTATGTATATACACATATGAGTTATCTTCATAGAGATGATGTTTGAAGCCAAGAGGGCAAATGAGGTTTGCAAGGGAGGGAGTGTAGAGAGAACAGAGTGGAGGCTGAGGACAGAACTTGGGGGATGCTCACAATAAAGGTCCCAAAGATGAGCCTGTGAAAAAGAGCAAGGGGGAGCCATCAGCAAGGTTGAAGGAGAGTGAGGAGAGTTTGGTGTCTCTAAAATCAAGGGTGAAGAAAATAACTCATAATTGGAGGTGGCCAACAGAGTCAAGACTTACAGAGATCAGGAAGGATGCAGACTAAAAAGGCCACTGGACTTGGCCTAGATCACAAACTTCAGGTACCCCTTGTACAGAGATGGGCCATCAGAGCTACCCTGCCCTCCTACAGCATTGGATATGCAAGTCCATAAGAGAAAGGGATAAAATTGGAAGGAGGGGAAGGTGCCTTTCTGGGTGAGAGCTGGGAAAGGCTGGAATGAATGAATGAATGAATGAATGAATGAACGACTGAAGCTACATTGGTTAAATGCTTACTATGTGTTAGGCCTGTGTTAAGATGGTAGCCTTTAAGCTGGGTTTTGAAGAATGGTCCAAAAAGTTCTAACTGGAGTAGATATGATGGAGAAAGGGCATTCTGGTCACTGGAAACAGAAATGAAGATGGTCTTGGAAGGGAATGGTTGGCTATACATAAAATGACCTATCTGGAGGGTAGAGATGATTCTTCATTGGGATTTGAATTCAGATCTTTCTGACTCCAGGTCCAGCATTCTCAGCCCTGTACCACTGAGCTGTCCTCTCAAGGAGGATGGTTTGATTGTCTCTTGGGGATTTCTGGTCACCGGGCAACAGAGGCCACTCTCTTCTCTCCATCCCTTCTCAATGTCAGTACTCAGTGCCCTGATTGGACAGGGCCATCCTATGGACACCAGGCTTGTGTTTGGGGACCCAGGAGGATTTGCCAGCCCCAGGAAGCTCTATAGGCAGCTTTAAAGGACCAAGGTAGGGTGGGCAGAACCCCAGCAGCCTGAGGACTCCAGTGCTCTGTACAGGCCTTCCCTCCAGGTGGGACTCATTCCCAGGACTACCTGTTCTTATCTATGCCCTCTGGTAAGTTCCCCAGAGAGGTCCTTTCAAAAACCTTCAACTTTCCCACTAAACTTGGAGTTAAGGGATCAGAGTTCAAATCCCAGCTCTGTCACTTCTCCAAGTCACTTTATGTCTCTGTTTACGCACTTGTAAAATGAGAAGACTTCCAAAATCCCTTTAGGCTTTAAATCTGTATATGACCCCATGATCACCTTCCTTCCTGGCTCTCCCTCCACGTTTATCTACCTAGAGAGTCATCCCTCATTGCAAAGAATGAAAAAGAAAGAGCAAAAAGTTGCTCATCCAAATGGACCATGACATCCACCAGCTCTGACTGTGTATACCGTATTCCGTCTGCATGGCCCCCCACTTCTACAGGTTCAGGTTTTTTTGTTTTTTTGATACTTTGTATTTACAATGTTGTAGCCATTGTGTATATTGTCTTAGTGCATTCATAGCTTAACTCTGCACTAAGACTTTTGGTTCATGTCTTATTCAGCCCCTTACTATGGGCTTGACACTGTATCTGATCATTCCCATGAACATATGCATGACATTTTGAAGTTTATAAATAACTTCCACATACAGTACATCATCTCACTTGGGGCTCATGACAATCCTGTCAGCTGGGTAGTCCAGATATTAATATCCCCATTTTACTAATAAGGAAACTAAGGCTGCTCCGGATGGGACTTATCAGTGATCCCCTCACTAATATGGGTCAGTATCAGCCCCTCCCTCACCCAGGGCATTCTTGGTGTGACCTTGGTAGGTCCTGTGCCCAGGATTTCTTCCGTGTGGCATTCCCCATGTGACCTTGGTGGGACTCATGCCCAGGATGCCCTTGTCTCTACCTCTTAGAATGCCAGCCCCCTCAAGTCCTGCCTCCCCCCCAAATTTTTATTACCTGTATCCAAAAGAATGCAGGTTCCTGAGGGCATTTTTGTATTTCCAAAGCAAAGCACAGTGCCTAGTACATGATGTTAATAGAACTAGATGAAAATAAAATAATAAACATTTATTAAGCACCTCCTGTGTACCAGGCATTATACAGGATTCAGACCCAGGTGTTCTGACTTTAAATCCAGGGCTTGTTCCACAACTCCAGGCTGAATGTTAAAAATGGCCAGACTGCGTCTCTGTGCCTGACCTTTAGGAAGCTTCGCCCAGGCAACAGGTGGTGTACAGGAGCAGCAGCTCTGTTTGGTGGGAAGCCAAGAGAGGAATTGTGGGATTGGATTAAAGCCCCTCCAAAGTATAAGTGAGAAAACTGTCTGTTTGTTAAATGGTAAAATAATATTAATAAATTTTCAGTCCCCAAATTCTTAAGTAATGGACAGAAGGTTCTTCTCTTCCAGCTATCCAGGGTGAGGTTTTATTTTCTTCTCCTTTTGTTTTCTGGACCCCTTATTCCTTCCAATCAGTTACCTTTAATCAGTGTAATTATAATCAGTTTCATAATTTATTTAACGATCAGTGATTCTAAACAAATAATTGGGAGGAACTCAAAACAATTTTAGGAAGGACTCCAGCTTTTTCTCACCAGGTCCTAGCCCTTGGTATTTGGAGAATCAGTGCTCACGAGAGGCTCATCCCCTGAGTACCTGACAAATCAGATTTAGTCTTGAATGATTCCGAGGATTCATACCAACGACCGTACCAGCAACAGCCTCTTGCTCAGGTTCTGCTGGCAGTGGTTTTTAGAGGCAACACCTTTGAATTTCCTTGAATGTGGAGACCATTTTGAAGGCAGAATTTTAGATCTGGCAGAGGAAACTAGTTTATGCAGTGGATAGAACGTTGGACTTGGAGTGAGGACAGCCTGAGTTCAAATAGACCCTGAGACGATTCAGTAGCTGTGTGACCCTGAGCAAGTCATGTAACTGCCATCTGCCTCAGTTTCCTGATCAGTAAAATGGGCATAATAATAGCACCTACCTCCCAGAGTTGATTAAATAAAAGAATTTACACACCCTGAAGACAGATATAAATATTGGCTCTTTATTATTTTATAGGCCCAGTACAGTGCCTGGAGCATGGTACATGTTTACAGATGCTTATTAAATTAAATTGAACAAGGTGACTATAGGCCCAGAGATTTGTACCCTGAAGGTCATATGTCAAGCAAGTAGCAGAATTAGGACTGGAACCTAGGGTACCTAATTCTTAGAATTCTTTCTCCTAAATCCATTAACTCCTTTTATAAAGGAACTATAGTCTGGGACACAAAGGCAAAATCAGTCCCTGTCCTGATTAAGATCTGTTATGGGAGAGGCAGCATGCAGATAATTACTGGACCACCAGAGTGCTTACGCTAAGGAGAGATCATGGGAGATGGGCTCAGGAGATGAGCTCTGAAGGTGAGCTGGCTGGCCTGGAGCAGGGTGGGGCAGGATCTGAAGGAAGACAGGGAAGCCTGGAGGCAGAAATGAGAAGGGACAGAAATCCAGGCATGGCAGAAGCTGGTAAAACACAGATTCCACTCTGAGATTGTCCATAGAGTGCTGCAAGGGAGGGGCTGAGGCCCAGAGAGTTTGCCTGAGGTTTCTGACAAAACAGAGATTCCAAACCTGACCCCTGCATTAGTAGGAGGGACGTGTGGGAGGAAAGTGGTCCATATTTATCAGTCACTGCCTCCTCTCAGGCTACTCACTATCTGGCAAGGGGCCATGAAGTTGGGAGGCTCTGTTTACTTTTTAAACGTTTATCATTTATTATTCATTTTTAAAATAGAGGGCTCTATTTATAAGACCCACTTTGATCTGTACGTCTTACACTGGACACGATGAAGAACCCAAGTTTGTCTAGGGATAAATTGTCAGGAAAGTCTTTGGAGGGTGGCAGAGCCTGACTGCATAGGTTGACTGGAGAGTTCTTACCTTTTCTCTGCCTTTCCCAACAGGGGAGCAACATTTTGGGGAAATCATGTTTGGGGGCTGGCATGAATATGATGAATTAATATCCAGAGATGTTGGGCTAGCCTTCTGTATGATGAGTGCTCCTTCTAGCAATTAAGATTGCATCTATATACCTGTCCTTGACTGGCCCTCCCAGCAAATGTATCAGGTAGGGGCTCCACTGTACAGGAGAAGATACTGAGGTTCAGAGTGGTAAAGGGACTTGATCATGACCACGCACCTCTCAACTGACAGGACATGTCATTAGGACTCCAAATCTAAGACCCTATCCACACCAACATTTTGTGTCTTAATTATATAACCACACTTAACCTGGGAGGCAGGTGCCATATTCTTTATATCGTTGTATTTCCCAGCATATCTGGCAAAAATATTTTCATAAAGTAGAAAGTAAAGTGTTTTGGGGGTAAAGACTTCTCTCACTTTCTTTTTCTTTCTTCCTTTCTTTCCTTCCCTCCTTTCTTTCCCTCCCTCCTTTCCTTCTTTTTTTCCTTCCCTCTCTCCCTCCTTCCTTCCTTCCTTCCTTCCTTCCTTCCTTCCTTCCTTCCTTCCTTCCTTCCTTCCTTCCTTCCTTCCTTCCTTCCTTCCTTCCTTCCTTCCTTCCTTCCTTTCTTCCTTTAGCTGGGTCACCTCTAACTTGGCACATAATAGGTACTTCATCAAAGTTGGTTTAGTAAGAGAAGGAGCATGACCGTTGCTTGTTGAGTGTGTGGTAAAGGAGTTCATTTAATTTGGGTTCCGACGACCTTAGTTGGAATCCTGGCTGCTCAGGAGCCGTCTCTGGGTGTGACCTTGGGCCAGTTGTTCCCAATCTCTGAGCCCAGTTTCCTTTTCTGTTAAATGAGGCAGCCCCTTCCAGCTTTGGGAGCCTCTGGCACACCCTCCATCATTGGGTGGGGATGGATGGCTACATGCCTCCCACCTCTCTGTCTTTCCATATTGGGCCACAAGAGGGAACCCTACACTCACAAATGATTGAAAAATCGCTCCAAATGACTTCTTTCTATACCCCTCCACGTACAAAGGGATGAAAGCAAATTCGTCTTGTTGCAGTAGCCAGAGGAAGGGGAGAAATGACTTCCCTTAGTTCCAGCTTCTTGCACATAGGGGCTTGGAATGGAGGTGAAGTTTGCCTGACAATGTGTTCCAGGCACCTGAATCTGTCTGCATGCATGTCATCGGGATAAAGTGCCTCTGTTTGAGTGAGGACGGGTCATTCCCATTTCTTGTTCCTGTGGGTTTACAAAAGACTTTCCTTGTAACCCTCCTGAGAGGGAAAAGCTAGAGTGAGCATCTTTATCCCTCTTTTGCAGATGAGGAAACTGAGGTAGGCAGAGGAAACAGAAGAATGTGTGGGCTCTGGAGAAGGAGATTCTGGCTTCAAATTCTGCCTTTTATGTTAACTACATGTGTGACATTCGCCTCCCTGGGCCTCAGTTTCCTCTTCTGCAAGATAAGAAGGCTGAACTAGATGGCCTCTGATATCCTTTCCATCTCTACCTCTAGAATCTAGTGAAACTGGTGCTTAAAAGACATAAAGTGACTTAGTATTATCTACCATTTAGATTGAACTTTAATTTCTGCAAAACAGTTCGCATCTGTTATCTCACTGGTTCCTTACAACAGCTTTGTGAGGTTGGTGCTTTTATAATCACCCCCATTTTACAGATGAGGAAACTGAGGCAGAGTTTAAAATGATTTGTCCAGGGCCACACAGTATCAGAAGCAAAATTTGAATCCAGGTGTTTCCTGGATTTCCAGGATTTGAATTTAGGAATCCATCCTCCTGGCCAAGATCATGTAGCTAATCACCAGAATTCCACCATGTCTGCTCCTAAGGCCAGCATCTTTGCTAGTACATCATGCTACATCTTGCATGAGGGCAACCAACTGCAAACTCTTGTTTGTGGGGGTATTTTGGTGGTGGTGGTGTTTTTAGTATTCACTCAGTGGTTAAAGATGAAGTTAGTACTTGTTACAGAGCTTATGAGGTACAACTTACTTCCCAGAGGAGGCTCTGTTGGAGGTGTTTGCTCGACCCAAAGGAGGACCCACAGGCTTCCCTAGCCCGCAAGTCAGCCTTTCCCATCAACCTGTCTGCCCTCCCCTCAATCCTCCCTTAATTCCTCTGATCCTGTCCCTGCTTTCTGGGCACAAGGTACTTGTTGATCCGCCCTTGCAGGTGAATCTCCTGAATGTGTAAATGCCCATTACTGTCATAGTAGCTCACTTTTATTGGGGCTGGAGCCCTGTGCACAGGGAAGGAACTGCCCATTGTCTGCTGGCCTTTCAGGGTCTGAAAGGCCCGAGAACACTGTTGAGAACAATTGGCTTGGGTCAGTTCTGGGGGCCGAGAGAAACTATCCTGGTGAAAGGGTCTGAGAGAGCAGCTCCAGGGACCAAGGGTAGGGGGTAGCGGGAGGATGTGCCCTGCCACTCTCCTCAAAGGATGGCTTTTCAGAGTTTTGAAGGATATGATTGAGAAAACAGAAACCACAGAACTGTTTGTGGATGATGGGAAAATGTGTATGTTGTTTATTTTGCCTTCCGTGATTGAAGTGTGCATTTGAGTTTTTATTTTGTTTTGTTTCGTTTTAATCTGAGTTAGAAATAGGTCACCATTTATGAGGAGGCCTAATTTGAGGTTTTTTCTTGTTCAGTTGTTTTTCATTTATAAAAAATTTAATTACCTCATTTGGGGTTTTCTTGGCAAGGATACTAGATTGTTTTGCTCTTTCATTCTCCAACTCGTTTTACAGATAAGGAAACTGAGGCAGCAAGGTTAAATAACTGCCCAGGGTCACACAGCTCAAATCAATCCATCACCCTTTGTTAAGTGCATACTATGTGCCGGGCAAAAGATAATCTCTGCCCTCAGGGGGGGTTTACAATCTAATGGTGAGCTAAGTGTCTGAGGCAGAATTTGAATTCGGGTCTTTCTGAATTCCAAGTCAAGCATCCTATATACTATGTCCCCTAGCTTCTTAAATGGTCAGAAGAATGAGAAAATTTAGTGACCTGGAGAGAGAAACTGATGGTAGAAACTTCCTTCTTCGGCTTGAACTGGGAAGAGGGTGATCAGAAGGTGAGAGACGGTACTTTGGGCTGAGTTGGTTGACAGACATGACTGAACCTAGTCAGGGTCTTCAGCTCCTGCCCTCATCTCTGAAACTGCTGGAAGATGATTGGTGAAAATAGAACCCTCCTGCTTCAGAGCTTCGTTGAGTATGTCAGCATTGACCTCTGGTGCTGTCTGCCCTCCTAGCTGGGCTCTTCTCTATTAGCCCCTGCTCCCATTTTTGTACTGAGAGGAAGAAACTCCCCAGACAGAGTTCCTTGGAAGCAGATGGGAGGAACTTTGCAGTTCTCTCTATCTTTGGGTGTCCTGTCCATTGGAACCCCCAGTTCCTCAGAGAATCATAAGATTTAGAGGGAGAAGTGACTCATCCAAAGCCACACACCTTCTAAGTACCAGAATGGAGATTCAAACTTGGGTCATTGAATTTATAGGATCATAGATTTAGAGCTGGCAATAAGCATGAAAAACAGGATTTGAACCCAGGCCTTCGTGAGGTGAAGTGGAGGACCCCCTGAAAATGACAGGTTTGAAGGCTGGAAGGGACTTGGCATATCACCAAGTATTCTTTCATTTTACAGATGAGGAAACTGAGGCCCCAAGGGGGAACATAGCAGAATTTGGATGCTTGTAACTTACTGTAGAAAACCAGAGTTTCGACTGAATGTTCTGAAACCCTGAAAGGAGAATAAGGTAAGGGCAGGGTTAGCCCACAGCAAGAGAAGGCAGGTAGAGGAGAAGGTCCGGGTGTTGAGATTCCTTGCTCAGAACTTCTTAGCCCTGGACGCTAAGGGGCTGAAACCTGGTATGGAGAATCAGCTCCCTTTTTTCATCTTATTTCCTGATCTGCTGTTTTCCACCAGAAAAACAGGTATCTAGAAATGTGGGAGAGGGCATTCTTTTAATAAAATGTTCACTTGCTGAAAGAGAGCCCCAGGCTAGAAGTTTCCGGGTGAACCAAAGCAGTCATTTAGTGGTTACTAGGTGCTGAACACTGTATGGCTTGGGGCAGAGGTCATGTTGTCATCTGAGCTATGACAATGGGCCAAGAGTTTTCTCCTCAACATCCTGTTTGACCCCGGATCCCCTCAGCTCCTTGTAACCAAATGTTATGTTCTCCTGAAATTCTTCTGTCTTGGATCATCAGGGACCTCTAACAGCTCCGATAGCATTTCCCTTAATCCTCTGCTTTGAGTATTTGATACTCAAAACCATGGCCATCCTTTGTACAGTCATGTCTCACCTGAGGCAGGGTCTGCCTGTGTTAATGATTAGGAAAGCCCCAAACAGGAAAAAGGTGATGGTTACCTGGGTCACAGGAGGCCCAGGGGAGGGGAAAGTAAGTGTCTTTCCAAAAGCTAGGTAGTGTCTGTAAAGGGCCCAAATTCACAGGGCTGGGGGTGGGAAAGTTAGCTGCTAGACCAAGGAATCAATCAGTTAATCAGCAAGCATTCCTTAAATGTCTGTGTGCCAGACACTGTACTGGGGACTCAGACCGCAGAGACTGAAGTGAAAAGCCCTGCCCTCAAGGTGTGTACAATTCAGCCAAGGGAAACAATGTGTAAATGGATGGAAATATGCAAAATGTGTATATTGATAGAATTGATACACAAGGATTTTCCAAGGAAGGAATGAGCAGCTGGGGAGGGTGGTGGTCAGGAAAGGCTTCAGGCCAGAAGTGGAGATTCAGCCGAGCCTTGAAAGAAACCAGGAATTCTAAGAGATGGAAGTGAGGAGGGTCAGGACTCCTGGCATGGGGGACAACTATTGCAAAAATGCGGAGGCTGGAAATGGATTGTTCTGTGTGAGAAACAGCAAAAAGTCTGTTTGTTTTTTTTTTTAAAGATTAAAGTTATTTCTTTGTTATCATATAATTAAAAAACTAAATCAAATTACAGGACAAAAAAGAGGATTGCACATGAGACTACCAATCTCTGTTCTCTCAAGAATTTTGAATTTGACGGTGCAACATGGGAGACACTGGCACAGGACCGCTCAGCATGGTGTGCCCACATCAGAAAGGGTGCTGTGCTCTATGAGCAAAGCAGGATTGAGATAGCACAAAGTCAATGCAGGATGTGCAGATTTGGGATATTCATCCCAAATATTCATACAGACAATCTGTGCCCAACCTGCGGCAGAGCATTCCGAGGTCGTGTTGGTCTGATCAGCCACAGTCGGGCACGCTGCAATTTCACTTTATCATGGTGACGTCATTTTGGTGCTCTTTTAAGACGGACAACAACCAACCAATTTCTATGATAGGCAGATTGAATTTTTAAAAGAATATGATAAATTCAACACATTAGTTTCAAAGCTGTCCTGCTTGTTTGTCTCCTTTTGAACAGTTTTGTGACTCTAAAAATGCTCCATTGGCCCTTTTTTCTTTCTTTTCTTTTTGGTTCTAGCATTCCTATCTTTGTTCTCCCTCCCTCCTTTCCTCCTTCCTTCTTCCCTCTTTTCCTTCCTTCCCTCCTCCCTTCTTCCCTCCCTTCCTCCCTCTCTTCCTCTGTCACATGATGGGTAACATCATTGTTGGTCCTCTGGAACAGAACTTGGATATCGTACAAATCAGTGTGATTATTGTATACATTGTCCTCCTGGTTCTGCGTGTTTCACTTTGAAGAAGGTCGGTTTATTTGGATCATGATATATGTGGAGGCAAATATGTGTTATAAGTCGGGAATAAGTCATCCCTGGACAGTCAGCCTTCTCTGTCAATCAGCAAGTATTTGTTAAGGGCCTACTATGTGGGAGGCACAAAGAGAGGCAAAGGACAGTCACTGCCTTCAGGGATCTTACGTTGTAATTGGGGAATCTCTCTCTATATGCACAGACATCTGGGGGAAATATCCATGGATGCATGTGAGCGTGTATGTGATTATGTTTGTAGCCCCTGCTCCTCGTCTGTTCTCCCCAGTCCTCATTCTCACTCCCAGGTATCTCCCCACTAGACGGTTCCTATGTTGCCCCTCAGGGCTCCAGTTTCTCAGTCTCCACTTGTGTGCTTTCCCCCTAGGATTATCAGCTGATATCAATCAACCAGATTTAATTGTTGTTGATGTTAGTATTTTCCAGTTGTATCTGACTCTTCTGGACCGCATTTTGATTTTTTTAGGGCAGAAATACGAGTTATTTTTGCCCATTTCTTTCTCCAACTCATTTTACAGATGAGGGAACTGAGGCAAACAGGGTTATGTGACTTGCTAAGGGTCACACAGCTCTCAAATGTCTGAGGCCATATTTGAACTCATGAAGATGAGTCTTCCTAACTTGAAGGGGGCTGTCATTCCAAGAGGGAGAGACGAGGAGGGTGGGGGAAGGAAGGATAGGGGTAGGAGATGTCAGTCTTTCCTATCAACTGCTTGGTGGTGGGGACTGAGAGTGACAGACAACCCAATGAAAAGGTTTTTGTGAACAGATGTTGGCCATAAGAACAAACAGTTCCATTGGGGCATTTAGAGTTTAGGCTAATTCATCTGCCTGGGTGTGACCAAGCGCTGGCCCTATTAATCATGCTGAGCAAGGGAATTGAAATCCCTGGTTTCTTTCAAAGTTCAGCTGAAATACCATTTACTGTGCTTTTCCTGATTCTTGTGCTCACCTTCCCCAGCTGCTACTTCCTCCCTTCTGAAAACTGACCTTTAATTTATTTTGTATATTACAGACATACTTATGTGTTCATGACTTCTTCTCCAGTAGAATGGAAGCTTCCTAAGGGCAGGGACTATTTTTACCTGAGTATCTTTAGTACCTAATCCAGTGCCTGAAATATAGTAAATGCTTTTTGATTGATCAGACAGCATACCACAAAGGCCACTTTAGTCTAGACATTGGAGAAATGCCAGGGATGGAGATCCATAAATAACTTGCAAAGGTTCAGGAAGACTGATGGTCTTTCACTTCCCCAGTGAGTGAGTCTGGGGATCTCCAGGGGCCAGTACTATCTGAGGCCAGGGCCACTATTTGCCAGTAATGTCTAACCCAGAAGTTTGCTACCTCCAGAGTCACAGGCATGCCTTGGAACATTGCTAGGGTCCTAGGAAATTGGAAACATCTGCTGCCACAGCTCTGGGGTCTTAGGGACTCTCCTCCCCAGCTCATCACTGCTAGTTGCAGGTCGTCTGTGGGGAGCTAAGTATTCCTGAGGCAGGTACAGCTTCCAGGGATTAAGAGGATCCCCCCCACTCCCTCCAAGGACCATTTCTCCCTTGAGCAGAAGAGCCAGGGTCCAGTGGTTAGAAGAACAAACACAGACCATATATAAATGAGGATCTAGTCTATGCACCAGAAGCAAAATATTTTGACCTGTGAGAGAGAACATAGAAATGATAGTATTATAGATTTATTTTTAAAAATTTCCTTTTTATCATCATGAACTCGATGGTGGCAAGTGTGAACATTTCCCTATACAAAGAACATGAAAAGAGGACTGAGGGAACTTCCCTAGCACAGAGTAGGGTTTATTTTAATTGTGTATTTCACGTTTCACATGGTTGTTCCACCATTGCCCTGCCTGCCTGTGTCCCTTTGGAAGAGCTTCTCTCCCTCTCCCTATTTCTCTCTCTCTCTTCCTTCCTCCTCTCTCTCCTCTGTCTCTCTCTGTTTAAGGATTTATTGACATTATTTTCTTTTCTCCCTTTTTTGTATCATTATTACTTTCCCCTTAACATCTCCTACACAACCTGCCCCCCCCAAATAAAATAAAACTCTTCCTTATGACAGATAAGTAAAGTCTCACAAAACAAATGCATACATTGGCTGTGTCTGAAATATGTAAACAGCTGTGGTGCCTGCTGCTGCTGCCTGAGGCATGGATGGACCTGGGGCCCACTATCAGGCTTTCTGAAGACTTTGGCCATTCCAGCTGAGGGGGACTGATCAAAGGACCTCAGAATCTCAGAACTCAAAGGGACCTCAGAAGTCACTTGGCCCAACAACTGTCTTCTCTCTATTCCCCTGTCCCATCACAGGATAAAGGGCTGTCATGGGAAAAGGAGATTCAGTGGATCTTGTTTGAATCCAGAGGGCCCAACCAGGAGCAGTTGGTAGAAGTTGGGAAGAGAGACATTTTGGCTCAGCTAAAGGAATTAATGCCTTGCAATTGGGTCAGTCCCAAAATGAAATGGGCTGTAGAGGCAGGGGCGCCCTTCAGCAGAAATCTTTGATCAAAGACTGGGTGGCCTTTGGCCATCGAGGGATTCTTTATCATGGATGATTGGACTAGGAGGCATCTGAGGTCTACCCTTCCAATGCTGAAATTCTTTGATCCCTCAGAAATGAGTGGATTCCCTTACACCCCATTACTACTGCCTCCCCTCTTAGAATACCTCTCATTTACACTCTGTCTATCTATCTGTCTGTCTGTCTGTCTGTCTGTCTGTGTCTATCTATCATCTCACTGTTTATCTGTTTATTCTGTATATCTATCATTTGTCTATTTATCCATCTATCTTTCTATTATCTATATCATCTATCTCTATCTCAAATATCTATTTATGTATCTATCATCCATCTGCTTACCTATCTATTTATCTATCTCTTTATCATTTCTGCATCTCTCTTCCGTGTTCACATTGGTTACATGTTGTCTCCCTTTATAAGCTCCTTGAGGGGAGAGACTATTTTTGCCCTTTTTTGTATCCTAGTAACTTAACACAATGTCTGGCCCACAGTAAGTGTTTAATGAAGCTTGTTGATTGGTTGGTTCTCCATTCAAAGGCCAGCTGTACATTTCATGGCACTTAGTATAAGCTGTCTTGTGCTCTAGGGATGTGTATATATTGTATGTATGTCACTGAGGCAGCAGGTTGGTCTTGGAGTCAGGAAGACCTGAGTTTGAATCCTGCCTCAGACACTGACTAGCTATGTGAATGTGGGCAAGTCACAACCTCCTTGTGGTTCATTTTCTACATTTGTAAATAGAGCAGATAGGCAGGCACTCCATGACCATTTCAGAACTGAAGGTCATCATTGGTGGGTTGACCTTTCCCAGCTCTGGTTCTGAAGTGGCAAACCTTCATGAGCTTGGGCTATTACAGTTTCTGTTGTATTCTCCTAGAAATAAAGAGCACTGACTAGAATCGGGACCTGGGTGCAGATTCCACCTCTGATGCTTACCATCTGTGTAACCTTGGACCAGTCACTTAACCTGTGTGAGCTTCCTTTGCTTCATCTGTCCAATATGAGGGCTGAACTCTCAGAGATGCCTTCCAGCTGTAGGTCTGTGATTCTCTGATCACATCTGCCCCTGTCTGTCTCAGCCTTGGCCTGATTAGGAGCTGGAGCCCTGGAGAGACCAGGAGAGGATGGGTTCATAACTCTGCCATCACGAAATTGATTAGACCTCCATTGGTATGAAAGGTCCTTGTCTGAAGGGAGCCATCTTTAACTGGCCCATATGGGCAAAATGTCATTTCTGTCATTGTGAAGGAGTACTGGTAACCGAGGAGAATTCATTATGCCAAATTGGGTTTGCTCTGCTCAGCAGCAGTGTTTCTGAAGATAAAGCTCAACCTTTGGGGTAGAGAGCTAAAACAAATGAGTTTCTTAATAGCTGTCCCACTTAGCATGTGCGTCTTAGAGAGCTTAATGTTTTAATGCCTTTTCTTTTTTACCATATGTCACAGTCCATCTAGCATTGCAGTTTCTAGTAATATTTTTATATGGTGTGCCATCCTAGAGCCTCCATGAAATTATGAGCCAGGCTTATTTTGGAGAATCATAGCTATCCGGTTTAGTTTTGTACTGAGTGCCTAACTCGGTGCCAGACACATGAGGTTGATCATAATATGATTCTGAAGGTCCAGTCTCACTCAAACACAGCTACTTGTGGGCAGGGGTTGGCATGTAACCAGCACCAAAAAAGACACTAGTAGCATGATACATTGGTTGGGAGGATCAACTTTGTCTCAAGATAGAAAGGCAAAATTCTGCCAAAGTGTCCTTGGATCTGGAGTGGAATTTCTTTCTTTCTTTCTTTTCTAAGTATTTCTTTGTTGTTATTTCAGATTTTATATAAAAATAAAATGTTTCTTGAGGCTTTTTGGTGTAATTCACTTCCAAATATATTCCTCTTTCCACTTGGTGAGCCATCCCTTGAAAAAAAATTTAAAAAGAGAAAAAATAGCATTTCAGCAATACCAAACGACATATCATCTGCATCTGACACTGTGGGTCACTTCTAATCCCCTTCCCCTCTACAATAAAGGGAGGGAAGTATGTCATTGTCGTGGCATTTTTGGGTGGTAGTCAAGAAGCTGGTTTTCTTATAAGCTACAAAGGGCAGTTGCTGTACCATCTAGCTATGTCCAAATTCATATGTAGAACCAATCATAAGGTTTTATGGCTCAGCAGAATCTTAGAATCATCTGGTTCAATCCCTTTCTTTTACTGATGAGAAAAGTAAAGGCTAAAGAGTTTAATGACTCACCTAAGGTCACACAGTTATTTAATGACTGAGCCAGGAACAGACCCCAAATAGACCAGTTCCCAGGTCAGTGGTATTTCCATTACACCTTATGGCATCTGGTAACCTTAGGAATGATCTTGGATGACAGCAATTTGACCTCTCTGTAAATGGATACCCAAGAGCCTGCCCAAATGCTAAGAAAAGCTTGATTTGAAATTTTATAAGTAATGGAGTCGATTTAAAAACATATAATTTTATTAATGTCTTTTATTTTAATATCATCCGCATTTCCCAATGTATTTGTAACCCTGTCTGCTTATAACATGAAATAAAAAAGAGAGGGGAAAAACAGTTCAGGTTGAGTTAGGTAACTTCCCCCAAATCTGACATATGTGTGATGTCCACACTCTCATCCCCTGTCTCTGTAATGAAGTAGAAGATTCTTTCTCATATCTCTCTGGTCATTATCTTGTCAGTTTCACTTGTGTGGTTGCCATCATTCTCTCCATTTTCCACTTTTGTCATTTTGTACGTTATTTTCTCACTTTTACTTTGTTCTGTATCAGTTCATTTAAGTCCTCTTACATTTCTTTGTATTTATCATATTTATTTCTTACAACCTGGTAATATTCCATTACATTCACATACCACAAGGTTGCTTAGCTTTGCTCATTCCATGAATATGTCCTTGTTTTCCTGTTTTTGTCCAACTCCCCAAAGTCAGATTTTGGTGTATCCATGGCCTTTTTTTGGTCATTGATTTCATTGCTGTCCCTGCCTAGTTGTGAAATATCTGGGGCAAAGAGTGTGGCCATTTTAGTCACTTTCTTTACCTAATTGTGAAGTGCTTTCTAGAATGCCTGGACCAATTCACAGGTTCACCAACAATGTATTAGTGTGCCTGTTTTGCCAGAGCCCCTTTAATATTAACTCTCTCCCTCATTTGTAACCTTGGTCAGTTTGCTGGGTCTAAGGAAAATCTTAGAGGTATTTTGATGTTTATCTCCCTCGGAAACTTCTTTCCATATGTTCGCAATAAGTTACATTTCTTCTTTTGAGAACTATGTTCACACATTTTAAGAGTGGAATGCATTTCAAAGCACTCTCATTGAGTTTTTAACAATCTGCTATCTTTAATGAAAAAACAAACAAACAAAAACCAAACTGCCAATAACCCAGCTATGGAATTGAAGCCCTTTTGGGCGGGATGGTTTCATTTCTTTTTTTTTTTTTTTTTATCCCCAGTGACCAACATCTTGAGTGTTTGCACATGATAACAACTTCAGAAATACTTGTGGAATTGAAGATATTAAAACAATCTAATTAAAAAAATGAATCTTGAAACTCTCCACCTGTAAAATCAATAAAGGATTTTAAAAATTAATTTTAAAAAACCCTCTGAGAGACAGCAAAGGCATATGGGTAGAGAGTTGTTGGGCTCAAGACCTCTCTCTGGCACATATTGCCACACATATACCATGGGACCCAAGTCCCTAGGCCTTTCTGTGAAACTTTGTTAGGTTGTGGAACAGTGGGGACTCTGCATTGATTTCTTCACCCTGGGAATTCCCTATTTCAGTCAAGTGCAGGGTACAGACCCTCCTTCCTCCTACCCAATTAATTTAATTGCCTCTGAACTCCCATGGCTTCAACTTTAATTTAAAAAATTAGGATTGTTACTTTTTAAAGTTAGGAATCAGACTGTTTTCTGCACTTGGGCCAGCCTATCCTGCCTGTTTGCAGATGGCGGCCGATAGCTCCGTAAGCTGTTCTTTACTCCCAGGCCTCAACATTTGTACTTTTAGCTGTGTTGTTTCAAGCCCTGAGCAATCTCTCTGATACCCATCCCTCCTTGCCCAGGAGAATTCAAGGAAATATACTGTGTCTGTTTTCTTTCTAACCTTGGCTTGACAGAGCAGTTAGAATCTAGCTGGCTAGATTTTGTTTCCCAAAGGGTTATTTATCCTTCCCTTGAAAACCTGAACTCCCCCAGGCATTTCTTTCAAAGGCTCTTAAATATTGCATGAATATCCTTAATTTACTTTTACTATAGAAATATGTTCAGATCTTTGAAATGGAGGCTTTTTAATTTCTATTGGCTGCTGAGCCAGGAGGGGAATGTACATGCATGTGTTTAAATAAATAATTAGTACAATTTCCATGATTAAGTAGCAGCAAGGTGTCAGCAACAGATAATATGATGATCTAGGAGTCATGATGACCTGAGTTCAAATCCTACCTGAGACTTTTGTGAGCTGTGAGACCTTGGACATGTCCTTTCTCTGTCACAGTTTCCTCATCTGTAAAAAGGGTATTATTCTCCTTATTATTATCTTAAGAATGTGACAGAAATGCTAGCTGCCCAAATGGACTGAGAACTTGAAACTAATTAAGGTATTATTTCTTAGAACCTCACAAACTTTTTTTGGACTGGACCTGTGATTTTGTGGGTAGAGGTAGATATATATCTAGATAGATATAGATCTATAGACATAAAATATATATACCTTAATAGACATATCTATCCATCCATCTTTTCCCTCCCTTTCTCTCTCCATCCACCCATCTATCATTGCTCTATCCATCCATCCATCCATCCATCCATCCATCCATCCATCCATCCATCCTTCCATCCTTCCATCCTTCCATCCTTCCATCCTTCCATCTCTACCCCTATACTAGTGCAATTTAAGGTCTGAGGTCATTGACTAGGACAGTGATCAGTGATCAGAGGGCAGCATATCTGAGAAATGGGTCTTCCTGACTCCAGTGTCAGCTCTTCAGCCACACTCCTCACTGCATGGCCCCTCCTGGCCCATTTCTCTATGGAGCCTTGGGTTCATGTCAGTTTCCCTCTTTCAAGCAGATTGAATCTCATAAATTTAGGAAACTTGGCTTTTATTCCGTTATTACTTGAGTTTTCAAATATTTGGTGTGCTCTTGCCCCCCACCCTCCTTTCCCATGTGTTAGAGAAATAAAGGGCTGTTTCAGCACTTGGGGAACATTTGTACATCACTAATCTTCTAGTGCTGAATGCCATTTTGTTCAGACCTTTGGTGGTGAGGGAATAAATCTGTTTGGTGAGATGTAGTCCCTCACCCCCACCCTTTAACTCTTTATGGGCGTTTGGACCAGGAAGGCTCTTGGCTATCTCATTGACAAGACTAGCTCTAAGGAAACACGAGGCCTCTGAGCTGCCTCTTCCATTTTAAGAGTGACCTTTAAATTTGCTGGGCTACACAGGACAACTTGAGCTTCAGAATGCCATTCCCAAAGCGCTCAGTGAAGGGGGTGGCAGGGCAGGGTGGCAGCAAGAGCCATAAGGGGGTACCTTCTCCTTGGGCTGAATCTACTTCTGAGGGAGGAATCTGCTCCCTGTTTTCATTTGGCCTGACAAGCAAAGGTTGGCACCAATGTGGTGTGTGTAACCAAACCCTGATCCGTGCACCACCCTTTAGAGCCATCTCCACCCTAGGGGGAAAATGAGGCAGAACTCAGTGGGAGGCATTCAGCTGGGGGATCACAGAGGGCTATTTGCAGAAGGGCCCTTTTCTGAGAAGTTTTGGGGCCCCAGAGAAATACTTTTTTTTTTAAACTGGTGCCCCACTGAGCAGCAGAGTCAGATCCATTTACTTCCAGGGCAAGTAAAGGAAAGGTTTAGCTCCTTTAACAATCTTCAGAAGTAGGGGGGTATTGGGGGACTGGATAGATATCTCTCTCTCTGGAATAGAAATAACCACCGCCAACTGGAAGCAGGCGGAAGATAATATGTGATTTCAACTCAGATTTTCCTTGCAAAGAGAAAAATGGAAGACGGTCCCCTCCCACTGCTGACTTTTCTCACAGCTCCTTATCATGACCAGAAACCGGGAACCAGTGGCTTACGGAAGAAGACCTATTATTTTGAGACAAAGCCTAGCTACCTGGAGAATTTTATCCAAAGCATCTTCTTTTGCATAGACTTAAAGGACCGGCAGGGCTCTTCCATGGTGGTTGGTGGAGATGGGAGATATTTTAATACATCAGCTGTTGAAACAATAGTGCAGATGGCTGCCGCCAATGGGGTGGGTATCTTGATGGATCCCTTGCTTTCCTGATAATCTGTTCATGTTATAAATAGGAAAAAGGAGTAGCCTGGGCTAAACATGCCCAGGCGTGGGGGTGTGTTTAGAAACGCACACCAAGCCTTCTAATATAGAGGAGTTCTAATGTAACTTCGAAGGTCACCTCTCATGTCAAGGAGTTTCATTTTTGTCTTTGGGTGTCCAGCATACAGCAGGCACTTAATCATTGCTTGCTGAATTGAATTGAAACAAATCATGTAAGTAGTCTTTAAATTGCTTTCTTTTAAGAAAAAGGTTGTATGACCATTTGCTTTAGAAGGTAGAGTTATGCTGCTATTTGTCTGTAGTGCTGACTCCTGTGGAATCTTTATATGCTATTATTAATTTTTTGGTAAGGAAGAAGAAAGAGAGAGAAAGGAAGAAGGGGTGGGAAGGGAAAGACTGAGGAGAGGGAAGGACAAGGGAAGAAAAAAAGAAAAGTGAAAAAAGGAAGAATGATAAAAGAGAATTAGAGAAAAGAGACAACAAAATAAAAGATAAAGACAGAAGAGTGAGGAAAGAGAGAAAAGGACAAAGAAGAGAGAAAAATAGAAACCAAAATGTGACAGGAGGAAAGAAATAGAAAACTATAGAAAAGAGAAAAATAGAGCTAAGTAAAGAAAAGAAAGATAAAGTTTAAAAAAGAGAGAAAAGAGAAAAAAGGAGAAGAAAGAAAAGAGGTAGAAAAAGAAAAATGAGAAAAGAGAGAAAATAAAGGGAGAGAGAAATAAAGAAGGGAAAAAGAAAAGGAAGAAAAGAGAAAGAAAAGGAGAGAAGGGAAAGAGAAACCACTCCAAACCTCACTGTAAACTGTCCCCTTAACTGTTTTCTAAGGGACTTCCAGGAGGACTGTATCCTCTGTAGCTGGTGCTAATGAGGGGAGGAGGGAGAAGGGTTTTATTTTCTTTCAATGGTCTCCTTGTTGTAGTTCAGCCACTTGTCAAAGAGGCAAACAAAACCCAGGACCCAAAGTTTCTTATGGATGGGGCTGTACTGCAGAGATCTTGGGAGGGAATTGGAAAATCTTTGGTGTAAGCTTTCCAAGTGGCCCTTGTGCCAGGGGACCTGCTCCTAATAACCTGGTACACAAAGAAGGCCTGTTTATAGTGAGTTTGTGCAGTGGTATAGAGATAATAACCCCTAAAGGGCTGGGGAGGAGGTTCAGCCACCGCTTTGTATCCTAGAAAAAAAATCATATTGGCTCGATGAACGGGCACCGAGGACTCCAACTCTTGGCTTCTGTGATTCGTTAGAACAAAAAGCCCTGCTCTGAATGTAACAGTTGACACAGATGCCGTAGTTGGTAATCACAGGCATTGCTGGCATATTTCTACTTTGCCCTGCAAAATCCTAGTTGGATTAAAACGTAGCTATCTATTTTAAATATCGTAGGTAATGTATAGAAATGTCTGACAGATGTTCATACCCCTACAGTACCATCTTTAATATTTACCACTTGGGGGGAAAATAAAGGTTGCCCCTGGGAGCATAAGAGCCTTGTATTCATTAGACTTCAATTTTGGGGGCACCCTGAGCAGGTGTGATCACCAAAGCCAAATTGAAACCAAACCAAACCAAATCCCCAAACCCGCCCAACAAAGCCCACCAAGCCAAGCATCCGAGCTCTTCTGAGATTCTGCTGTTTGTAACTGGGACTTACAGTGGTTCCGGCTGGGATGAGGTACCCTGCATGCATCTTGGCGGGTGTAATGTTGGTGATAAGGTGCTCCAGTAGGAAGTGATTAGAAGGCATCCACATTTTGAAGCTAAAATATGATGTGCTGTAAATTTCATCTCTGAAGGGAGCTGGAAGGGAATGGTATTAAGATGCTTTTAATCTTTTGAGGAAGAGTAGATGTTACATTATTCTCTAGCATCCATCTCGCCCAGTGAGGGGGGCAGAGGATGCTGCCTGCTTTTACTGTGATATATCTGGCTTCATTTCATCTCTGTGTGGAGCTAGAGTGGGGGGAGAGGTGGGGAGAATGTGTAATTCAGGTAGCTCCTGTGAACTTGGCCTTATTTATGAGGGACAGGTTTGCTAAATAATACATTTAAGTGATACTCAGTGGCTAAGTGGTATATTGGTGCAGCTCTGCTTTGGGGCCAGGAGGCACAACCCCCGAGTGAGCCCTGCCTTTGTTCAAGGGCATGACTTATTAAAAACAGCCTCTTCGATTTAAGGAGCCAGAGCTTGCCTGAGAGGCTCTCAACTGAATTATTTAAAATAGTTAATAAAGCTTTTGGAAAGCAGCATGCATGCTGCTGAGCTGGTGAGAGAGAGCGAGGGAGAACTGGCTTCAGGCTCGGACTCTGACACATGCTGCCTCTGTGACCCTGGTCAAGTCACTTAACCTTGTAATACCACCACCAGCTCTCCAAGACCCTGAGTTTCAGAAGAGTGACTGAGCTACAATGGTGAAGGGAATGTCTACTCTGGGAATTCTCCAGATAGCACATGTCTGAACCAAAACGGTGATGATGATGACAAAGTTAGTATTTATGTAGCATTACACACATATCTATGTAGATATAGACTTTAAAGTTTATAAGGTATTTTACATGTACCTCATTTGATGGTGATAATGATAGTAATCATTTTAATAAAGCACTTATAGATTTCCTGTGAGCATCAGATTAGGTGCCAGCTAGCTGTCATAGTGCATGGAGTGCTAGACTTGGAGTCAGGAAGACCTGAATTCAAATCCTGGTGAGACACTTACGAGTTGTGTGACCGTAAGCAAGTCCCTTAATCTCTCTTTGCCTCAATTTCTTTATCTGTAAAATGAGGGTTATAATAGCACCTACCTCACAGGGTTGTTGTGAGGATCACAGATAGTACCTGTAAAGCATTTTGTACACCTTGAAACACTTTTATTTTATTAATTTTTCTGTCATTTAGCATTTTATAATTGAATTATCATTAAATCATAATACAAATTTTATTTAATATTTTTTATTATTACCTCTGATATCTCAGATCTAAGTCTTGATCTTATGATTTGATAAGACTCAACATGGTGTGTGTGTGTGTGTGTGTGTGTGTGTGTGCATGTGTGCATGTATAGAGAAGGCATATTTTTGTTTGTTTAAAATGCCCCAAATCCTGTTCATTTTAAAGTTTGGAGATGATAAGTCTGTACAACTGTGACAGCTAAAAGACAGGGTGGTGGTGGTGGTGGTGGTGGTGGTGGTCCACCAAGGTGTTGAAGGCTCAATTCCATAGACTATAGTAGGTGGACAGCCATCCCCTCCCTGCTCCAAGATCTCAGAGATTATTAAATAGGGCAGTAAATTAGATGTCTATTTTCCTGTGTTCAACCTACCCTCCCCTTCTCCTTCCCCCAATATTTTTTAAATTAATTACAGAATATAATGTATAAGACTCATGAGTGCCAGGTTTTCCTTGGGTCCTACATGAATCCACAGTTTCCATACTCAGGAAATTACGATGCACAGAGTCAAAGACTGACAAAGCCCATTTGGAATGCTGATACCCCATCCAGTGCCCCAGATAGTTAGCTTGATAGGTTTCAACATGAGAAGGATACCACTGTGTGCAACCAGCAGGCCAAAGAACCTGATCTTGACTATTCTGTGCGGTTGGGGAGCAGGGAAGGCAACCCTCAATTCATAAGAAGGCATCAACGTTTCTTCCTGTCCCGCTGTATTCTGCCCCCCAGCCTTTCCTTCCTGTGCCCCTTGGCTCAGTCTCCCAGAGTGACACTGGTCTCACGGTCCCCCTGGAGCTGACCTACAAGAACATTCCACTCAGTGTTCCAGCTGAGGTCTGCATGGGGGGGTTCACCATGTTGGCCACCTCACATATCAGCCTCAAAGCTTAACTTGGAGTCGTTAATACATCCTCCTCTCCCACTTTGTGGAGCTCAGGGAGTTCTTAACCTGGGCTCTAGGGGTTTGTTTTTGTAATATCTTGATAGTATTTCGATGTAATCTATTTTCTTTGAGTTCCTGTGTATTTCATTTTATGCATTACAAACACCATTCTGAGAAGTGTCCCTTGGCATCACCAGGCTGCCAGAGTGGGTATGAGAGGCAAAGAGGGATAAGGAGCCCTGTTATCGGAATACAATTCACTCTATTTGAGTTTGTAGAATCCTAGAGACGAAGGAACCAAGGTCCAGCCCCTCCCCCTTCATTTGAAAGTTGAGGAATCTGAAGCCCATAGAGGTTCGGTGACTTACCCAAAGTCACACTGAGAGTGAGAGGCAGAACCAGAATTTAAACCCAAGTCCTCTGACTCTAAATCTAGAATTCTTTCCCTTCAAAAAGCATTTTCTGGGATTCTCCAATGTGCCAGATAGTGCGGTAGGAGCTAGGAATGCAAATAGAACAGTTTTTGACCTCAGAGCTTAAAGGCCAACTGAGAGGAAATAGCATGGATGCTGGTAAGCATATGTAAAATGGACTCAGATTAAATGCAAAGGGCCCCTTTTGAGGGGGTGGTCCTCTAGTCCCCAAGGGGCTCAAAAATGCCCTCTGAGTGGTCCACAAAGCTTGAGTGAGGGTATGGGGGGGGGTTAAAACAGAGGCAGGAATGGAAAATTCTAGAGGGCAAAGAGTTTTGTTTTTGAGGTAGCTAGGTGGAACAGTGGATAGAGCACTAGACTTGAAGTCAAGAAGACCTGAGTTCAAATCCTCTTCTCAGACGCTTTCTAGCTGTGTGACCCTTAACCTCTGCCTCAGTTTCCTCACTTGGAAAATTGAGCTAATAATATCACCTGCCCATAGTATTGTGAGGTTCAGATGAGATATTTGTAAAGTGTATAGCACAATGCCTGGCACATAGTCAGTTGGAGCGTAATAAATGCTTATTCCCTTTTCTCTTTTGTATCCCTAGCATGTGACACAGTGCCATGGCACGTAGTAGGTATTTTATCCATGTTTATTGGAGTGAATTAAAGCTTACATTTTGATAGGGTAAAAGTGGCATTTAAACAAAGAAATACAAGATAATTGGAGGAAGGGGAGAGCCAGCCTGCCTGGGGGAGATCAGGGTAGGCTTTCTGTAGGAGGACACAACTGGGTAGAGTCTTGAAAGATCATAGGAAAGGTGGAATTGGAGCTGGAAGGGACCTCTACTAGCTGCCTTATCCAACTTCCTCATTTTACAGAGCGGGAAACTGAGGCCCAGAGAGGTCAAGCCACCTACCAAAGGTCACATAGGCAGGATCCGAATGTCCTCTGCTGTTCAAATGGTTTACACTAAAAATTCCGCAATGGAGCTTTAAAAATGCAGGGTCTTATGAGCAGTATGTGAAGTTGTCGCTGTGGCTCACAACACTTTTTGTTATTGTTGTTCTTGTTGATCAGGGTTTGCCTCTGTTGACGCCAATGATTGTGGGAGGTGAGGCCAGACTGATTTCTCTCTTTAATGACAGGCCTATCATTTTAATTGGCTGAAGTGATTACTTTGTGTGAAGGGGGGAGCAGTTTCTTGTCGGACCAGTAACAAAGGGACACGTCTTAGTCTATTTGAAAATGAATTCATTGAGCAGGGCTGGAGCTGGAGTGGGGCAGAGGGGAAGCTCCCCAAACGGCCAAGATGGGATTCCTGCCCTCAGGGAGCATCAGTAATCTCCAAGGGGATTCTGACCATTAGCTCTAATGCAGCATATGGCCGCGTGCACACCTAGCTGAGGAGGTTCAGAGGTCACAGACTCCATGTGGACTGGGGCAATAAGGGATGACTTCATGTAGGAGGTGGCATTTGAGTGATGGGCAGGTAGTCAGAGATTTCAGTGACCTGAAGGTGGTTTTCATATTCACAATCCCAGAAAACCAGAATTGGAATTTTGAAGTCAGGGTTCAAATCCTGGCTCTGCCATGCATTATCTTACAGATGACTTTGATTATGTGACTTGGCGCACTGAGTCTCAGTTTCCTTATATGTAGAATGAGGGGGATTGGTTAAAACAATTTCTGAGGTCCCTTCGAACTGCAAAATCCCACATTCCATTATCTCCATTGGAGCCAGGTCTCATTACTTTTATTTTTAGGGTTGTAAACTAATCTCTGCTTCCTACCCACCCCTACCCTTGATGCTCTTTTTGAAAAGTTTATTTTGGAGCGTGTGAGTGACATAAGAAGTAGAGAAGGTTATGAACGCTTCTTGTGCCATTTTTTCCCCTTGAGGGAGTGAATATATTGCAAGGGGGGGGGGGGTGGTGTCCCTATTTCACAACTTTTATTCTGAGGTCACTGCTCCCTGCTTCTCCTGAGCAAAATAGAGACACTGACAGGGCTTCCGTCCCCTGGTCATGTTGAAACAAACTCAAACCACTCTCACCTCTGGGAGGGAATATTTAGGAGCTGGGCGTTATCTAAGTCAAATTCAGAAGAATACGTTGAACTCTGTGTGATGGAGCACTGTGCAAAATGCCGGGGATACAAAGAAAGGCAAAAACACAGTCCCTGCCCTTGAGGAACTTACATTATAATGGTAGAGATGACATGGAGACAGCTGTGGACATGGGAGGTGTGATGTAAATGGGAGATGTTCTCAGAAGGAAGGCACTAGCACTGTGGGAGGACTGCAAGAGGGTAGAATTTGAGCTGAGACTGAAGGAAGCCAGGGGAGCCAGGAGGAAGACATGAGGTCCCAGGTCTACGAGGGCTTCTCAGAGCACACACTGTCCCCAGTTGGATTCTTAGAAATGCATTTGCGCTGTGCCCTCTGCAGACAGTCTGTCTGGTTTTCTGCTGGGGGTACCTTGACATACTCTTGACCTCAAATGTGGCTTGCCCTTTTAAATAAATTAAATATATGAAGATCAACCAAACAAGAATTTTATTAAACACCTATTATGTGCAAGGTGCTTTCCTAGGATAGATTGCAGAGTGCTATTTTTATTGCCCAAGGTCAATCAGTTAGTGTTTTGGCTCAGTGGATAGAGTGCTGGGCTTGGAGTCAGGAAGACCTGGGTTCAAATCTGACCTCAGAGACTTACTAGCTATGTGTCACTTAACCTGTATTTGCCTTCATCCGCTAGAGAAGGAAATGGCAAACCACCCCAGTATCTTGGCCAAGAAAACTGTAGACAATATGGTCCAGGAAAGGCAGACACGACCAAATGAATGAATAAGAAATTTGTATTGTCATTTTACAGATAAGAAAACCAAGGTTCAGAATAATGCAGTGACTTTGCCCAAAGTTAAACAGATGATAAATAGCAAAGGGAGAATTTGAACCTAGGACCTATGATTACAATCTAGTGCTCTTTCCACCGTACTTTGTTGAGTTATAGGGAGAGAGACCAAAAAAAGGATTCTGGTCTAGAATGTGTTTTTTTATTGATATCTTCTTGATTTTACATTTCCTTTGTTTCCCAATATAGCCTACTTCCTTTCCCTCCTAGAGAGCCATCCCTAAAAGAAAGTAAAACCGACCAATACATCATTATATCTGCAGTGTTCCATACCTGCAGTCTTCCATCTATGCAAAGCAGAGGGGAGGTGACTTCTCATACCCCTTCTTTAGGGCAGTCTTGGCCATTATAATGTCACAGCTCTCCGTTTCAATGGTTTCCCTGTTCTCTCCACTTACATTATTGTAATCCTGGAGTATATTGTTTTCCTGGTTCTCCTTCTTTCAGCCTAAATCAGTTTCTCTAATTCTTCCTTTGCTTCTCTGAAGTCTTCCTATTCATTTCTTGTGTCTTAGTAAGATTCTTTAAATCTATGAACCACCGTGGGTTTCAGCCATTCACCAACAGATAGGCATCTGTTGTTTCCAGTTCTTTGCAACTATTCCACCCTCCCACCCCCAAAAGAAAGGTTACTATAAATATTTTGGAGTATGTGGGGACTTAGATTATTCCTTGAAATTAATACTTTCATTTGCTAAAGCCTTCCTCTCCTTCTGGGCCATCCTGTTCTGAAATGGCACAGTCTGAGAAATGGCCTGCAGTCTGAATAATGTTGTTCAGCTTTAGTGGCCATACAGAGGATGCCATTCAGACATTTTGTTCAGGCTTTTGTTATTAAGAGAATTTCAACTCTCTACTTTGTGGAAATAGAGACATCATTGTTTAGGTCTCTCCCTGGCACTGTGTTCTGGGCAAGAGTTCATCTAGTTTATTTGTGGCAAAGAGTGCGGTGAAGTAGATAATCAAGTTCTGAATTGGGAATTAGAAAGAATTTGGTGAAAATCCCACCTCTACAGGCATTATTGTCTGGATCTGGACCTATTGTTTCATCTGAGAAAGGGAATTTCTGGAGTGGACTACCCCTTCACCTGTTTAGACTGGCAGCTCGCCTACCGCTTCAAAGGTTGCTTGAGGCTGCTAGAGCTTTCTAGAGCTTAAGTGACTTGCTCAGGGTAGTACCACTGGCGTGTATCAGAAACAAAACTTGACTTTAGGTCTTCTTGGCAATAAGACCAAACCACCATCTACTCTATCATCTTGCAGATTCCACTTATTGCTGTTTAAAATTCTGTAAAAATCTGTGTGGATTTCTCTTCTAGATTGGAAGATTAGTGATTGGGCAGAATGGCATTCTCTCCACACCGGCAGTGTCCTGTATCATTAGGAAGATCAAAGCCATTGGTGGTATCATTCTGACAGCCAGCCATAATCCCGGTGGCCCTAATGGAGACTTCGGAATCAAGTTCAACATCTCCAATGGAGGTGAGTTAATTTATTTGTCAAAGGATGAGCCAACTATCTGTGCTGAAGGAAACCCAGGCTCAAGGATAAAGTTCCGAGTAAGGTTCTTAGCCTGTTTATCCCTTTGCTTCCTTTTCTATGAAGACAAACAGGATCCTCATTCCTCCTTACCTGTTTGGGGTCAGTGGGCTGCATTATAGGGAAATGTGGCATTTGAGTGTAAAAAGCTAATACAACAGGCATGAAATCCATCCAATATCATGAGAACTCAAGGAAAGCCCTCCAACGTGCTGAGTCTAACTCTAACCCTAAATGCCTCCAATTCTGTCAGGTGGCTTGATGCACAGAGCACCAGGCTGGAGTCAGGAAGACTTAACCTCTGACTGCCTCAGTTTCCTCAACTGTAAAGTAGGGATCATAATAGCATCTACCTCCCCAGGTTATTGATCCCCATAGGATCAAATGAAATAATATTACCGGTATGCTTGACACATAGTAGGTGCTTAATAAATGCTTGTCCCCTCCTCTTCCTCTGGGTACATGGCCAGACTTACGCTTCAGAAAAATCGTTTTGGCAGCTGTGTGTAATAAGATTGATTAGAGAAGTGAGAGATTTGAAATTTCCCTTCTCTGGGCTAAACATGCCTAGGTCTTGGTTACCTTGGTGACCTTGTATAAGTCCTTCTCTGGGCCTCTGTTTCCTCATTTGTAAAATGAGGGAGATAACTTCAAGGTTCCTTCTGGCTCTAACTCCTAAGGAATGTGAAGTGCCAGGGATTCATTAATGTATGTGAATCACTCAGCTTTGTTTTCTGAATGTCTTGTTCCCTTCATGACTGTCCCTTAGTAACTTGGGATTTGCTGTTTACTTTCCAGGACCAGCTCCCGAAGCCATCACGGAGAGAATCTTCCAGATTAGTAAAACCATTGAAGAATATGCCATTTGCCCGGACTTGAAGGTTGACCTCGGCGTCCTTGGGAAGCAGCAGTTTGACCTGGAGAACAAGTTTAAACCATTCACAGGCATGTGTCCCTTCCTGAAGCTCAGCCCTGGCATCCTCAGCCCCCAGGTTTTCTCAGGAAAGCCAGCCTGCAGCTCTGGGGACAGCCTGACCCTTCAGATGCTTCACGTACATTAATTAATGATGTGAACTCTCTTTATTAAAAAATCATTGAAGCCTTTTGCCTTGACAGTCCAGCCCTCCTTTTGGGATGTCTAGGCTCCCACTGATTGTGCCCTTGTAAGAAAGGAAAACCCAGTGACATCTGTCACTACATATGAAACAGTCTGTACCTCCCACTGAGGAGAGAAGGGTGTATTCCAACATCCATTGGGCCCTGTTTGTAGTGGCAAGGTCACTGAGGTGGGCTCTCTGACCTTGGACGCTTCACCCCTAAGGCTCAGTTTTGTCCCTTGTAAAATAAAAGGCTTGGGCTCCATCATCTCTAAGGTCCCTTTTAGGGATATTAAACCAGACTCTCCAATAGATCAGTGGTCAAAGGATATAAACAAACATACTGGGGCTGCTAGGGGTACAGTAGATAGAATATTGGGCAAAGAGTCAAGAATACTTGAGTTTGAATCCTGGCTCAGACGCTTAACTAGCTGAGTAGCCCAGAGAAAATCACTTAACTTCTGATGGCCTCCATTTCCTCAGCTGTAAAAATGAGGCTAATAATAGTGCTTATGGGGTTGTTGTGAGAAATAAATGAGATAACACGTAAAGGAGGAAGATGGGTGTACTCAGGCCTTGTTAGTGGACCTGTAAAATGGGATAATCATTCTAGAAAACCATTTGGAATTATGCTAAGAAAGTGATGACAATGCCCATAGTCTTTGAGTCAGAGGTCCCACTGCTGGGCATATATGCCAAATGATAATAACAGAGAGAAAGATGTCCAATATGCCCACACATTCACAACAGTGACTTTTGGGGGTAGCAAACATAGTGGGTAGAAGCATAGTGGGTAGCAGTTGTTTTGGGAATGACTGAACAAGTTATAAAATAATAGATGCCATATATTACGTAATGGAATACTACTATACTATAAGAAATGATGACTGGAAGGAATTCAGAGTACATGGGAAGACTTAATGTGAACTGATGTAATGATGCAGGCAAAACCAGAAAATAATACATGTAGTGACTACAGTGATGATTACCAGTCAAAGACTACAATAGAACTGACCTCTGTGCAACTGGAATGACCAGTCTTGGTCCTGGGGGAGAGATGAGAAAATGCACCTCCTTCCTGTGGGAGGTTGAACGGAGTAGGTGCTGTTAGGTACGATCTCTGTATTGGTTTGATTTTTTTTGTTTTAAGGGAAAGCTTGCTGTAGGGGAATGGGGATACCTGAAAATGACCATGATGTAAAAACAAAAGGCATTGATAAAATTAAAAAAAAAAAGAAAGTAAGTCATGCTCTTCTTGGTCAAACTGAAACCCAGACCTAAGCAGAGCTAAACCATGCCCCCAAGACCACATTAGGTCAGTAGAGGATTCATATTATCATATATTTAGAACTAGAAGGGGCTTAAGAGATTAAGATCAATTTGCCCATTCTATAGGTGAGGGAATTAAGGTCCAGAAAAATAAAGTGACCAAGGTCCTACAGCAGAGCTGGGATTTGAACTCACATCCTCTGACTTTAGGCACGTTCCCTTGTACCGCCGGTACCCCCAATAAATTGAGACCAGGTTGTTCATACTCTGATATTGCCTTCACCCACCTCTTACCTGCCTTGTATTTTTTCTTGGAAACTCTTAGGGGTCAGGCCATCATCTTCCGTCCTCTATACTGATGAAGCCCTAGATTTATAAAGGAGAAGGAAAAGCCAATGTGGCAGGGGCTTGGGAACAGAGGCCTGGTTGTGATAGTGTAGACATGTTTTCAGACCTTGAAGCAGTCTGGTAATGCAGCAGATCCATCCTGGGCTTAGAATCAGGAAGATCCATGTTCAGATTCTACCAGAGATGCTTCCTTGCTTGTGTGACCCTGGGCAAGTCACTGAATTTTCCAGGCTCAGCTTCCTCATCTCTAAAATGGGGAGGTTGGACCCAGTGGGCTCTGGGCCCCTTCTGGCTTGGAATCTATAATCCTGGTGCTCTCATCATCTCTGTCTTCCCCGCAGTACTTATTTGTGGTCCTGGGAGAGTAACCTCTCAGTGCCCAGGTAATTCTGCAAGATTGGCCGGTGTCTACCTGCACTGGTAGGGGGAATTTCCTCACCTGGGAGTTCTCTGTACTAATGAAATCTCTCTGTGTTTAAAATAAAGTTCATGCCTTAAAAAAGAAATCCAGGGTGACATTTCTGTTTCAGGGTATGTTAAATTTTCCCCTCTCTCCATTTTGTTTTGTTTTCCTTAGTGGAAATCGTGGATTCTGTGGAAGCTTATGCCACCATGCTGAGGAACATCTTTGACTTCAGTGCCCTAAAGGAGCTGCTGTCAGGCCCCAACCGGCTCAAGATCCGCATTGATGCCATGCACGGAGGTAGAAAATGACAGTGACGGTCACTGTGGTGTGGATGCTTGAGTTGGATTTGGACAACTGTGAACAATTGACCTTTTCATCTTTCATTTTTACTTTTCAAGCTCATAGGATCATAAATTTAGAACTGGAAGGGACCTGAAAGGCCATAGGGTCCAATCTCATTTTAGAGATGAGAAAACTGAGGCAGACAGAGGGTCAGTGACTTGCCCAGAGTCAAACAGCTTATAAGTGCCTGAGATAGGATTTAAATTCAGGTCTTCCTGACACCAAGTCTAGCATCATTGATTTGTTCCTTAAAAATCGTATTCAGAATATTTTTATAGAGTTACTTTGGTACTGTTTGGGGAGGCATCCTGTTCCCACTGATGAACATTATTCTCTTTGAAGCATGAAACTGGAGTCTGTGCCCATAATAGGCTTGTTTTCCATTTTTGAATTTTCTCATTAAGAACCAGGAACTAGAGGCAGCTAGGTGGTGTGGTGGTTAGAGCACTAGCCCTGTAGTCAGGAGGGCCTGAGCTCAAATTTGACTGCAGACACTCACTGTGTGACCCTGGACAAGTCACGTAACCTTGATTAGCTCTGAAAAGAAAAGAACCAGGTTTTGAATGACATACACTGTGATGATGAAGCCTTTCATCCAGACAAGAAGTGTGCAGTATTTTCCTATAGTGTCCTCCATTTTTCTTTGAATGTCTGTTGCTAAGATGGTAAATGTTATCTTGAGCCACCCTAATGTCCTCTTTCTTTGGTGAAAGAAAGAACAAGGTGGTAATTGACCATAGGGAAGCCAGAGTACAGTCCTCCTCCACCTTCTCTTTGGAGGTATCTGTTCACTCCTCTACAATCTGCCTGACAGCAATGGTGTTAGTAATAACTAGAAAACCCAGAGCATTTGACGTCCCTTTTGGGAAGGGTCCTGGAGATTCTGTGGCTCCGCCTCCCACCCAAGCCCTGTTCTGCCCTCACACTGCTGCTCATCTCCCTCCTGCTGGAGACTCGGCCTCTGCCCTGGGACAGGTAAGCTCTTGGCTCATCTTGCCAGGCCTAACCCTCCTTTCCCAGCCCCAGGGCATCTTGGCATGCATCCACTCGAAGAACCTCCTTTGTACCATTCGTTTCTATGCAGTCTTCTTCCATTAGAGTACAAGGTCCTTGAAGGCAGGGACTGTTTTATAGGCTTGTATTTATAACCCCAGCACTTAGCAGATACTAAGCACTTAACAAATGTTTCATCTTTAATAAAATACTTTGTTAGGAAGCCTATTTCATTATTGGACAACTCTGGTTCTTTGTAAGTTCTTAAATTTTAGTTAAAATCGATTCTCGGATCCATACAGAAGGAGCTTTCTCTCATTTTTAAAGGTCAAGCTTTGGGATATGGGTTGTATATCATAAATAGGGCATTGGACTTGGAATCAGAAAATCCTGGGTTCAGATTCTACCCCAGTCACTTACTAGCTTTGTGGCCCTGGGCAAGTCATTTCATTGCTCTGTTTTTCCTCATCTGTAAAATGATGGGGTTGGGTTTGTGTGATCCTATATTTGAGGACTGCCATCAGCGAATAAGCATTTATTAAGCACTTATTATGTGTTAGGCCCTGAGGAGACAAAGAAAAAACAAAATCCCTGCCCTCAAGGAGATTATATTCTAATGGAGAAAACAAAGTATAGGTCCTAGCTACATACAGAGTAAAGGAAGGCCTCCTTCAAGGGGGAGGACTTCCTGTCAAGTCAACAAGCATTTTCTTCTCCAGGTTAAACATCCCTCCTCTGTTTTCTGTACCATTTCTCATGACTCCCAAGTCCCTGTCTAGCTCTCAGAACTGACCAGAGGACTTCACAGCTGGGATGACCAGGGAAGAATAGAGGGGGCCCTTGGAGGGTGCTGAACCTCTGTCTCCTGAGCATTTACTGAGTCCCACTGTTGACTCCTAATGTACTTGTAGCCTGCTAAGACTCCTCGTCATGCATGCAGTGGGAGACAGAGTTCATCTGTGACCTAACCAGTGAACACCACGCCTGTTGTACCTGGGGAGAGGGATTGGGGTTAGACCTGTTTCTGCATTGCTGAAGGGAACTCCTGGAAGATACTGCACCTTCCAATGAAGACTGACACTTCTGCAGCTTTGGGGATTGGATAGAATATAAAGAGAACAAGTATCTTGTCCACATACACACACACACACACACGCACACGCACACCCAGTGTGTGTCAGAAGCAGGATGCAAACCCAAGTCTTGCTGGCTTTGAGACCCGTAGGGTCTGGACATAGTCATCACAAATAGTCTCTGCTGTGAAGATAAAATGAAATGCTCTCTGTAAAGTTCTTTATGAACCTTAAGGTACTATATAAGTGCTAGCTTTTATAGGATGGATAGCTGCTAGAAATGTGCCTGGCAAAAAATTAGTATTTAGAAAATACTTTTGGAGTGATTGATTGAAAACTCAGTTGACAGGACATTAATATCGGTGAGTCTAGCGTCAATCAGGACAAGAATTCCCTGAGACCCACAGTTTAAGAAGCACTGAAGGGTTCTCGAGTGGAAAAAGTTTAAGATGCTTTGATCTAGCCTCTGCTTGAAGACCCTGGTAGGCGGGAACCTATGACTCCTCCTTGCAGGTTGGATGCTCAGGGGCTGTTCATGGTTCTGATATCACCCCTGAACCCTATGGGAGCTTGACCCGATCCATTTTAAACCTGAGCTGGTTTGTCCCTCCTTAGGCACCCCAATGGCCTTCTCTTCCTGAGAACTCACTATATTGATACTGAACTTGGTTAGCCCACTGGAGTTCAGAACTCCTAAGCTCAAGGAATCCTTCTGCCTCAGTCTCCCCAGTAGCAGGGATGACAAGTATGAGATGTCGTGTCTATTGAGGCAGGTAGCCCATTCCACCTTGGAACAGCTCTTATGGTTAGGAATCTTTCCTGACCTCAAACTTAAATCAGCTTCCTGACTACTTAGGCTTCTCCTACCTAGTTCTGCCTCAAGGGCCAAGTGAAGCACATCTGACCCCTCCCAGCGCATGTGACTAAAATGTCAGGAGGCTGAACTCCCCCCCAAAGACCTCCCTGCCACATGCCTGGTGCCCTTTGGAGACCCTCCCTGTTTTTCCGGGTGCTGCTAGACTGGGGGACTCCTTTTCAGTGACTCACACAAGAAAGTCAGGCTCATCACATGGCAGGACTCCTTTGTTGTTGACCCAACTGTACTCCTCAGCTTGATCTTGCAGTTTATTTGCCAGACTCGTCTCCAAAGCACTTTCAGTTGCGTCCAAAACCAAAGCCACCCTCTAAGATGTCAACTTGTGGGTATTCAGAGAAGGCGCCCCAGGGTCATGCTGTCAGATGGGACTTAGTGAATGATTGCTGTGTCCATGCCATCCAGGGTGCTGGGGTCTGGCTAGGGAGATGGTCTCCTGCCCTGTCCTGTGAGCCCTCAGGTGGCTTTGGAGGAGGGACTGGTGCCAGTGAAGAGTTGTTAAACAACAGGGGTCAGGGAGCAACTGAGCGATAAGCCAAGAAGTCCAAAAAATGGAGCTGGGCATTCATGTGTCTAATGAATCACCAAAGCCAGGGGCGAGGCAGGTGACTGCTCAGGGCAGGATCAGAAAATGCATTAGCCATTAACTCCAGGCAAGGCTTAGTCCCCAAGGCAGCCTCATTGTGCCATCCCCACATGCTAGCCAGTCATTTGGCACTGGACGCAGAGGTAGAAGACCTGAGCCTCAGACACTTGCTAGCTGTGTGACCTGGGCAAGGCACTTTTCCTGTCTGCCTCAGTTTCCTTATCTGTAAGAGGGGATAATAATAGCACCTACCTCCCAGGATTGTTGTGAGGATCAAATGAGATTATAACTGTAAAGCTTAGCACGGTGCTTGGCACATGGCAAGTGCTATTGAAATGTTAGCTATTATTATAATTATGTTCAGCTTGCTTTTCTGTTAAGATTATGGCAGATTCCCCACAGGACTTTCACAGAAGTCAGGTTTCTGTTGCTGTAGGTAGAGGTGCTAAATATTTTTTGGATGTAGGGTCCTTTTTCTTTGATCTCGTTGGGATAGAGGCCTACTGGTGTTGCCAGGTTGAAGGGTAGCTTAGTGACTTTTTCAGCATAGTCTGAATTTCTTTCTAGGAAGACTGCACAGGTGGGGAGTCTGTGGCTTTGAGGTTGCATGTGACCGTCTAGGTCCTCAAGTCCGGCTCTTTGACAGAATCCAAACTTCTCAGAACAAAGTTTGGAGTCCGTCATCAGAGAGCTGCCCTTGAGGACATAGACCACATGTGGCCTTGAGGCTGCGCCTTCCCCATCCCTGGATTAGACCAATTCATGTAATTGTCAAGAATACATTAATGTGCCTTTTTTCCCCTAGTTTCTCCAATAATTGTCACTTTCCTTTTTGGTCACCTTGGTCCCCTACTGCGTAGGAGCTGGCGCGTCTGAGTTGTTATCATTCGCGTTTTTCTAATTCTTGGTGATTTGGGCATTTTTCCATGTGGTTCGTTGGAGTTGTTTCTTTGAAAATTACTCATGCGAACCCTTTGTGACAAATCAAGTAATAAGCATTTGTCACCCCCCTACTATGTGCCAGACCCTCTGCTAAGTGATGGGGATGTGATGAAAGGGAGCTTTCTGATGGCCAAGACTCTGTGTTTTTGTCTTGGGATCCTCAGTGGCTAGCATGGTGTCTGGCACATAGTAGGTATTCAAGAAACCTTGGAGGCAAAGGCAGCAGAGTTATGCACATAATAGACGATGAGTGAATGTTTTTAAAAGTTTTTATAGACTGAGTGCTGTCAGAAATGATGAGCTCAGTGATCTTAGAACAGCGTGGAAAGACTTGCATGAAATAATGCAGATGGAGATGGGCAGAAATGAACATTGTATACAGTAAGAGCAATATTATTTTAAGAACAGCTTTCAATGAATGAGTCATTTTTGACTATTATTAATACCCAAATTAACTACAAATGACCTGTGAAGGAAGGGACTATCACTGACAATTAGAAGCACATATAGAATGTTTTTACACATATATAGATATTTGTGTTTAATAGTAGCCATTTCTAGGATGGGGAGGGGAAAAAAGGAAAAAAAGAAATTTACATAATAACTTTATTGTATATTTAAAAGGAAAAGCAAAGTTGTCCATGATCGATTTGCAGTTCCATGTGTAATCATCTTCCTTTTATTATACTGTATTATGGAAATACTTTTTTCCCCTATAAGTTTAAAATAAAGAAAAGAATATGAATGAATTTCATTTAAAGATGCTAATTTTCATATTTCCCTTTCTCGACCTGTCTAGTTGTGGGGCCGTATGTTAAAAAGATCCTGTGTGAAGAGCTTGGTGCCCCTGCAAATTCAGCTGTCAACTGTGTCCCTCTGGAGGACTTTGGGGGCCACCACCCTGACCCGAACTTGACCTATGCATCTGATCTGGTGGAGACCATGAAGAGTGGAGAACATGACTTTGGTGCAGCCTTTGATGGAGATGGGGTGAGTCAATTCAATTCAATTCAACCAGCATTTATCAAGTAATTTCCTATGAGCCAGAAACTGTGTTAGTTACCATAGATCTGGGTTTCGTTCTGTAACGGACAGAGAACTGTCTTTGAAGGTAGGAAGATGTGGGTTCAAATCCTACCCCTGACACTTCCTGGCCCTCCTGGCTTTCTGACAGTGGGTATCAAAACTGGAGGAGATGCCTGAGGCTGTCTAAGCCCACCTGTCCCTGACTCAGTAAGAGATGGACTCTGATCTAGCCTGGTGTAGTGGATAAAGAAGTCTTTGGAGCCAGAAAGTCCTGGATTCAGATCTTGCCTCTGACACATATTGGACCTACGACTCTGACAAGTCACTTCCAATCTCAAGTGTTCCAGGGAGCTTTCTAAAGATCACAGATGGCTGAGCAGACATTGATCTGCCTTGGTATAGGGAGTTTCCTCCTCTAGGAGGTCTCTTTGCCCATAAAATCACATGTTTGGACCAAAAAGAATTTCCACTCTCATTTCATTCCTCATTAGTGTCTGGTGGTGACCTTGGACCCTTTTTTTGTAATTCTGAATTCTTGAATTGAATTCAACAGGCATTTCTTGAGCATCTACCCAGTGCTTAGCACGATATCTATGAGATATATGAAAAACCTGAGAGATAGAGTTTCTGAATAATTAATAATCAGTTTATTAATTAGACTAGCTAATAATAAATTGGTGGTCAGTGATTTCTCTAGGTAACCAAAGACCTCTAATAGAGACAGTGCCTTTATATACTTTTATAAAAGGGGATGCCCTGCTAGATAAAAATCAGCCCTGACTGGTGAACAATTGGTGAGAGGGTGGGCATATTAATGAGGAAAGGGACCAAAAGTCTTCAGCTCCTCCTGGTGAGAATGTGGCTTGATAGGGAGACTCTGGGAGGATAAAGGAATCCATCTCTATGCAAATCTCTTTGGCTTTCTCCTTCATGAGCTGGGTCACTGGAAACTTCAGTGGTGGGGTACAAGGGCATAGCTCAAGGCTTTGGGGCTGGCATTCATCTAGATTAGCTTTTGTTTACATTCCAAACAGAAGTTAGATGTTCTAGTTGAGTGGAGTCCTGCCCCAAGATGGAGGATCATGTTCCCAGAGGATTTGGGCAAGCTCATCTATCAGCCTTGTCTTTCAGAGACTAACTGACTGGCCTTACAGGGGCTGGTTCCTGAATGAGGAAATTAAAAGCCTGGATGCTAATTAACAATGGGTTATTAATATAATAGAAAATAATTTCTCTCACCTGCCACATAGTGGGGGCTTAATACAAGCTAACTGTGCACCAGGCACTGTGCTAGGCAATGGGTTTACAAAGATAGAAATTATCTAGTAAGACTCTACCCTCAAGGAGATGGCTATAACCCATGGGAGGTCCTGCCTATGTGGGGAAGGCTTTGAATAGGATCCTAATAGGAGAATGCCAAGGACCAGCATAGGGCAAGGGTCTTCATTCTTAAAATATTGGCTGCACAGAGTAGCCAGGTCGCCAAGATGGTTTACTGAGGGAGGGGAAGAGGGATTGCCATCTGCCTCTGTAGAGGGACTGCCCACCTGAGGAGGTCATAAAGCTTTCATGCCGTCAAAAATCTAAGGTCCAGCTAGCAGAGGCAAGGTTTCCTTGGCCTTTGGCCTCTCCCCCTGGACTTTGTCTCAGGATGAGTGTGACAACAGACTTTCTCTAGAGCAGGGTCAGACTTCCTTGGTGTCATTGGCTCCTTTGTCAGCCTGGAGAAGCCTCTGGACCTCTTCTCAGAGTCATGGTTTTAAATGCATGAAATCAAAGACAGAGAATTACAAAGAAAATCAATTCTATGGAAATAAAAATGTGTTTTTTTTTCTCAGTCAATTTCACAGACAAGTAGTCCTGACTCTTAGAATCGTGAGAGCTCAGTGTCACATCATCTCTAGATTTTAGAGAGATCACCAAGTCCCGTCTACTCTTTTTACAGACTCAGAGAGGATAGGACTTGCCCCAGTCACACAGGGAGCCAGGATTTGAATGCTGTTACTGTATATCCCAAAGAAGTCTTAAAAAGCAGTCTGTTTAATAGAATTCAAATCCTTAATGAGCACACAATTTAAACCACTATTGTCATACGACCACCCACTGTCGGTACCCTGGGCAGCCTTACCTTTTTCCAAATGTAACTTCCTGCAAAGTTCTCTCTTCTCCTGAGTATAAGCCCCTTGGAGGCAGGGGCTGTCCCTTTTGTTTTTGAATCCCCAGTGCTTAGCTTAGGATTTGGCACTTGGTGAGGTTTTTTTCCCTTAAATTATGTTTTTATATTTTTCCAATTACATATAAAAATACTTTTTAACATTTTTTTTTTAAATTTTGAGTTCCAAATTCTCTCTCTCCCTTCCCCACTTTTTGGGAAAGCAAGCAATTTGATATAGATTATGCACATGCAGTCATGCAAAGCGCATTTCCATGTGGGTCATGTTTTGAAAGAAAATACAGGACCCCCTCCTCCCTGCAAAGAAAACTCAAGAAAAATAAAGTGAAAAAATAGTATACTTCTATCGGCATTCAGACTCCATTGGTTCTGGAGGTAGATAGCAACATTCTAAGTTTTTAATGTAGACTTTCACTCTTTCATTCTTTTCTATTAATTTAGCTGAAGAATTTATCCTTAAGTTTCCAGATGAGTTACTGAGCCTTGTTTTTTTCCTTAAAACTCATTACTAAGCAAGATGTTTTGAGATCCACACGTAAAGGACCTCTGAGTTCATGGAGGTCCATCCTCTTCATTTTACAGAAGAGGAAACTGATTCCCAGAGAGTCATAGATTTATTACTTGAAGAGACGTCAAGTGCCATTGAGTCCAGTGCCCTTATTTTGTACGTGAGGAAACTACACCCTTCTAAAGGTTAAGTGACTAGTTGGAGGTTACCCAGAGAGTGGCCAGAGTCCAGTTTGGAAGCCAGGGCTTTTGACTTTTAACCCTGCATCCTTTCCAGTACATCATGCTCCCCTGCCCCCATTTCCATGCGTGAATATGAAACTTAGCTTATCTTTAAAGAGTAAATAAACAAAGTATTTTTAAGCCCTTACTATATAAAAGGCACTGGGCTCAGTCCTGCAGTCCAGCAGTCCCTGCTCCCAGGCAGCTCACATTCACTCTCATGGGGGAGATAACATACATAGAAAGTTTCAGTTATAGGTCAGAGGGAAAGTCCCATGGTCCTTAGGGTTCAGCAGCAAAGCAGACAGTCATAAAGTCTCCTTCTTCATGTTATTTCCACTGATCAAATATGATCGCTTTCTGACATTCAACATTGGGCAGTACCAAAGGTTCAATGACCAGACTTTCTTTTCTGGGTCTTCAGTAGTTATGGCTCTAGCCCCGGCAGGTGGCATCTCCACAGAGGCTGCTTCCTCTGGATCATGGCCGGTGACATTGGTCTGGAAGCATTGTTATTCCTAACACTCTTGACTTCAGGGTCCTGACTGTCTCTATCGGTGTCTGAGGGAAATGGTGGTCAAGGTGCTGATGGTAGTTTGACTTGCCTGGTACATGCTGCCCTCTTCTCTCCCTGCTGCTTCGGCTCAGCTGATCCGCCTATCCTGTGTATGGCAGTTGGTTGGTGGTTATTGAGACTCCTTGGGCCCTTCTCCCCAGGAGTTCTTCTGTGGATGATAGCTATGAAGGCTGGGCTGGAAGCAGGACTGGGAGTGTGGGAGATCCTGCCTCCAAGAGTTCCTGTGCCCATCTGATTGTTGGTCAGAGCTGGTCAGCAGCTGTTGCTGGTGTTGATGAGAAAGGTGAGCTCCCTCTCCATAAGGATTTCTGCCCTCAGCGATGATTATGGGGGCTGGGCTAGAAGAGATCAGGAGGTTTGGAGGTCACTGCTGTTTTTTTTGCCTCAGTAAGACTAGGTCTTACATAATTCAGTATTTCAAGGATCTATCATTTTATCAGAATGTCTCCATAACAGCTCTCAGTCTATGATCCAAAGATCCTATGGGGACTCCTTCTGTTAATGTAGCTGGTGATCCTTTTGGACCTTGTGAATCAGTCTTCATGAGGTTCTCTGGCATCCCACATTCATTGCCTGGTGGCCAGTCTCCCAATGGTGAGTTACTCCACACTTGACTGGACTGGTCCTTCCATGATAGACAATCATTGCTATGGTCAGCAAAACTCAGACTCTTCTCCTGATACCGTCTCTCCCATGTCAGACATTTCTTAAAATGAGTTTATTTCTTTTAAAAAAATTCTCTTCTTACCAGTCTTTTTGAAAGTCCATAAAGTTCCCAGTTAAGGCCATTTTGTTTAAGACACTGGGATATTTATCAGATCATAGCTCTAGAGCTGCTCCAACCCCTTTGTCTTATAGAAGAAGAAACTGAGGCTCAAGGAGAGGGAGAGTTGCCTCAGGTCATAGAGGGAGAAAATGACAGAGGCAGCAATTTTTTGATAATGTTACTATACATATTGTGTCTCATCATCATAATAATGATAGCTAACATTTACGTAGCCCTTCCTATGAGCCAGGCACTGTGCTGAGCCTTTATAGCTCTTATCTCCACTTGATTCTCATAACAACTCTATGAGGTGTAGTGATATGATTATTGCGTTTTACAGGTGAGGAAACTGAGGCAGACAGGTTAAGTGACTTGCCCGGGGTCACACATCTAGTCCATATCTGAAGCTGGATTTGAACTCAGGTCTTCCTGACTCCAAGTGCAGTACTTTGTGCCCCTTAGCTGCCTCTTGACAATCCCTTTGGGGATGCTTTGTCCTAAACTCTTAGTCAGAGTTCCCTGCACATTGGATTCTGCAAATAGAGATCTCATCTTTAAAGAAATGCTTTCCTCCCAGACAGGGAGTCTTGAGGGCCCATCAAATTGTGTAAACAACTAGCATTCTCTTTATCGTTGCGATCTCATTTCTTCTAGACCAAAGGAACGATTGGTTTCTGAGATGGGAAGAGGTCTCTGGGGTTAAAGTTTAGCAGGTCCCCAGAGGCTAAGGGAGAGAAGAGAGCACTCAGCTCGAGCTGAATTTGTTCCTGCATTTTAATTGAAAACACTTTCTGAACCGCACGGCATTGAGGGAAGGTTTGGCGATGGGTGCTATAAAAACCCAGTGAGAAGCAAACCTCTGAGGGAGAAGGAATTTATCCATTTTTCATTTTAGAATTTTATTGCAAAAAATTATTTTTGCCGAACCCATCTCTCTCCTCCTCCTCCTCCTTCTTTAAACTTTCATAACAATTTGATGAAAACTTCTTCCTTTCAATGCCCTTTCTCCCAAAGGATCGAAACATGATTCTGGGAAAACACGGATTCTTCGTTAACCCTTCGGACTCTGTGGCTGTCATTGCTGCCAACATCTTCAGCATTCCTTATTTTCAGCAGACTGGGGTTCGAGGCTTTGCCCGAAGCATGCCCACCAGCGGAGCCCTGGACAGGTGAGTGGCTTCCTTCACCTGCTGTTTCCACTGCTTCTCTTGAGCCTACCCCCAGGCCTAACACATAGTCCTCCCTCCACTCAAGAAGGGCATTGGGTTTGTAGAGAACTCTGCTCGAGGGAGGGGAGTGAAGCAACCTGGAGATTAATAGCCAAGGTCCAGCATTCCCTTGTTGGACCTTGCACGGAATCCAGAAAACAATTGTGTCATCTTCCTTTTCCCCAGAGTGGGACAGACTGCTTAGCCATGACCCACTGGAGTTGGTCACTGTGAGTCACTGGAGTTGACTCCCTCTGCCCTCCAGGATCAAGCACAGAGCCTTCTGTTTGGCTTTTATAGACTTTCCTCACCTTTCTGGTCATCTCCATGTTAACCCTCCATTAACTGTAGGATCCAGTAATGCTTGTCTTCTGACTGCTCCTCCTCCATCTCCTGACCCCATATCTTTGCACTGGCTGCCCCCCATGCCTGGAATGCTGTCCTTCCTCCCCTTACCAATGAGGAAAGGGATGTTCTGAGCAGCTGAGGGACTGCCATTTTCTCATGTTGTAATCAGCATGTGATGGGGATCTACTATATCTGAAGCCCCGTGGCCTTTGGAGCATTTCCAAAAATTTTAATTTGAAGCAAGCAGAAAGATCACATTTACATAAACGGGTATGTAACATCTGATATTCACATAGCTCTTTGATTTACAAAGCACTTTATGATATTGTCTCAACAACCCTGGGAGATAGGTGCTATTATCATGCCCACTTTACACATGAGGAAACTGAGGCTGACAGAGGTTAAGTGGATTGCCCAGCATCAGTCATTCAACCAATAAACGTTTATTAAGCACCTCCTGTGTGCCAGGCATTGTGCTAAGCCCTGGGGATATATAACAACATAAACCAGTCCCTACCCCTGAAGAGCTCACAGTCTCATAGGGGAAACAATGTGTCCACAAATATATATGGAGTAAGCTGAATACGAAATAATTAACAGAGGGACTGGAGTTAAGAAGGTTGGGGAAACCTTCCTGTAGAAGGTGGAATTTTAATTTTGGAGGAAGCTAGAGGTCAGTAGGAGGAACTGAAGAAAGAGAGCATTCTAGGCGTGAGGGAATGCCCGGAGCCAAGAAATGGAGGATCTGGTTTGTGGGACACCAGGAGTCCGGTGTCGCTGGATGGGAAGTGAGGGCTAAGAAAACTCATCCTGCATCTGGTGAATGCGCATAATCATTTCTGTGTCTCTGAAAACTCTAGGCTCTGAAATATGGTTCATTTTTCCTTGACCACCTCATCCCCCAATGCCCCTACTACAGACTGTTGTCCAGAGGGTCTCTCCTAGAAGTGGGTCTGCTCCTGCCTGATGCTCAAGGGGCGCCTGAGCCAAAATGACCATGATTCTTTTCCCTCCTTCCCATGGATCCTCTCGCTATCCCACTGTGATGCAATTTTCCCTGGCCTCTGCAGGGTGGCCAACGCTACAAAGATCACTTTGTATGAAACTCCAACGGGCTGGAAGTTTTTTGGGAATCTGATGGATGCAAACAAACTGTCCCTCTGTGGGGAGGAAAGCTTCGGGACGGGTAAGTCAACGTTTCAAACTTGTGCCTGTAAACACTGGACCCATGAAAGATTAGACCTACAGTGGCCAGACAGAAATAGCCATGCTGGGCTAGGTGCTCCCTCTATGGAGACCTCATTTATTTAGAACAGCCCTGATTGAAACATACATCTGAAAAGCTCCTCCACATTTATCGCCAAGAAAACGTGTTCCTCGGTGTATGGCCCGATCACCCAGTGCAGGAAGTTTGGGGGCCCTCCTCCAGACCCGTCACTGAGCCACTGGGGAGGAAAGGGGGATAAACATATTCTTCATCCCCCGGTGGTCAGGGAGACCTTTAGAAATGTTTTCATTTCTGGGAAGAAATATAGAGGCAGGCATAAGTTTCTCGTTTTTCTTTAAGGAGTGGTTTCAGCACAGCCTTAAATCTTTCTCTTTAATGGGCCTGAGTTTTCTCTAATAACAAAGTTATGATTTATGAACATTAAATGAAAGGAGGGTGTGAGGGTGGAGCTAAGTTACTAGGCAACCACCAAGTGAACTATAAGTCTTAGGCTGAGAGCTGGTGTGATGGTTGGGATGGGGTTTGGCCAGGAACCAGTGGACCCTCTCCTACCTGTGGTAGTAACACTGGCTCACTTTGGGCAGTGTGTTAAGGTTTGCAAAGAGCTTTCCAAATATTCTCTTATTTTACCCTCACAACTCACCCAAAGAGGTAAGTGCTATTATCCCCATTTTACAGATAAGGAAACTTAAGACAGGCAGGTTAAGCGACTTGACCAGGGTAAAATGTCAGCTAGTAAGTGGATATGAACTCAGGTCTTCCTGCCTCTAGACTTATAGCAGGTATCTATGTGTCCCCTCCCTGTTTCTAACTGACCATCCAAATGTACCCACTTTTCCTGCAGTGGAGTCCTGCTGACTCCATGAAGTCCTCCATATTGCCTTAACTATACACCAAGCCCTCTTTTTCTGACTCTTGAACTTTGAGTTATAGGATCTTAGATAGAAATCATTCAGTTAATCCACAAGCCTTTGTTAAACACCTCCTTAATGTGTCAGGCATGGGGCAGAGTGCAATGGATACAAATAAAGGCAGAAACAGCCCCTGGCCTCAAGGAACTTCCATTCCAATGGGAGAGACAGCATATCAATAGCTATATACAGATAAGATATATTCATATGTTTGCATGTAATGTATGTATATATAACAAAAATAGAAACATATGTAAGTCATAGATAATATGTACTGTATACCATATATATTCATATGAATGTATATACATTTCTATATAAAATAAATATAGAAAACTACATATTTAAGTTATACAGCATATAAATGATGTAATATTGTTATAGCACTATATATTATACGTAAATATGTATTTTATATACAACACATAATATGTCTTATATGTGTATAATTGCTGCATGTTGTCTCTCCAGTTAGAATGTGAGTATATATACTTATACATAAACATGTATGTTATATATAGTATATAACTCAAGCATATATTTAACATTTAGTATATGGTATATGTAACAAATATAGTTCTGTATAAATAAATATGCTCACATTCTAACGGGAGATATATATATATACACATATAGAAATATACATGCATATACACATATGTATGTGTATATCTGTATGAGTGTATGTGCATGTCTACATATACATATACACACACATATAAAATTCAAACCTAGCTCTAAGGTCAGTGCTTCATTCACTATGTCCCATTGACTCTTGCAAGGGGACACTGGCTTGCTGGCTTTGGCTAATTAATAGTCTTTTCTAGGCAAGCAGCAAAAAAAAAAAAAAGGGGTAGGGTGGCAGAATGGAAAGAGCCCCGGATTTTGAGTCAAGGAACCTGGGTTTGAGTCCTAGCTCTTCCATCTGGCAAGTGTGCTGATCTCAGCCAAGCCTCTCTCTTCTTCTTCATCTTTAAAATGGGGTGATTGGTTTTCCAACAAAGTTTTATTATTTAAGATATACAAGGAACAGATTCAGCTTTATAAGTACACAAATTATTTCAAAGGTAATTTTCAAAGGAAGAAATCCAAGCTGTTCACAATCATAAAGAGAGATGAAATCACTAATAATTAGAGATTTAATTAAAGCAAATTAAATCTACTCTTAGGTTCCGCCTCCCACCCTGCAGATGGGCAAAGCTGACAGAAAAGGAAAATGTTGTCTTTTGGAAGAGCTGTGGGGAAACAGGCATACTCATGCCCTGTTGGTGTAGCTGTAGGTTGGTCTAGCTATTCTCTAAAGGAATTTGTGACTCTGTCCCCAGAGCCACTGAAGTGGGCATGCCACTTGACTCAGGGGTACCATGGCCAGCCCTGTATCATAGAGAGATCAAAGAAAGAGGGCAAAGACCTATATGTATAAAAATATTCTTTTGTAGTATAGAACAACTGGAACCTAAAGGGCTACCGGTTAGTTGGGGTCATGACTGAAGAAGCTGTGGCAGAGGAATGTAATGGAATAATATATAACTAAAGGAGTAGTTTCAGAGAAACTTGGGAAGTCCTACTGGAACTGATGCAGGATGATGTGAACAGAACCAGGTAAACAATCTATACAGTAACAACTTCATAAATGTGAATAGGAGGGAAGGGGCTTCATTGATGACCCTATAAAAGAGATGACCTTTGTTAGGTAACAACACTTTTTGATTAGATCAGTTATTTAGAATGTATTTGATTCAATAAAACCACCCCATCAAAAAATAGCAGTCAGTGAAAGGACAACGAGAATGTAGGACTAGCCATGGGTGGAGAAGGGTGCTCTTCACCTCTTGGCAGAGGAGGCATGGCCTCAAGATGCACAATGAGACACACATTTTTGGACATGGCCAGTGTGGCAATTTGCTTTGCTTCACTATGAATATGTGTAAGAAAGGCTTTGTTTTTTTCAATTTGGTGTGAATAGGAAGGAGAAAGGGGCTGGAGATAAAATAGTAAAAAAAAAAAAAAAAAGAAATTAGGGTGATGAAAACATTATTTTTTCAAATACACATAAGAATATAATACTCTTAGTTTTAGTAATACTTAGCAGCACTCATTAATAAAAGGATTTATTCTGTGAAATTTGAATTCTGTCAAAGAGCTGCACTTGAAGACCTAGAGGGCTACATGTGGCTTCAAGGCTGCAGGTTTCCCACCCCTAGATAGATGAAAGGCCAGAAAGAATCGCAGACAGGTAGGATAGTTTGAAAGTTACATGCTGAATTGATATGTTTAAAAACAAAAGGCATCTCTACAAAAGAGATTTGTACTTTCATATATGACATCTTTTTCTGTTGTTTTATGTATATAGAAATGCCTATCTTATTTAGTGTTTGTTAAGGTCAGAATTATTTTTAAATGAGAGGGTTGGATTCTATGACTGAAGTCTTATCTGGCTTTGGATCCATAATCTGTGAGTGTAAGGTTGATCTCACTGGTCTTGCCATGAGGCCAGATGGATGGGCTTCTTTACAAGGGAATGAGCTATTGGGCACCTTGGAGGGGGCCATGTATTCACCTGCCTTGGAGGTTTTTAGATACCTACCCCCAGCATAGAACATTGCATTTATCAGGGATGGTTCTAGAAGCTTCCTCAATTGTACCAGCAATGAATCAGACCAGAAAGGAAATCTCTGGCCGGTAGGAACCCGAACCTATTAAGAAGGAAAGGTGAGCCTCAGGGCTGGATAACTTCCATTAAGCCAACTGGACAGATTCCACTGATATGGTCTGCCCTTAAACAGCATTTACAGGGACCTGGCTTCTCCCTCCTTTCTCCCACAAAGTGCCAGAAATATGATATTGCTGCCAGGGCAGAGGACAAATGCTTGATTGCGCTCCATGGTCTTGTCTACTGGGAGACCTCCAATATGATTCTATTTAGATGTTGTTAAGAAGAAACCTGTGGGTAACCAACATGTCCACTGTTATTATTGAGCTTTCTACAGCACCTTGCACTGTGCTAGTGAGTGGTCAGCCCTGAGAAATTAAATTAGAGATGTCCCTTTTGTATTAGCAGCCACTTGGAAGGAGGCTATCCCCAGTGCTTTCCAGGGTTCTGATCTCATTTCTGTTTAACCTCTTCTAAATCAATGACTTGAATAAAATCCTTGGTAGGTAACATGAAGCAGAGAGACAGATTTTGTAACAGAATCAAGATCTGGGAAAAATCTAATGAGACTGGAACAATGGGCCAGCTCTGGCAAGCTCAACCTGCAGGAAGATCATTATGAAAAGACTTGTGACCTGGGCAGGTCACTTGTATTCAGATAATGAGTTGTCTAAGGGATAAGATACAGCATAAGACCTGTGAATTTTAGTTGGCTGTAAATATGTAAAGGGTTTTTTGACTTTGTCAAGGTAGGAAATCGCAGCTGCTAATTCAGATGGCAAAGCTGCGGCATGGAGAGGATAGGTGTCTTTCTCAGTGATCACAGCCAGTAACACACAGGGGTAGGATTTGAATCCATGTCTCCCCTATTTCAGAGCCAATCTTCTATTAACTATTCTATGTTACCTCTTGGCTTTCCACTGTAATCTCCACATATTTTCATATAAATTTTCTTTTTTTATTAAAATGTAAACATTAGCAATCTTGAACATTTCAGTATACACAGGTGAATAGAAGAGAATTGTACACTCGGTACAAGATAACATAACCAAAATAAGCCAGTTCAGTTGTAGATTGCATTAACTGAAATCTAGTCTCACCAGAAATGCTGAGGAGCATCATGAGGAATGAATGACTCTCCTTTGCAAAATGCAAATGGAAGAGGGGTCCTTATTGACAGACAAAATCCAGTCAATCAATCAGTAAACATTTATTAAGCACCTACTGTGCTCCAGTTGCAGATGACAGTTCATTGATCCCTTCAAGCCCTACAGGACTTTCTCAGTGGGATTCCGGGCCATGCTAAAAGGGATCCACCTAACCATCCACACAGTGAAACCAAAATGGATGAAGAATCCTTATTGCCTGGGTTGAGTTTAACTTACTGAAAATAGCTGGATGAATAGCCCACCAAGTTAGTGAATCAACAGTTATTAACTTATAGAGACTCTAGGCCCAGGACTGAACGGGGGGGAAGAGAGTGAGCTGGATTGTTTTGGGGACAAACATGGACTTGAAGGAAGGCGTGGCAAGATTGGTTACTGAAATGAATGTGAGAGGAGTCACAGACCAGGAGGTGGAAGAAACCCCAGAGTGCCTTGCTGGGGAGACAAGTGATTGATGGTGGTAGCCCTGGTGTTTTGCTCAGAAGCATCTGGCTGACAGATAAAATTATGACTGTTAGCAGTAGAAATAGCAAGGTAGCCCAGGAGGTCACCCCTGAAGGTCACCAATGCTCAGGACAGACATGCGGCGCATAGCCAGCCAGTGCAGACACTACACCTGTTTTGCTGTTGACAATGGCTGATCGCCTCTAGGGGAGATTGCATTAGACCCTCCTAGGGTTTCAGTTTAGCAAATGGGACTTAAATGAAATTTGCTTGCATTCCAGCGGGAGCTTGGAGGCTAATCAGGAACAGTTGTTTGGCATTGAAGGAATGAGAAGGTTGGGTGTTTCAAGTTACCTGTTGTGGGATGTTGATGAGTCCTATAAATTAAGTTGAATTTCATATCTTATAAAAATCAGAATTTATAATAAAATGATGAAAATAATTGAGTTGATTGTTGATAAACATACAAAGACAAAAAAAAGCTGTTTCTGGTCCTCAAAGATCTTAATTTTGTTCTATTTGTAGTGGTGGTGGTACAGCGTGTAAAAAGATAAAAATATATATGATAATTTGAGAAAGGAGACAGCACTGTAGGGAGATTAGGAAAAAAGGCTTCCAGCGGAAGGTGGTGATAAAGGAAGCTAAGGATGCGAAGAGACAGAGTTGAGGAGGGAGGGCATGCAAAGTGTGGACAGTGCCTCTTTCAAGGGCACAGAGGTGGTAGAATAGTAAGGAGGACAGTTTGGGAAGAACATAGATTACATGAAGGAAGAAATGCACCATAAACCTAGAAGAACTGCTGTAGCTGGGTCTGTAAAGTCTTTAAATGGCCAACAAGGGGGTTTGTCTTGGAACTGTTGAGGGTTGTTCAGCTAGCATGTGATGCCATGGTCATGGTTGTGCTTATTTTGGCATCTATCGGGAGGTTAAAATGAGGAGGGAGAGACTGGAATCTGAGAATCCAATTAAGAGGACGTTGCAATGTCAGGCTGGAGGAGGGGATGATGTCCTAGACCAGGCACCTAGCCACGTGAAGGCAGAGAAGGGGATGGTTGTGAGCTGGGTTGTGTGGGTAGAATTCACAAGACTTTGGCCACAGGTTAAAAGAGTCAAGGATGACCCAAAGGTCACACATCTAAGTGACTGGACAGCTGCAGGGCTCCTTCAGTAGACAGAAGTATAAAGTTTGGGCAACAAGTGACTTTAGGGAGGAAGAAGATGAATTCTGAGTGTGAGATGTCTGTAGGATAGCCAGTTGAAGATGTCCAGTTGATGACGTATGACTAGAGATCAGATGAAAAACTGGGGCTCAGATGGAGAGATCTAAGAGATGCCTCTATGCAGGTCATATCCAGATACAAAGCATGGTGCCTCAGAAAACATGGGTGCTTAGTAGATGCTTGGTTGGACTGATAAGAATAGCAAGTTTTCTGTGACCTACAAGATGCCTTAGAGCCCATCCACTTTAGCTTCCTCTCTCTACGACATCCCTAACTAAATTTGGCATTATCCAAATCCTGCTTAAAAGTTTCTAATGGTGGAGACCTCACTGCTTCACAAAGCAGCTCATTCTGAGTCTTAGATAGTAATTCCTTACAGTTTGTAGCGAATACACTTTCTTGTTTGAAAATTGTAATGGAAGTCTTTTGATCTGTTGCCTTGGTTTCTGAATATATTCCCACAAGCTGTGTCTTATGATAAAGGTCACATAGCTGGTAAGTGGTGGAACTGGTCCTTGCTTCCTTCCTTCTTCCCTTCCTTCTGCCCTCTCTTTCCCTCCTACTTTTCCCTTTCACTCCTTGCTTTTTCTTTTCTTTATTTCACCTATCACGTCTTTTTCTTTTCATTTTCCTGTTTCTTGTTTTGTTACTGTCTCTGTTTCTCTTTGCCTGTCTATATCTCTGACTCTCTTTCTCTCTCCCTCCTTTCCTCTTCCCTCTCCATCTGTCTCTATCTCCCTTTCTCTGTTATCTATTCTCTCTGCTTTTCTGTGTCTGACTTTGTAGCTCTCTCTCTGCCTCTCTCCTTCCCTCTTCTCCTTGCAACTGTTGGTCTTCAGTCCTTTGAGGTTAATTAATTTTTTTAAAGCTAGTTTTGTGGCTCCATCCTTTTAGTCTTCTGGGATGAGTGCAGCTGTACATATTTGACTGAACTTCTGATCACCTTATTTATAGCTGATTTCATTTCCACCCCCAATCTGCATGTCAGGAGGCTCTCTATGGAGCGTCTTCAGGAAGGATGAGGAGCTGGCCTGAAAGCTTCAGGGATCTGAATGCTGTAGCCTGCTAGAGCAAAGCATGATTGATTTTGTTAATTTTCTAGTCCCTGGTGGAGCTGCTTTATTTATGCCACCTATTAATTTATGGAGCTTTCAAAATGAGGTTGTTGTATTCCAGTTGGTGAGTAAAGACTCAGGGAGGAAATGTGCCTGCCTCAGAATGCTGCTGTTAGAAGGTACAGAGCCTGCCCACTGGGCATGTAGTGAGTTGCTCTGGCCTCACTCCTCCAAAGTGAGGAAGATTATGTCTTCTCTCTGAGTTCTAAGGGTACCCCAAGGGGAGGTGGAGTATTCTAGTACTCCCCTCCCCCCAAGCAGGTGTGTCTCTCTCCCCACTTTAGTTGCCAGTGACTAACTTCCCAGATCCATTTAAGCAATTAGTTTTAGGAAGGTATTTTTAGCAAAAGTAGAAGTACAAACATTCCACTCCAGCACTAGGGGAGCACTCTCTCCCTTGTACCTCCTCAGCCTTAGGGAAGGTTGAGTTCAGGCTTCACGAAGTTTCTTCCTAGCATCAGGGTCCATCAAGTTTATTTCCTAATGTGGAGTCAATGCCAGGTGAGCCCTTGTCTTAGCTGATGCTGGGCTGGGTTCCTTGGACTCTCAAAGATCAACCAATTGGCTGCAAACCTCAGCACGGGTTCTGTTCCAGAAACTCTTGATGTTCATACTCACCGATGTTCCAAAATGTGTATGGTCATTGCCTCCAATCACTTTCACCTAAAGCAAAAGAACAAAATGTTGAGGCCAAGAACTGGGCCCATAATGTGTAAATGGGACCTCATAGTGGGAGTGCCTGGGGGCCCTCACATTGTCTCTTTTCTCATGGAAAGTCATTAGGAAGGAAGGAGTCAAACCACAAAGAAGAAAAAGGTTTAGTTTGACGAGGAACTTTGGAAGACACCCCCAGTTCTAGTTGGATGGATAGAATCTCTCTTTTACGTAACAACCCTTCAGATAGTTGAACGCGTCTCCTCATCCTACATAGCTTCCCTTTAACTCACCCTCGTATGGCCTCAAGACCCTCCATTATGCTCTCTCTCCTCTAGACAGTATCTCAATAAAATGTGGTGCCGATAACTGAACCCATTACTCCAGATGAGTTCTAATGAGGGCAGAGAAGAGTGAGATCATGCAGGAAAGGCATTCCTATCCTGGAAGTCATCCCTCTCTTAATGCAACCCAGGAGCCCAGTAGAGGGTCTGGTTGGCACATCTATCACACTGCCGACTTGTGTTGTTTGCAATTCACCAAATGCCCCAGACCTTCTTCAGACAAGTTGCTATCTGGCCATGCCTGCCCTGTGATGTACTTGGACAGTTGACTTTATGAATCCTAGTGTAAGACCTTACGTTATTCTGTTGAATTTCATCTTATTAGCTCCATCTCTAGAGTGTGAAGGCCTTTTGGGACCCTGACTCCTGTCCATTGTGTTGGAAATCCCTCACAGTTTTGTGGCACATGAGCATGCCATCCCTTCCTTTATCCAAGTCATAGATCTGAGTGTCTTGGCCCCCAAGTCCTGGCCTCTCATTTCAAGCTAAGCATCAGATGGCCTGGACTCATGTCCGCCATCTTTGGTACTTTCCTGTCGTGCTATAGAACTTCTCAGTATTCTTCCTAAATGTGGGGCCCAGAGCTGAACCCAAAGCTTCAAGCCTGATCAGACCAGGGCAGAATCTCAGAGGCAACTTTACTTAGTTCTAGGTTCTGGGTCCTGGCCTCAGTATCCCACTGTCAAGTCCTAATGAACTTGTAGTTCACTTAACTCCCCCAAAACGTTTTCAGAGGAGCTGATTTGTAGAGAAAGCCTTTAATAAATACTGGGTGGGTGGTCAACTCCACTTGCTCTGTGGCTCCACCTGCCTCACTTTCTTCTTCTGTAAAATGAGGGCAGCTGCCTAGCTGATCTTTAAGGGCCCTTTGAGCCCTGTCTGGGGTCCTGAATAGCTGCACCTCGGATAGAATTTGGGAGACAGCAGGCTAATTAGACAGTAACAAAGTTGTCCTGAGTCTGTGCAGGATCAGTTGCCAAATGATTTTCGAAAGGGGAGAGTTCACTGAAGGCTGGGGGGGGCGGTCCTTCAGGAGAGGGAAGATTCTCATGTTCCCTCTCCCAGAGAGCGACTGTGCTTCTCTGGAGAATGAGAGAAATTCTCTTTAGACAGAGCACCCCTTTACTAGGAGGGAGCAGGCCTCTTTTTAATTTTTGTTGGGACCCAGACCTGGCTCTGGGGTGGGGGGCAGGTAGGCCCCTCCCCACAAATGCCATGTTCATGAATGCTTTGCAGTTTGGGAACTGTCAGGGTTTGGATTCCTGGGCCAGAGCCGATATTTCTCTTGGCTGGGGACCAGGGTCTGCCCTGAGCAAGCTGATGCTGTCCTGGTCACAAGGAGCTGATTAGGCAGAAGCTGGGGGACAGGTGTTTGGGGGTGCTGAATGGATGTTATTTGCATCAGAGGTGGTCAGGGTCTGGCAAGGGAGAGCACACTCCTGGGGGTGGGGCGGTGTTTAGTGTACTAACCCAGCAGGGCTTTCACAGGGGATGGGGTGGGATTATGTGTTTACATCCCCTCCCCTCCTGATATTTTATTGCTGAAGTTGGGGGTGGTGGGGGCAGGGAGCAGACTAAAGTCCTGGTGTTACGTGTACCCTGGTGGCAGCTGCAGCTGGGCACAGGCTTTTGGATGGCTCGAAGAGATCAGTGGAACAAACGAAATTGAACTGATGTGCTTTGAGGGTCTGCTGTGTGCAGGGCATTGAGACATTCAAAGACAAGTATGACCAGTCCTCCTCTCAGGAGGCTCACAGTCCTGTAGTGGAGACAGGACAGGGACCTTGGAAGTCATTGACTTCAATCCCTCCATTTTACAAGTGAGGAAACTAAGGCCCAGGAAGGTACACAGTCCCAGAGTAACTTAGAGTGCCTCCGTGTCACTCCTGTTTGAATCATAAAGGCTTGATCCAGAGCTAGAAAAGTCATTAAGGGTTCCCAGGCCCAACCTCTCCACTTTTTAGGGGAGGTAACAAATCCTGCTCTTCCTTCAAGCCCTTCTCGCCCCCCTCATGAAGTTTTCCCAGATTGTGCTCTTCTTCCACCAAGCTCCAAGTGATCTTTCCCTCCTAGATCATGGACCTTAGAATGGGCTTTAGAGGCCACCAAGTTTAACTTATTTTACAGATGAGGAAACTGAGGCACAGGATAGTTTAGTGACTTGCCTAGAGTCATACAAGTAGTGAGGGAATGAAAGGTCTCTGGCTCCAAATCCAGGGTTCTTCTCACTGCCCCACACTGCCTCTAAAGCACTTAGCCTGGAACTCTCCTGAGACCTTATCATATCTGGTGTTGTATGGAACTGGTTTGGGAGTAATACTCCTGAGTGCTCTGCACCCCTTCTCCCCCCAGTGTGATTATAAACTCCTTGAGGATAGGAACAGTGTTATTTTCTGTCTTTGTATCCTTAGTACCTAGCACTAGGTATTCTGTAAGGGTTTATTAAATTCAACTCAATTATATAGACTAGTCAGTGAAGTATTAAGAGCTAACATTCTGATAATACTTTCAGGTTTACAAAGTCCTTTTGTATATATTATTCCATTTGAGCCTCATAACATTTGAGCCTGTGTGACTGATACTGTAATTGTCCCCATTTTCTATATGTGGAGACTACGGCAATGACTTGCCCAGGACCACACAGCTCTTAAATGTCTGAGGGAGATTGGAACCTAAGTCTTCTAGACTCCAATACAACACTCTGTACTTACTGTTCACCACGTACTAAAGCCACTAACAAGCATTGATTAATCCTTGCTAGGTGCTGGGCTTGGGCAGCTTGGTGGCACCATCAGGAGGCCTCATCTTCATGAGTTCAAATCTGGCCTCAGATACTTACTAACTGGGTGATCCTGTGCAAATTACTTCACCCTGCTTGTCTCGGTTTCCTCATCTATAAAATGAGCTGGAGAAGGAAATGGAAAACCATTCCAGTATCTTTGCTGAGAAAACCCCAAATGGGGTGATGGGTACAACTGGAACCACCTGGCAGTAATGACAATGACTGCTCCATGCTAGAGATGCAAAGATGGGAATGGAAGTTTCTGCCCACAGAGGGTTTATATTCTACCAGAAGAAAACCCCACTGTAGTAAATCCAAGTCATGCAGAGAGGGAGGATCCCAGTCGGGGAGGTTCCGTAGGGAAGGTCTCCTGTAGAAGGCAGCGTTTGTGCTGAACTTTGAGGGGAGTCAGAGATTCCGAGGATGGGGTGTTGTGGGACAGCCTGGTAGTCAGTCACTTAACATTTATTAGGCTCCTACTGCATGCCAGGCACTGTGCTAAACACTAGGCATGCCAAGAAGGGACCCAAGACCAAAGAAGCACAGGGTCTAATGCAGGAGACACCATGGAAATGAGTAGGAACAAGCTGGATTATCTCCCGGATAAATTGGAGAGAATCCAGAGGTCAGGAGAACCAGAACTTCAGAGGTCATCAAATCCAACCCACTCACTGTATAGATGAGGAAACTGAGGACCAGGTGGGGAAGTGACTTAGAGAATGGATCTGAAGACTGCTCCGATTGGAGGCATTCAGGGTTCAGGGAAGGGAAGGATAGGAAGATTTAGTGTTGAGTGACTTTCTCAGGGAGGATAGACTAGATATTGTGCCATAACAACAGGTCCTAAGAAGTCAAGGACGGTCTTGAGATAGACACCTAGCTTTGGAGGCTAAAGGGAGATGATGAGTTAGGATTGACTCACCCCTGATAATGAGGTAAAAATGACTTTTCACCAAATCCTAATGCAGACTCTGATTGATGAGGTCAGAGAGGCTTTGGGCAAGTCTCTTAACCTGCTTTGTTTTCTTCATCTGTAAAATAAGGAGGTTGGATTAGGTGACCTAAAATGGCCCTAGATAATGTCAATGAGCTAAGGTGGAAGGAAAACTGTGAAAAGTATAAAGGTCTGTGCCAAGTATGTCAAAACTGTAAAGCAGGGGTAGGAATGAAGGGAGTTGGCAGAAAGGGGTGGCCAAAGGCTATTTTGTTGTTGGGTCATGTCTGACTCTCCATGACCCCATTTGGCCTTTTCTTGGCAAAGATACTGGAATGGTTTGCTTTTCTTTCTCCAGCTCATTTCACAGATGAGGAAACTGAGTCAGACAGGGTGAAGTGACTTGCCCAGGGTCACATAGCTAATAAATGTCTGAGGCCAGATTTGAACTCTTGAAGATGAGTCTTCCTGACTCTGGGCTGGTGCTCTGTGCACCATGGTGCCCCCAGCTGCCTCTAGTTGGTTAGTGCCTATCTGTTAGTCCGGTGGTCTTTTCTTGGTAGCACAGTAGATGTGTTTCACCCAGGGCTGACTTGGCTCAGGACCTGGCCTCTCTTTGTAAGGGAGAATCAAACTGCTTCTGACTCCCCTCTGCATCTTTCCCCAGGCTCCGACCACATCCGTGAGAAAGATGGCCTGTGGGCTGTCCTGGCTTGGCTGTCCATCATTGCCAACCGCAAACAGAGCGTGGAGGACATCCTGAAGGATCACTGGCAGAAGTTTGGGCGCAACTTTTTTACCAGGTGAGCCCTCCCTTCAGCTGACTCGGTATCCCTCATACCTCTCTGCTGCATTTATCCAGCTCCCACTGTTAGAAATTCCTGAGGCTCCATGTGGTCTTCCTTCGCATCATCCATGAGTGAGAGCTGAATTCAGTTCAACCAAACTGACATCAGTTGATTGTTTTGACTGGTTTTCTTTGTCATTAGGGCTCAAAAATCGTTGGAAAGAGGCAAGGTGTAGGCACAGATTCCTAAAAATGAGATGCAGTTATTATTTGCACATGCAGATTTGCCATGGAGAATAAAGCCAGCTCTTCCCTCTCTGCACCAAATGAGGGAAGAAAGAGTTACCCTGTAAAACAGAACACCTGGGAATAGCGGCCCTTCAATGCTTTGTAGGCGACTGTCATGTGCAAGGCAGGGTGGTGGTGCTGAAGGATTCATCAGGATTCCACAAGCATTTATTAAGCACCTGCTATGTGTCAGGCACGGGACTAGGCTGGGAGATACAGAGACAAAATCAGTCTAACTGGAAAAGCTCACTCATGCACAAATAAAGAAATAGGGAGTGGATGTGCACAGTAGTGTCAGGGTCGAGGGCCACCAGTCACTGGGGAGAGGCTGTGTGGTATATGAGAAAGAGCGTTGACTTTAGAGAGTGAGGAGACCCTGGTTCAAATCTTACTTCTGTCACTTATTACCTATGCGACCTTTGGCAAAGTACTTCCCCTTCAGGGTCTCAGTTTTCCTCATCTGTACAAGGAAGAAGCGGAACTCTGTGGGTCCCTTCTAAGTCAATGATTCTGTGACTTGTGGGCTTGGGAAAGGCCTTGAGCTGAGCCTTACTGGAAGCTAAGGATTCCATGAGCGATGAGTAGAAATCCCAGGTATGATGACTTCAGCTTGAAATCAGCTAGAGCTACTTAACCCTTGTTATTGTTCAGTCCCATCCAACTCTACTTGGGGTTTTCTTGGCAAAGATACTAGAATAGTGTGCCATTTCCTTCTCCAGCTTATTTTACAGATGAAGAAACTGAGGCAAACAGGGTAAAGTGACTTGCCCAGTGTCACGTAGCTAGTAAGTGTCTGAGGCCAGATTTGAACTCAGGAAGATGAGTCTTCCTAACTCCAGGCCCAGAGCTCTGTGCAATATGGTGTCACCTCACTGCCTCCTAACAACTAGGGCTGTTAAAAAGTGGGAGTGGGCTGCTTCAGGGAGTGGTGGGTTCTCTCCCATGGGATGGATATCTTCTGGTGGAGGCTGATGACTCCCTCTTGAGCATCTGGATGCTTCCGGGGAGGGAAAGCTTGGATAACCTTTGCCTTCCTTTCCAGAAGCAGAAATCTTTGGCCTGGCCTTCCTTGTTTACCCTCTGGGTGTAATCTTGTTTGCATTATTGATGTGCCTTCGAAGCTGTTTTCTTTGTAGGTAAACATTGGCCAAGTCCTGATCACAATCACTCTATCACAAATCTGAGAGATCTCAAGTTATCCCTAACCACGTCCCCTGCTGAAAGCCCCAGATCTGGGGCATGCCTCATAAGAACAGAGAGATGGGGGTAATTCCACGCTCCTTCTAATGGAAGCCTGGGGAGCTTGAGGTATTGGACGTGAAGGAGGTCACATGGGCCCCGAATAGCATCCCTGCTCTGAGACCTCAGATTTTTTGTTCGTTTCGCGGTGTTGCCAGGATGCTCCCCATTGGCCGCTGCAATGAAAATTCAAAACTTGCTCTTAATCCCTTGGTTTTTACCGCATGGTACTTAAAATACTGAATAAGATGTTTCAGCAGATTACTTAGGCTTTTCACAGTAATAAATAAACCAGGAAAGAGATCACAGCCTGGGTATTTCCAAAAGGATTCTGGGTCTCAAAGGTACCTAAAAGTCACGCAGTCAAGTCCCTGATTCCATGCCCAAACCATGCAGCCCGTGGGTGGAAATTTTGGGAAGGGAACCCACATCGTGTGGCTCAGCCTAAGGGTCATTCAGCTGACTCACAGGGCCGACAGAAGCCACTTGGCTCGACAATAGAAGGCAAGCAGGTTCCCAGAAAACGAAATTAAAACTGCCCGGGCTTTAGTGTGCCGGCCATCTTCTTCGCTGGATTTGCCTACCCCACCCAGATGAGTCCTGGGACCATTCACCCCCAAAGCTGGTCTCCAAGATGAATCTCGCTGATACCACAGTTCTCCAGAGCTCAGTCCGCAATGCCCACTTTGGCTAAGGTCACTCTGGTTAGTGTGTCCCTAAGTAGGAGGTTGGCCTGAATATCAGACCAGAGTCCATTGTCTAAAGAGTTTTGTCCAATGAGCCTAAGCCTGTGTTCTTTTCTCTCTCTATTGGGCAATTAATAATGATAATGATGATGATAATAAAGGAGGGAGAAATGCTAGAAGTCATTTCATGGGAACATAGATTTAGAGCTGAAAGGGACCTTGGAAGTCACTGACTGTGACCCCCTTGTTTTACAGAAGAGACAGGCCCAGACAGGTAAGTGATCTGCCCAGGGTCACACAGCTAGTGAGTACCTGAGGCAGGATTTGAACTCAGGTCTTCCTGACTGTAGGGCCAGTCCTGTGTCCATTATGTCATCCACCTGCCAACTCTGCCATTTTATATCTTTACATTAACTTCTCTGGATAATAATAATATAGAATAATACTTTAATATTCGCAAAATATATATTTGATCCTCACAACAACACTTAAACTGTAAGTATTATTATGTCCATTTTATAGATGAGGAAATAGAGGCTTAGAGAGGTTCTGACTTGTCCGAGACGAGCTAGAGGGCACCACAATGCACAGAGCACTGGGGCTGGAGTCAGGAAGACCTGAGTTCAAATTTGACATTAGACACCAGATGTGTGACCCTGGGCAAGTCACTCCACCCTGTTTACCTCAGTTTCCTGAAGTGTAAAATGGGGACAGTACTAGTATTCATCTCCTAGGATTGCTCTGAAGATCAGATATTTGTAAAGTGCTTAGCAGCATGCCTGGAATACAGTAGGCAACTCATAAATGGGTATTTCCTTCCTTCTTTCCAAGGCCACACTGTGGTGTTTGAACCCGGTTCTTCATTCCCAGTTCAGCACAGTATTCACTCTACCACATCCTGCTTGGTCCATTGTCTTTGTCCCCAAGTGGTTCTGAGTTTTTGCCCTGAAATCCCAAAAGCTGCAGAATCTGCCTTCAGCCCAGGCTTGCTTTTTCCAGTGATTCAATGCAGTCAATTGAATGGGCCTGCTGTGTGCCAGGTGCAGGGGACGGCGAGTGGAAGTGGACAGGAAAGCACTGTGCTGTGGATGTCTAGGCTGCCTTATTGGCAGGTTTCTTTTAAAGGATTTCAGTGCTCTGGATGATGATTGATGATGATTGATGATGGTGATGTTGATAAACTTGTGATTTCATTGATACTGGGAACTCCCAGAGGAGGACGCTCTCTCTGCTTACATAGGTATAATACACCTTCTGTGCAGCTTAGAGTAATAGAATGCTGATCTCAGTTTCAGGTGACATTTTAAAAAGTAGATTCATGCATTTTACTTTGATAGAATAGTCATCTATCAACCACCATCCTAAACAACCCACTTACAAAGTCTATCCCTGCTACCCCAAAAGAAAACAGTCCAGATATTTTGTTTATTCATTAACAGGAAGGTAGGATGCACCCTTTGGTGGGGACAGTGAGGAGCCAGCATTGACCCTTGAAAATGACCTGAGTTTTGCTGACTTTATTTCCACTGTTGATGTCTTATACCTGTTGGTTTGGGGCAGAGCTTTCTTCCCCTAGTATCAGCTCATACAAGTCTGTGCACCTGCCAAAAGACAAGTTGGCCTCGCTGGCCCCTGAGGCCCTCAGTCTGGGTCTCAGAACCTGTTTGTGGCTTACTAAGCACCTTTGGGAAGCTCTGGGAGCAGACGGGATGATGGGCACGGGGTGCATCTCGTTCTGTTCCCATATGGTTTAGATTTCTTCTGTTTGCTCTCTGTACATGGAGAGCTTTTCATTCACCCAGCTTGTAGGCAATGGGCATTTGCTATGGCAGTAGAGACTCTAAGTGTTTGTGTTTGTGATTCCTTCTAGGTATGATTATGAGGAGGTGGACTCTGAGGGTGCCAGCAAGATGATGAAGGACCTGGAGGCCCTCATGTTCGATCGCTCCTTTGTGGGCAAGCAGCTTACAGAGGGGGACAAGGTCTATACCGTAGAGAAAGCCGACAACTTTGAGTACAGTGACCCAGTTGATGGAAGCATTTCAAGAAACCAGGTGGGAACAAGGTTTAGGTGCGTGCGTGCGTGCGTGCATGTGTGTGTGTGTGTGTGTGTGTGTGTGTGTGTGTGAGAGAGCGAGAGAGAGAGAGAGAGACAGAGACAGAGAGAGAGAGACAGAGAAAGAGACAGAGAGAGAAAGAGAGACAGAGAGAGAGAGAGAGAGACAGAGAGAGAGAGACAGAGAGAGAGAGAGAGAGAGAGAGAGAGAGAGAGAGAGAGAGAGAGACAGAGAGAGAGAGATGGAGAGAGATATGGGGATAAGAAAATTCCCTATTCAACATCAGGGGGTGAGATGTAAAGGCACTGACTTTTTCTCCCTGTTATTTAATCAGAGAGAGATCCTGGTGAAAGCCTCTTTGTCAATGAAGATCAATCCCTAGACTATAACTCAGAAACTGAGAGAGTTGTCTGGGCCATTGAGAAGTAAAGACCCTTCCCAGGAGTCACAGAGTCAGAACATCTCAGAGGGGAGACTTGAACGTGGGTCTTCCTGGCTCTGAAGCCAACTTTCTAGCAGCTCTATATATCTCCCTGCCAGTCACCCAGGTAGTGAGCAGAAGAGTCAGGATTTGAACTAAGGTCCTGTGCACATTACACTATACCACCAGCTAGAAAAGCTTTGGAACTAGCCCCAGGGAAGACCTTTGCATCTTTGTCCAAGGACCATCCTTGCTATGATCAGGGAGGCACATTACTGAGCTGACCATGAGAGAATGGATCTTCTGGGCTTGGAATGTCTTGAAGGCCATTTGCTGAGTCATAGAGAAGGGTGAAGCCTAAAAAGGCAAGGCAGATGCTTTGCTCCCTTTAGTAAGATTTCTGGGTGCAAAGAACGTGCAGAAAGAGTAGCGGAAGAGGAGGGAGTGATGGCTTAGGAGTATTGCCCAGATCTCAATGGTTCAGCAGATGGGTCTTTTCTGTTTTCAAAGATCTTATGGGATAGAGAGGTGGTCATCTCTCCTCCCACAGGTTACACCAGAGTCTTCTCCTTCTTTCATTGAAGCCCATTTGGTCCCTGTCCCCATCGACAGGAAGAACTGACCATTATTCCATCATTGTGCGCTTACCCATCAAAGGAGCTGATCTCCAGGTAGGGGAAGCAGTAGGTACTTCAGGAGGTGTATGGAGGCTAGAACAAGGTTACTCCCCCATCAGGGGCCCATATATCTTCATTTTAGATTGTTGATCATGGCTGACTGCAGCTTTTGGCTCCATGGGTCTTAAACCTGGAGGAAGACTGACTGATTATCCATAAGTCACAGGGAGGCCTTGAGGAAAGGGAGCCTGGGCATTATCTCTTTGGATGTGGCCAGAGACTCACAGAGGAGAGGATGTAGATCCGGGAGACTCAAGGGTCACCATCTAGCAAGGAAATCATATTCCCTCTGCTCCAGTGTGAATGAAGTGAAGGCTCTGAATGTGTCCCTGCCCTGTCTCCAAGCCTTCTTCTCTTTCCCAGCACATGGGGAATCCTGGCATTCTTGTGTTTTCCAGGGCTTACGGATCATTTTTGCTGATGGCTCTCGAATCATTTTCCGATTAAGCGGGACAGGCAGTGCAGGGGCCACTATCCGACTGTACATCGATAGCTATGAGAAGGATGCTCCCAAGATCTACCAGGACCCCCAGGTAATTTCCGTTCAGTTCATCAACAGGCATTTATTAAACACTGTGTGTAACAAGCATTTATTAAAAACTTACTATGTGTTAAGGACTGGGGATGCAAAGAAAGTTGAGAACACTGTCCCTGCTCCCAAGGAGCATGCATTCTAATGGGGGACACTATGGGTAAATAATGAGGACTGTACAAGATTCACTCAGATATTTTAAATGGAGGGTCCTCTCAGAGGGGAGGCTCTAGCACTGGGGGAAACTCAGGGACACCAGGACAAGGCTCCTGTATACTAAAGGAGAGGCCATAGGGCGGCCCAGGAAGCCAAGAAGCTGTTTCCCAGAACTTCAGTTGTTCAGTGTTTTTAAGCACCTACTATGTGTTAGGCACTGTGCTGAGGTTTCAAAGACAAAGCATGAGGACCGCCCCCCACCCCCTGCCCGCATGGAACTTATATTCCCTTGAAGACAAACAGGTGTGCATCAAAAGTCAGATACCATATAGACACAAAGTAACTTGTAAGGGAATGGGGGAGAGGTGGAATGAGACCAAGGTAGGCTTCCTGTAAGAGGTGGCACGTTAGACAGAGGTGAGGCAGGAGGGCTTTCCAAGCATGACACACAGGTTGTGTGTGACAGTCAGGAGATGCAATATAGTCAACAGGGACTGACCCCCAGGAGCATGTGGACCTTGTAGTACCTGGAGGAGGGTAATGTGCCACCAGCCTGGGAAGATGGCCTAGGACAATGTCTTCTAGATCAGTGGGGCTTTCAAAGCCCATGCTTTTGGAAACAGAATCCTTAACCAGGGTCCTCACCCCGACTGGGTCACACAGTCTGTTAATGTGGATTTGGGCTCAGTTCAGAGTGGTCCTGGGGACCCTCAACAAAGCCAAAGAACCTTCTTCTTGGGACCCTCCTTTTAAATGCTGTTGAATATCTTAGAATCTCAGCTTTGTAAGGGGTCTTGGCCATCACTTATTCCAAACCTAAGTTGAAGCCCACATCCCTCATTCAGAGTGCCCAGAGACAGGGAAGTCACTTTCTCCCAGAACTTCTCCATTATCCATCATCCAGCCAGAATTTATGAAGCACCTACTATGTGACAGTCACGGGGGGTAGATACAAAGAAAGGTAAAAGACAGTCTCTGGTTTCAAGGAGCTCTCAGTCTAAAGGAGAGTTGTTGGACAGCTCCTCCTTGTGTCGAACTGAAATATACCTACAAAAATATCCATCTGCCCCATCCTTTAAAAAAAAATTATTTATACCCTACTGTATCCTCAGTGTACTGTCCTATGTCTTTCTTTCCTTTTTCAGAGAAACTCCTTGAAAAAGTTGTCTGTACTTCTCTCTTCTCTCGCTTCCATCTGACTTCTGACCTCACTAGTCAGTGATCTTCTAATTGCCAGATCCAATGACTTTTTCTCAGTCCTCACTCTTCTTCTTTTTTAAATAGTATTTTATTTTTTCACCAGTTACGTGTCAAGTAAATTTTTAGCACTCATTTTTAAAAGATATTGAGTTCTAAATTTTTCTCTACCCTTCCCCTTCCCTCTTCTGAAAATGGTAGACAGTTTGATACAGTTCATAGCTGTGCAACCATGTAAAAAATATTCCCATGTTCATTACAGTTGTGAAAAAAGGAACATATCAAAAGGGAAAAAGTGAGAAAAAATAAAGTAAGTGGAAAAAAAATATGCTTCGATCTGCAGTCAGAGTCCAGAGTTCTTTATCTGGATATGGATAGCATTTTCCTTTGTGAATCCTTTCTACTTGTCTTGGATCATTGTGCTGCTGAGAAGATCTCAGTACTCATTCTTCTTGACCTGTCAACTTTGACCCTGGCTCACCATCTCCTCTTTGTTTTTCCATGACCAAAATGCCTCCTGGCTTTTCTCCTACCCATCCAACCACTCCTTCTTCATCTCTTTTGCTGAATCCTTATCATTATCCACTGTCATGAACATTAACTCTACTTGTTTCCCAAAGCTCTGTCCTGGCTGTTCTCTCTATGTTCTCTCACTCAGGGACTCCACTCCCTCCCACAGTTCTCTCCCTAAATCCATATAACCATCCTTCGTTTCTTTTATGTGCTTCAGTCCCACATCCCAACTGAGTGTCCCCAAGACATCTCAAACTCAACATGCCCAAAGTAAACTCATTATTTTTCTCCTGAGATCTGAACTTCCCTTTCTTTGTTGAGAGCATCACCATCCTTCCAGTCTTCCAGGTTCCAAACCTTGGCCTTTTCCTCTACCTTTCACTCTTCATCATCCAGTTGTTATATGGACCATTTCTTTCCTCACGTCTCTGGGATCTGCCTCTTCTCCTTCCTCACAGAATCACCACCCCAGTTCAGGTGATCATCAACTGGATTACTTATTGTAATGGCCTCCTTATTGCGTCCCAGCCTCAAGACTCTCACTGTTCCAATTCTGCCCCCACAGAGCTGCCTGAGCAATTTTCCTGAAGCACAAGAAAATAGACTGTACATCTAACTAAATGTATCACTTCTCTACTCAGTAAACTCCAGGGGCCCCCTGTTACCACTAGGGTAAAACATAAGCCATAATTTGGCTTTTATAGCCCCTCCCAGTTTTTCAACCCCAGTGAACACAATTCCCCCTCCCTCTCCCTTTCCCCAAAATGGCTTTCTTACTGCTCTCAGATATGACATACGTCTCCTCTTTTGTTCTCTTTGTCTGAGGTGCCCCTGGTGTGCTCTTTCCTCTTGTGCCAAGTGAAATGGAAGGACCTTGGAGTCAGGGGCTGCTTCACTTTTGCCTTATATGCTCATTGCCTAGCATGTGGAATATCCAGTGCTAGGGTAGCCCAACCTGGGGGGAGGAGGTCCTTGTACCAGCTCCCCTTCCTGCAGGCAGAGCTGGTTGGCACATATTGAGATGTGGTGCTCACAATTCTTCCTGCTTGTGTTTCCTTCTCTCCCCTCCCCCCAGGTCATGTTGGCCCCCCTCATTTCCATCGCCCTGAAGGTCTCCCAGCTCCAGGAAAGAACCGGACGCTCCGCACCCACCGTCATCACATAAGCTCCTGTCTTGAGATGCATGGCCCACCACACCAAGGCCTCCTTGCTACGTGGTTTTAAGAACAAGAAAAAATGATGTTTTTACTCAGGCTTTTTATTATCAATGTTTTCCCCCAACATGTTAATGTATGTGGACAAGGTACTGGAAACTGAGAAAAGAATGGAAGCTGTGTTGCTGTGGGAGTGAGCCCTTCCATTGCCCTGACCCCTTTTACATCCTGCAGATGAAGCAGGGATGTTAAACTGGCTAAAGCACTGAGTCTGAATTCTACCTCTGACAATTACTAGCTGTGTGACTCTGGACAAGTTCTTTCTTCTCTCAGGGCCTCAGGTACCTCCTTGGTCTTCATCTGCAAAGTTCTAGGGTTGTGATTTCCCTTAGTGAAGGGACTTTGCACATTAGGGAGGTCCTACATGATGAAGTTCTTCATTCTAGCACACTTGTGAATGAGATCTAGACAGAGAAGGAGCCCAGCTGATTATCTAGTCTAAGCCCTTAATATTACAGATGAAGAAACTGAGGCCAGGGAGAGCAGGCCACTTGCCCAAGTTACACAGGTGCTGAGCCTCAGAGGTGGAATCTGACTCCAGCTTGATGGATGTTTGCCTGCCTTTTGCCAAAGGACAAGATCGGGGTGAACTCTCCAGCCCACACGGACTTCCTTTCACTGTCAGAACTCCCAATGAGGCAGTCATGTGGCCACTGGTGTTTCTTCCCACATTTGGGGAAAATTACCTTGATTTTCATTTCTGGTTTTTGTCTGGAATGAATCATGTTGAAACCGTCATTTCAGGTGCCTTCTCCTCAGTCAGCGTCAGTTGATTTCCACTGTGTTTCCCATCATTTGCTCACACAAGTATGGCCGAATATTAAACAGAATTGGGTCACATTGTTTGATGTGTTGTCTTTGTCCTTCCTCCACCTTCCCTTTCACGCTGGAATGCTCTTCATGTTGGAACACTCTTCTCCCTGGCTTTGAGGAGTTAGGTTTCATTTTAATCTCCTAGCCAGAGGGTAAAATGGATCCCACCCCACCTTCCAAGACTTGGACTCTGGAAAAAGTTTCAAATCCTAGTGGGCTAAGGGATGCCTTTCAGGCTTCCAAGGTAGATCAACTTGACTTACTTTACTAGGAGGCAGAGGAAGGGCAGGAACTTTCCAGGTAAGATCTGAAATTGCAGGGTCCTGATGCCAAGGTCCTGGGCGCCACTGGGGAGGAGAGGGGTGAAAGCTCAGGGTCCTTGGCTGAATGTATTGGTATTTGGCTGGAAGCCCTGGAGTGAGGGCAGGGGCTGGGGCAGGGAAGGCTTTACTCATCTTGGAAAAGGTGTAGAGAGACAGGCAGACAGACAGACAGACACACACACATACACACACAGAAACGTTTAGACATAACACTAAAAATATGGCTCTCTCCTTGAAAGCACCATGAGCCAGTCTGGGTATGGGGCACTGGCCATCTTGAGTAATTGGTAGGAGAGAAATAAGCATTTTAAAAGTATCTCCTGTGTGACAGACTCTTTGCCAACCACTTTACTAAGATCTTGTTTGATCTTCACACTCATGGGGTAAGGGCTGTTATCTCCATTTTTACAGTTGAGGAAAATGAAGTAGAGATTCTATGATTTGCTGCTAAGTGTCTGAGGCTGGATTTGAATTCGGGTCTTGCTTATTCTAGGGCCAGCCCTTTGCCCACTCTGCCACCTAGTTGCCTCCAGTTGAAGGTCTTCCTAGTAGAGGCTGCTATTGTTAGGGGATGGAGTTGGCGGCCAAGTCTTGTTGATTATACCTACATGTCATCTCTCAGCTTTGTTGATTCCATCACCAAGCATTTATTATTCACCTCATTCTATCCACTCATAGGTTACCCTAATTTAGAACCTTTATCCCTTCTCCCCTGAACTTCTGCTGCCTCTTCCTAAGTAGTGAGAGAAACTGGTGGAAAGAATGAACCCAACATCCAAGTTGAGATTTCCATTGTTTGATTCAATGAGCATTTCTAACACTTCTTTGATGTGCCAGGCACAGTTCTAGTGGTGGGGATCCAAAGATGAAAATACTTATCTATATCCCCTTTACAAATTCCTTCTGCTTCCTTGTTAATGTTGCTTGACATCCCCCCACCTTTTTTTGGGCATTTTGTTGGTGACCTTTTCATTGGTAGAGGAATGTCTTCAGCTCTGTCTCCTGTTATGTGAGTCAACCAACCAGCCAGTGTTGTTGGGTACCTATTATATGCTGGGAGCTGTAAGAGAGACAGAGAATGTCTCCTGGATGTGACCATCTGGTGTGGGAGACAAAACATGCACACCATTCATGAGAAAACAAATGAGTACATATGGTTGGTGCCACAAGTGATGCAGAACCAGCATTTCAGACCTAGAAGGAATCTTAGCTGGGTGTCACAATGGATAGAGTGGGATCAGGGACACCTGTGTTCAGATCAGTCCTCAGATGCTTCATAGCTGGGTGATCCCTCAGACTCAGTTTCCTCATTTGTAAAATAGGGACAATACTAGTACCTACCTCCCCGGGTGGTGGTGAGGATGAAATGAAATAATATTTATGAAGTGCTTTGAAACCTTAAGGTATTATAAAAATGTTAGTTATTATTTAGCTTCAACTACTCATTTTATGCTGCAAAGTTTGTGTTGAATTCAAGAGGCTGCTTTTGAATATATGTGTATATAATATTACATGTATACATATGTAAATATGTATATGTGTGTAGAGGCATATATAAATATATGTGTATATAGGTAGATAAATAGATAGATACTAGGTGGCCTCGGAGGCCCCAATGGCTCCAGGACTGTTTGGTCCATGGGGGATACATTTTTGCATCTAGGTGAACTAGGTACTCTAGAAATTTTTGATGAACTGAAATGATTTGAATTGAGGGGCAAGGAAACACTGAGTTATAGAAAAGGAACCAGCTTTTGGAACATTACTTTAAAAGCCTGTGAACCTGAAGGAAACGCATATCCATCATATCCCATGTTGCCTCATCTCCCAATTTGATTCATATCAGTTCACGAGGTATTTCTTGAGCATCTATTTTTGTGTTAGAGATGCAAAGATGCGCTTGTCCAGCCCCATGCCCTGGGACCTAAAAGTCCTAGGTTCAGGCATCTAGAGCCAGCAGGGGCCATCTGCTCCAACCCTGTTATTTTTTAGATGAAGATACTGAGGCTGGAAAGATGAAATAACTTGTCTAAAATCTCATAGATGGTGCACAAAGCAGAAATTCAAACCCAACTCTTCCTACTCCTACTCTAAAATACATTCCACTGGGCCACACTGTCTCTCATAGGCACATGAGATCAATGCACAGAGGAGGGGTAACCATAACCATCGTCAGAATAGGCATCATTTCTAGATTTGCCAAGCATGTTTTTATCTTAACTCATTTGGTCCTCATGAGAGGCTCTAGAGGTAGGTGCAATTGCTATGTCCATTTTACAGATGAAAAAACTGAGGTAAATGGAGGTTATTCAACTGGCCCAGGGTCACACAGTTAGTGAGTGACTGAGGTAGGACTCGATTCCAAGTCTAGGACTTTATCTATTGTGCTACCTAGTTGCCTTGAACAGAAATGGGGTGTGGGGCGAAGGAGGAGACAAGGAAGAAGGAGGAAGAAAAGAAGGATGAGGAGGAGGAGAAAGAAGGAGGAGAAGAAGAAGAGGAAGAGAAGGAAGAGGAGGAGGAGGAGGAAAAGGAGGAAGAAGAGGAAGAGATGATTTACTTCTGACTTCTTGGTCGGGGAATCGAGAAAGGATTTGTGGTATCTTTAGCTTCAGGAACTAAAAGAAGACAGAAGGACCAAGCAAAGGGTGTGTATGTGTGTGTTGGGTGGGGTGGGGGGTTACTACTAATTCTAAGAATGAGAAGAAATAACTCAGACGACAAAGAACACATAAAGTGCTTTGCAAACCTTGAAGTCAGGGGTCTTGACCCTTTCTTGTGTCCTGGATTCCCTGGCCAGTCTGGTGAAGCCAGTGGGTTCTTCTCCAAATCATGTTTTTAATTACATAAAATAAAATACCTAGGGTTACAAAGGAGACCAATTATATTGGAATACAGTTATCCAAGTATTAAGAAAAAACAACCCAAACCCAGGTTCACCATTATCATGGCATCATCATGAGTTATTATAGCCCAGGGACTGCCCTGACCCATAGACACTTGGGCCTGCCCTGTCCCAGGCCTAGTGCACAGAGATAGAGGCGGGAGTATGGGGGTGGAGGTGGAGGGGGACCGCAGGCCCAGCTGAGCTTGGCTTGGTGTGGTTTGTGCACAGTGCTCATTTTCTTCAGTGTGTGGTGAGGATTACAGAGAGATTATGCTGCAATGGCTTTGGGACCAGTCTAGAAATCTTTATTTTCTGCCCCCCCTCCCTCCGCCCCGCCCCGAATCCCCCATACTGCTATCATCTCAGACCAAAGGTTACTGGCTGGGGATGTCCCCCAGGGGCAGAAAATGGCCAGGCTTCCAGGTGGAGGATTCCGACTTAACAGGAAGACAAAGACAATGGCCCAGGGACTTTTCATTTCAGAGACTGAGTAAAAGAACCAGCTCTGACTTGGGGACTTTGGCTTCCTGTTGGATTCCAAAAGCATCTTTGCCCCATGTTCTCACAGCCCTGTTCAGGCAACAACCTTTTATTAAGCACTTGTATGCCAGACACTGGGTGAAGGATTGGGAATACATATACGGGCAGACAGTCCCTGCTCTCAAGGAGCTGACGTGCAGAAAATGGGAGCTTAAAAGGGTGGGGAGAGAAGAACCCTGGTGCCAGAAACTCAGGCCAACTCAGGTTGGCTAACCTGATTCTCTCCCTGAAGTGGAGGTCCTGTGGAGGCAGGAGTTCACCAGAGACCCCAGGACAAGAAGATGGTGGGGATCCATGGATGGTCTAGGGTGAAGAGGCCCTAGACTCTGAATGCTCCAGGGTAAGAGACAGCTCAGGGATAATGACAAAGACCCCAAAGACAGAAGGGGAGCTGGGAGGGCCTTCTCATTCTTTAATAACAGTAGTAATAGAGAAGAAAACTCATTGGATCTGGGGTCACAGGTTGTATTATTGGATCATTTCTGTCATGTCCGACTCTTCTTGACCCCATTTAGGTTTTCTTGGCAAAGATACTGGAGTGGTTTGTCATTTCCTTCTCCTGCTCATTTTATAGATGAACAGTCATCCCCTCAACAATAACCCTGACAAAGTGATCTTCTAATCTTTGTTTGAACACCTTCAGTGCTGGGGAGCTCACTACTTTATAAAGCAGCCTAATCCACTTTTAGATGGCTTTGATCATTTGGAAGTTTTCCCTTGGTTCCAGCCAACTCTAACTCTCAGCAGCTTCTCTGTGAGCTCCGCCCTCTGGGGTCAACTCAAACAAGCTAAGCCTTCTGCAAACGTCAGCCCTTCAAAGCCTCTTCCTCTTCCCTGTGAGTACTCTTTTTCTCCAAGACCAGCATGCCTGGTTCCTTTCATTTCATTCTCACCTGGTGTGGTGTTCTGTCCCCTCCATCACCATCCTGACTGCCCTCATCTGGGCCTACCCTGTTTTGGCAACAGCACCTACCTGGCATTAGTCAAACAGTTCTTCTATGCTGGGTGCTGGGTGCTGGGCATACAGCTTGTGCACAGGGACTCAAATTAAAAATACATTCACAGCAATTTTGGGAAAGAAGAGAGTGAGCAATTGGGAGAAATGGGGAAAGAGCAGCAGAGAGGGTTGGACTTGGAGTCAAGAAGACCTGAGTTTGAATCCTGCCTCAGGCACTTTCTAGTTATAGGACCCTTAGTGAGTCACTTCACTTCTGCCTGTCTCACTTTACTCAACTGTAAAATGGGGCTAACAATAGCACCTACTTCTCAGGGTCACTATGAGACCCAAATAAGGTAATATTTGTATAGCACAGCACCTGGAGCATAGTAAGTGCTACATGAAAGGTGGTAGTAGTTGTTATGGAGTACTTTGCAAACCTGTAAAGTGCTCTGTGGAGCTGCTAGGGGGTGCTATAGTGCATGGAGCCCTGGGCTTGGAGTTAGAAAGATTCATCTTCAAGAGTTCAAATCCAGCCTTGGATGTTTACCAGCTGTGTGACCCTGTGCAAGTCACTTCACTCTGTTTACCTCAGTTTCCTCATCTGTAAAATGAGCCAGAGAAGGAAATGGCAAACCACTCCAGTGTATTTGCCAAGAAAATCTTAAATAGGGTCATGAAGAGTTAGACACAACTGAAATGACTGAACAACCACCACAAAGTGTTATGTCATTGTGAGCTATTAGGAGGTGGTCCATAATAATAATGATAATAGCACATTGTTAAGTTCTACATAACAATAAGTGACCAAGAAGCCATCCCTCAACTACAAGCACACAAAGCACACCCTCAGAGGTGGCTGGGAGTTAGATGGACAGTGCCCCCAGAGCTGGTTCAGCACCTTCCTCTTGGACAGGTGCTGGGCAGGGCCAGGAGTGAGAAGAAGCCAGTGAAGGACTTGGCTGCCCTTTTGGAAGCCCTGCTACAGGTCCAGTGGTCCTCAGCAACTCTGTGTAACAAGACTCATCCTTTTTGGCATAAATTTTTCCTACTGATAACCTTATGTCTCTAAGGACTCAAGAATCACTGCCGTGGAGGAGCCGAAGAGAGACAGAAGCATGGGGTGATTTACAGTGGTCATAAGTTGGCTCTGGAATCCAAAGATCTTGGTTTGAATTCTGGTCCTGTCCTTCACCATTTGGGATGCCTCGGGCAAGTCACTTAATTTTTCTGAGCCTCAGTTTACCTATCTGTAAAATGAGGGCATTGGACCAGACAGCCTCTAAGGTATTTTCTATCTTTAGATCCTGAGTAAGATTTCTTAACCTTAAGAGTCCATAGATCCCTAAGTGGTTTGTGGATAGGTTTAAGAGTTCATAATCTTAGATGCGAAAAAATACATCTTTGTTTCAATATAATTTGTTTCCTTTGCAATTCTATATAGTTTTGCTTTATACGTTTAAAAACAGTTATTTTGAGAAAGGGCCCACTGGATTCATCAGACTGCCAAAGAGATCAGGATAGACAAAAAGGTTAAGAATTCCTGTTTTAGATCCATTATTATCAATGAACAAATGAATTAAAAAGCATTTATTAAGATCTTGCTGTGTGCCAAACATTGGGATAAATGCCCAGGATTCAAATAGAAAAGCTAGGTCATCTCTGCTCTCAAGGAGCTCAGACTCCAGCTGGGAAAAAAACACACACATAGAAGAGGGTTCTGTCACATGGCAGATGGCAAGCCCCAATGGCCTTTTGGGGCCATCCAATGGGGAGATGGGAGGTCCTGGGAATGGAGCAGCAAAGTGGATAATAAGGCCAAGAGGCTCTTAGAATGCAGTGGCAGGGCAGATGCTAAGACCTAGTGGTCCTCCATCATCCTGGAAGGATTGGGGTTGGTGACTCTGCTCATCCAATGGGTGTGAACACCAAGTCCACACTACAGGTTTGGAGGGCTCACCACCTTTGGGAATAGAGGCATGGACCTGAGGATCCTAGTAGAACAGGGCTTGTGGATTTTCTCTTGCAGGGGTAGGAATGTAAGATCAATGTCCAGCCAGAAGGGGTAAAGGAGAAGGGCTCCTTGAAAAGAAGGTTGGAGGATGAACCTGAGTTCAAATCCTGCCTTAGACGCTAATTAATTATGTAATCCTGGGTAAGTTACTTCACCTGTCTGCCTCTTTTTCCCCATCAAATGGAAAAAATAGCACCACCCAGAGTCATTGTGAGGATCAAACATGGCTAAACCTAAAGTGTCATATAAATCATGAATCATGCTCTATCATTGTTATTGTTAGTAGAGTATCTCATTATACCTGCACTTACTATGAGCGACTGAATGCTTCCTTATCTTTTCCTTCCTTCTTTTGTCTTTTACCTCTCAATTATCCCTTGTTCTCATCTGATAGATCTTTGTGGATGAGAGAGAACAGAAACCCTAAATGTGATGAGGATAGCTAGGGTTCCTCAAGCCCTGGTTTTGTGCTACATGATCACAAACATGATCTCTTCTGCAGAATAAGAACTCAGTAGTTCTTCCCTCCCTGTTATTCTCAAGCTTCTTAGTCTCCCATTTCCCCTCCTCTAACAAAGACCGTCCTTATGGTTTTCTCTGCCTTCCTCATCAGTCATTCTTCATCATTCCCTAATGAGCTTGAGCACTCTATGTAATTAATTTTTTCCCATTTATCCTGACATACCTTGTTTGTTATAGAGTTGTCTGCAGGAGCTTCTGGAGAGGAAGGACTGTCCTTTGCCCTTCTTTGTAGTCCCTTCACTTAGCACAGTGCCTGACACTGTATTGTCATTGTTGCTCAGTCCTGTCCAACTCTATTTGGGGTTTTCTTGGCAAAGATACTGGAGCGGTTTGCCATTTCCTTCTCCAGCTTATTTTGCTATTGAGGAAACTGAGGCAAACAAGATGAAGTGTCTTGCCCAGTGTCACATGACTCGTAAATGTCTGTGGCTGGATTTGAACTCAGGTCTTCCTGACTCCATCCACCTAGCTGCCCCACCTGGCATGAAGTAGGTGCTTAATAAGAGCTTCCTCTTCATTAGTCTGAAATGACACTTTTGGTCATTGCTTTGCCAGTCTTTCAAAGTTGTCAGTCTTTTCTGTGTTATTGTTTTTGTATGTGTTGGTCTCTGCTCCCTTTGAGATGAAGTGACTGCCAATGATCACATAGCCAGCCATTGTCAGATGGTAAAGTTTCTGCCTAGATTTTTTTTTTTACTCCAAGTTTCAGGAACAAAAGGCATTGATAGAGTATTTTTGTTTGTTTTTGTTTTCCTGAATGCTTCTGTATAGCTTTGCTCTATCCCAAAAATAAACTAACAGCGTCCCAGCCCAGGAAACATTGCCCAAACCTCCTTCACATGTTCTTGTTGCCAAGAGTAATGCAATGCTATTCACACTGACAGTCATTGTGGAGATCCCAACTTTTCCATGACCAATACATAATTATGTGGTAGTGGTATGTGTGTACATAAACATGATATCTGGATCTATGGTTCTACATCTTCTGGGTTTTCTTTTAAGGAAAGAAGTACTTGAAGAATTCTGTTATTTTTGAAGACTGTAAAATAAAATATCCTACTTATGTAAGTTAAGGCTAGTATTTCTCCAGCGTTTGCTTCAAATGTTTACATGCCATCCATCACCCTGTCAGTCAACAAGCATTTATTAAGCATTTACTATGTGTCAGGCAGTGGTAAGAGGCAGAAATAGCCCCTTTCCTCAAGGAGCTTAAATCCTAATGGGAGAGACAACACGTAAATATGAGATCCATACAGAGTTGATGGAATGGGCTAGAAGATATGTCTGGGGAAAGGCTCTTACAAAAGGTGTTTGAACTGAACCTTGAAGGAAACCTGGATTTCTTTTTCTTTTTAAAAAGTTATTTCCCCCCAATTACATGTAAAAACAATTTTTTAAAACACTTGTTTAAAAAATTTTTTGATTTCCAAATCCTCTTCCTCTCTCCCTACCCTCCTCATTGAGAAGCAAGCAATTTAATATGGATTATAGATGAGTAGTCATGCAAAACATATTTATATATTAACCATGTTGTAAAAGAAAACAGATTAAAAGCAAGAAAAATAAAGAAAGTAAAAAATGTATGCTTCAATCTATATTCAGATACCGACAGTTCTTTGTCTGGGAATGGGTAGTATTTTTCATCGTAAGTCCTTCAGTTACCTGCTGAGAATAGCTAAGTCACTCACAGCTGATCATTGTTACAATATTGCTATTACTGTGTACAATGTTTCCTTGGTTCTGCTCACTTCACTTTGCCTCAGTTCATGTAAGTCTTTCTAAACTTTCCTGAGAGCATCCTTCCTGGCATTTCTATTAGCACAACAGTTTTCCATTATATTATATAGCACAACTTGTTCAGCCATCCCACATTGATGGGAAGCCAGGATCTCTAAGGGACAGAGAAGCCCCTCCAGTCTGGGGGAGCCCTACCTGGTAGCAAGCTCTTCTGCTATGGGGCAGCATGTCACAGCGGTATACATACATACACATATACATGTATACATATACATCCACACACATATATATGTAAAGGGGCAACTAAGTGGTGCAGTGGATAGAATGCTAGGTCAGAAAGACCTGAATTCCAATCCAGCCTCAGATACTTACTCACTGTGTGGCCCTGGTCAAGTCACTTAACTCTGTTTGCCTCAGTTTCCTCATCTGTCAAATGAGCTGAAGAAGGAAATGGCAAACCACTCCAGTACTTTGTCAAGAGAACCCCAAACATGGTCACAAAAAGCTGGACAATAGTAGTGTGAAAAGACTACCAGTAACTCAGGGGAGCCATAATCCTACCCTTTTGTGTTACTAAGAAGAAGGCAGAGGCCAGAGATGAAAGCCACACAGGCTGTTAGGGTGAGAATGCAGATTCAAACCCGGGTTCTCCACTCCTAGAGTCAGGGTGGGCTGAGGTTGGATTCTTTTCTTTGATTTACTAATTATTTTAAAATTTCATTTCCAGGTCTGGTTAATCTTTGTGATCTCTCCCATACTCCTACCCTAGTCTCCCTAATGGTCTAGTCCTTGGTGGTCGGTCTCCCTGTGTATAAGGGGGGCAGGGATGCATCTCCACCTCCTTTTCCTCTTCAGATTTCTATATGAAGGAAGGTCAGGTTCTGGAGTACTGAAGTGAGTAGGTGTGACCTTGGGTAAGTCATCTCCCTTCTATGGGCCTCAGTTTCCCCATATGTAAAGTAAGGGAGTTGGACTACATGGCCCTGAGATTCTGTCTGCTATCTGAGTCCCAGAAACTGTGATCCTATATGTGAATTTGGACAATCCCCTGGGCTCTGAGCCTTCTTCTAGCTCTAGGTCTATGATTCCTGACAAGAGTAATCCATTAAAAGGCACTCCCTGCCCACACCTACCTTTAAAAGAATGAAAGGCCTGATCCTACTCAGGGTATTACCGTCCAACTCAGATAAAGAGGCCCAGGTCCCTGGAACTCACCCAGGGTGGTTTTCAAAGTTGTTCCCTGCTGTGGGCCTACTAGCTGCCACGCCTCACTGTAACGTGCCAGGATCTTCTGGGAAATGGGAAATTCTTGCTTTCTCTGGGCTGTTGGATCCACTTCAGTCCAATAACTTATTTATTTTGCACAGGAGTGGGTGCTGGCACTGGGGGCCTGCTGGCGCTGCTGCTGGGGTTCTTCTCTAAGGTGTGGGGGTGCTGTCCTTACCTGCAACATCAATGAGCATCAGAGGCAGATCAGATGGAGGAGTTTGGAGATGTGGCAAGGCAAGGGCTGGTACGGAGGCAGGCCAAATGGAGGTGGTCATGAAAGGCCCGTGTTATCTCAGTGGTGTCTCCTCTTTTAATGTGAGGACACAGCCAGAGAACCTGGAGACAGCCAGGAGAGCAAAGAGAACTGTGGTCTTCAAAGTTCAGGTTTCTTTCCCAAGCACATTGTGTTCATTCTCTTTCCTTGTTTCCCCCTTCTCTCTATGTCTCACTTACCCTTTCTCTCTCCCTCTGCCTCCTTCTCCTCCTGTTCCAACTACCCTTTGGATGCCCCAACATGTCCCAAACTGAACTTATTCCCTTTCTGCCCAAACCCTTCTTTCTTCTAAACACCCCTATTTCTGTTGAGAGGCCCCTATCCCAGTCACCCAGGGCAACCACCTCCTCAGCTCCATAGCTCTTTGTTTCCCTCCCCATCCAAGCTGTTGTTCAGTCTTGGCAGGTCTACCTGTCCATCTTGCATTCTCTTCTCATTCTCCCATTTTCGCAGCCACCACCATGGTGCAGGCCTCCTTAACTCTCACAGAATTTTGTTAGGGATTCCCCATTGGTATCTGTACCCAGTCTTCCCTCTCCAATCCACCATCCACACAGTTGCCAAACTTCTCAAAGCTCAAGTCACATCATGTAATTTCTCAGCTCAGGAAACTCCAGGGACTCCCTCTTGCCTCTACGATAAAATACAGACCCCTTTGTTTGCCAAGAAGAGCCTTTCATAGTCTGTGGTCATGATCTAGATGAAGACCCAGCAAAGGGTTCGGACCAGTCAGTCAGTTAGGAAGAGAACCAAGAAAGGCAAGCGTCACCCAAAGTCAAGGAGAAGATGGTGACTGAATGTCAAAGGCTTCAAATAGATGGAGAAAGATGAGGAGGGAGAAGAGGCAAATTCATTGATAACTTTGGGGACAACAGTTCCAGCTTTGCTTAGTAGGATGGGAGTAGAAGTATAGGCACTGGGATTGTAGGAATCCTACAAGGGTGAGTCCTAGCAGGGCAAGATTGTCCACAAGTTAAAGGAGATGGTAATTTGAGAGGAGAACGGTGTATCCGTGAGTTGGTTCACCCAAGGGGCAGAAGGGGAAAGGAGAAGAGCCGAGCCCATGAAGGAGCAGAGAGGGTTATTGTTCTTAAGTTTGTTCCTGCTCCAGTCTTCTACACAGCCTCCAAATGGATTGTCCTGAAGCTTCATTTTACTTTATAATTCCTCTTCCTAATAAACTCCAATGGCTCTCTAGTACTTCTTGGTTGTGAGAAGGATTTATTGTGAGGCTACTTCTCACTTTTTTTTCAGTTGTGTCCAACTGTTTGTGACCTTATTTATGCTTGGCAAAGATAATGACATGATTTGCCATGTCCTTCTCCAGCTCATTTGACAGAGGAGACTGAGGCAAATAGGGTGAAGTGACTTGCCCAGGGTCACACAACTAGTAAAATGTTTGCAGCTGGATTAAAATTCAAGGAGCTGGGTCTTCCTGACTCCAGGCCCAGTGTGTCATCTAGTTGCATTCTAGGATCAACTAAAAGTCCTCTTTGTCATTTTAAAACTCTCGATGACCTGGACTCTCCCTATCCATCCAGTTTTCTTCCACATTATTCCCCTTCACAATCTTGACATTTAGGCATACTAGTGTGCTCTCTTTTCTCACATGGTGTTCCATTTTCTATCTTTAGCCTTGGTTGTCTCTATGCCTAGAATACTCTCCCTCCTCACCTTGACCTCTGAGGATCCCCAGCTTCCTTCAAGACTTACATCAAATGCATCCTTCTGTGGAGACCTCTCCTAGAGATCCAGTCGCTTGTGTCTTTCCATCCAAGGATCTTATTAGGCAAGACAACATGTCCACAGAGAAAGAAGTCTATACTGGACACATACAAAGGGAACATAAAGCACCTTTCTGTGTCTCTATGTATGTATATGGAGTCTCTTCCATGAGAATGTAAATTCTTTGAGGTTGGGCTGGTTCATATTTGTTTTTGAGTAGCTTAGCACAGTACCTGGCAATGCCCCCGTTCCCACCAAATACCAGTTCCACAGTGAACACACATAGCAAATAGCAGAGACCCAATTATCCAAGTGGATAGCAAAACAGAAATTAGAGAAAGCACACATAGGGACACACATACACATGTGTATGTGTGTATACACATGTATATGTATGTAAATATTCCTATGTATGTATATATTACATATAGAATATGTATATGTGTTATGTATTATATATGATATGTATGGTTATATATATATATATATACACACATCTCAGATGATTCAGAGTGAAGGAGCTCTCCCAGTGGGCTTTGGGCTCAGGTTCCATTCCTTTTATTCTTCTTATCATTATTTCCTCACCTGTTTATGTAGGATGCTAGATCTAAGGCTGGAAGAGAACCCAGAGGTCATCTAGTCCAATCCCCTTATTTTACAGTTGAGGTCACGAAGGTCCAGAATGTTGCAGTGACTTGTCCAAGATCCCTCAGGCAGCAGAGGGCAGAAGGATTTGAATTCAGATTTATGTTTTATTCCCAACCCAGAATTCTTTCCACTCTACCACACTGTAGTCCCCCAGCAGGATGTAAGCAAATGCCTCATGACAGAGAGTATGTCATTTTTCTATGTGTGTCCCCAGCCCATTAGCTCAGCACCTTGGATGCAGTAGGTACTTAAGCAATGTTCTTTGCATTGGTTTGAATTTCATTCCTAGGACTTTTCAGGTGCTCCCTTCTCTGGCCACTGTTTTTCCATGTGCACTGCTTCTCTCTACTATAAAACAAGTTCTTTGAGTCTAGGGCAACCTCACTTTTGCATTTGTGCCGTGACTGCCTAGCACAGGAATTGGCGCATGGTTAAATGCTTAATAAATGCTTGTCCAGTCCTTTGTACAGTGGTGAGTGGTGTGGAGAGCAGGATGGTGCCACCCCTCCTATTTATTCTACTTCTACAGAGTCGTTGTTTAGATGTGTTTCCCAAGATAAATACGCTTTAGTCCTGGGAAGTCATATCAAAGAATTGGTGACTCTGGATAACATTTTTTTGGTTAGTCCTGAGCCCCAGCCAGAGACAGTGCTCTGACAGAACACCTCAGTGTCTCTCTTTCTTCTCTGGGACCTCCTCCCC